>NC_046162.1:88967641-89292641 GCF_011064425.1 Rattus rattus
TCTGTTTCTTTAGATCTGTGATGTTCCTTATACAATTCTTATCTCATCCTTATATTTTGCATAATTGAGAAATTATATATTTCTCAACTCATGTTTTCTGTGTTCTTTCCCACAGCCTTAAGGGCTATCCTGAAGGTCACAGCATTCTACCATTTTGTTGAGACATAGACAAACCCTCACCTCCCAGACTTATACTGTCTCAAATTATCCTGAAGTCATTAAACTTGGCAGAGAAGATATTCTATTAGGGAGGAATGTGAAAATATAAACATTATTACACAAACAAGCTTTACACCCACAGCAACCATCAACACTCATGGAGGCCCACACCCTGCTGACTTGGTTCTAAAGGCAGGAACCATGTCATACCATCTCTTACACATGGCCAAGTAGGACTTGACAATGAGCCAGCCCACACTTTTGGGACATCTGTCCAGCACTGTTGCCTTATTCCTGCACAGTGGGTCTTACATCTCTGATGCCTTTCATGACTCCCATTCTATTCTGCAGAGGGGGCTCGGCCCTAGGCATTTTCAGTGACCTCCTTGTTTATGCATCTAACAAGTATTTATTCAGTAGCTGTACTGCAGGTACCATTGCAGTCTTTGGAGCTAAAGTGAGAAATTAAATGGACAAGGTCTAGATTTTCATAGCCCTGTGTTCTATCATTTATAGCTCAGACCATTATTACATGTAGTGAATACATGAGTGGATGCTGCTCTCCCTCTCTCCATATGTATACACATACATACATACAGCATATCTATATATGTATTGCACACATGTTTTATATACACACACACACATAATATGCATGTGTGTGTGTGTGTGCATGCACACGCATGCGCACATGCAATATTGGTATGGTAGACTAGATGGAGACAAAGCAGTATTTTGTTGTGGAAGGGGCTGAAGGAGGTCTCTTAGTAGGCAGCATTTGATCTCATCTCTCAGTGAGAAAAGGATCCAGGTAAGAGAAAAGTGACTATAAAGTCCAAGGTAGGTAAGTGAATGGACCAAGCAAACAGCACAGCCAGCTAGAAGAGAAGACATACAGGATCATAGAGCTCATGGAATGGGCATGGGTTTGACTTACAGGATAAACAAAAATGTGAAAATTGACCAAAAACACAATTTCAGAGGTGTTACCTGTAGCTTATCTGGGCCTCCTAGTCTGAATGTGTTCAAATAGGTCTTCTGCTATAAACCTGCCTTTATACCTCATACAAAATGAGACATCTGCAGCTGAAACCATAGTCTTTAAATGTCTGGATTATTTCACTGAGTGATATGAAAATTAATTTCTCTAACCCCCAAAATATCCAAGTTGATAATGTTATGTGCAATTTCTAAAATAGGAATTGGCTTCATACCACACAGACTGTTGCTAGAGTCCACCAGCAAGTCTACCAGCTTAAATAAATAAATAAATAAATAAATAAATAAATAAATAAATAAATAAATACATACAGGACAACATTAACCCTCCCCCATAGTTATTGTAGACCAATGGAGTTCTTAACAGTAAATTGTGACATTAGACAGAAATGTCCATTGCGCGGTGTTCCAGTAAAAACCACTGCTGATATTCAACTCCAGCTTCCTCAAACTGGTGTTGACTGGGTGTAGAACAGCCTGCAAAGCTGCTGAGCTCTGCAGTAGAGGGTGAGCATGCAAGACAGAGAGGGTGATTCTTCCTTATTCTCTGCTTGGACCCAATTCTACTCAGACTCCATCCAATGTCTCAGAGGCCTATGTGGTCTTTCTCAGACTCTACCAAGTGTTATAGTTTAAGGAGTGGCTTCACGGAAATCCATAGACACTTTCTAATTAGGGAATCTTGAAGCATACGTATATATGTACACACACACACACACACACACACCTCACATTCAGTACATGTCCTTTGAGTGTCCGTAGGGGAAACCAAATTGGGGCAATAAAATCACCTAACATTAGCAATGTTCCCAAATATCTCATGCCCCAGACACTATCTCCACATCGTGGCTTTCTTTAGGGTGCATTTGCTTTTATGCTATCAACTTTCAGCTGGAAGGAGCAAATTTTGTGTATCTTTTCTTCAGGAACTGTATGCTAGGTAGCATGTTTTTCAGAGCCACCTATCACGGGAAGCTATCAAAGGTGGTCTGGAGACATCCATGGGTAGAGTGCTTGCCTACCATTGCACAGAGTCTTCTCTTCAATCCCTCTGACTACATCAACTGGGCCTGGTTTAGAGAATCTGGAATCCCAGTACTCAGGAGGCAGAGGCAGAGATTGTCAGAAGCTCAAGGACACCCTCAGCTATGGAGAGAGTTTGTGGCCAGCCTGAGCCATTTGTAACCCCATCATAACGGGGAAAAACACATTTAAACAAAAACACAAAGACTACTGTGAATAAAGCTCCGATTTGGGGGCTGTAATGCTCTATCAGAAGTCTTGAGATGTCACACAGCCTTCTAATGATGGAGAGTATGTTCTTGAAGTTTCATTTTTAGCTTAACGTTTAATTTAAAATAATAGGTGTGGGGGGGGCATGCATTGGTGCAGATGGTGTTGGGAACAGAGTTTAGGTCCCTTGGAAGATCATCAAGTGCTCTTACTGGTGAGCTACCCCTCTAGCCTGAGCTCGTGCTTTTATAGGTATTAGCACACAGAGATCCTCACAGCCTTTATTCCTGCCTCCATCTCTCAGGGCTACCTCTCACTTATGAACGAAGCAGCAAATTCATGAGTGTCTCTCCCCAACCTTATTTACAAATCCTTTTAAATTACTATCAACACGGCCAGTGCGGCAGAGGTCATGCATACACATGTTTTACACTGAAAATGTGGTTTTTCATTAAAAAGTGATTTGTTATTGAGACTCTAACTTTTCAAATACATCAGAGGGTTGTTGCTATTCTTCTTCCTTTTGGTGTCTAAGAAAAGTGGTTCTTCGTATTTTGAAATTGAATTTACATTAAAATGATCACCAAGCACAAGTTAAAGTGATTGAAAATATTATTACGGTGAAATTCCCATTGTTGTTGAAATCGTAATTGAAACTGAATGTTAAAAATGGAGGTGTTTGTAAGATGTTTGCCTGATCTGTATTTTCATTCTTGAATGTGACAAACTTCTTAAGCTATGAATTTTGCTCGGTCACTTCATGCTGCTTTTTAGAGTTTGCTGCACTGTGCTGTGAATTGCACTAGATTCCAGTGGCTTTTTACTGCGATGGAGCAAGGCATCTGTTGGGTTGGATATTGTATTTCAGCATTGGTGAGATATCTCCAAAGAAATACCCGGATGCTTCTCCTTTTTCTTGGTGAAGGAGTGTCAAGTTCTGCTCTGAACATTGCATGATCGTAAGCAGCACCCCCAAGTTACAGGAGGCCATGTCTATGCTATGCATCCTTAATTTTAAATGTCTTACTAACCCTAACAGACTTATACACTCATTAATATTCCAAAATACATCAGGCATGGGGGATGGCTTAGTGGGAGATGTTCTTGCCTTTGTAAGCATGAAGACCCGAATTTGAGTCCCCATAACCCATATTTAAAAGAAAAGAGGAAAGCCAGTGAAGTAGTGTGTTCTTGTAATCCCAGCACATCTGTGGCAAATGAAAGGCAGAAACAGGAAAACCCCCATGAGCTCAATGGCCAGCTTCCTGGAAGTTGAAACTGGCCAACTGTCCTGGAAGAAGAAACTGTCTCCAACAAGATGGACGGTGATGACAGACACCTGGAGTTGAACTCTGACCTCCATACATGTACCGTGCCACCCCCCACGCCTCATATACCATACCATATACCAGCAAATATAAACAGATAAAGAAAACAGGTTTTCTTTTAATTTTAAGAAAACATCTCAAAATATAGTCAAACCATGTCTAGAGACCAGTGCAAGACTCATGCCTAAATCTTAAGGATATAAAACTGCATTTCAAATGAACTTGATCATTTTCAATAATTTGGGCTGGTATCCTGGCATACTTGTTTTTGTGTCATTGTTTCACCTGATAGTGTGGCCAGGGTCTAACCCAGACAAATGGAAGATAATGACCACTCTGCCCAAGAGTCATTCACAGGGGACCCAGAGATGCCAAAGACCAGAGTCCTGTAAGGAGAGAGGATCAGGCACATAGTGTCACTCATCATTGGTCCTCTGTGCCACAAGGCTTGTGTTAGGGCTCATTGAGGAGTGGGTAACAGATGGCTTCATCATAACTTGTTGATGGTGTCATTCATTTGATCATCTAGAAAGTGGAGAGGTAACAAACACAACAGGCAAGAATATTTACTAATTATCTGATAAGAAGTCAACATCAAAATACATTTTAAAATACCTACAACACAACAATAATAAACAAACTTCCTTTTAAACGGGACAAGAGGCTTGAATAGATACTGTGCACAAAACAACTAACAATGGGCCCACAGCTCATAACAAAATGGGTAACAGTCTCCTGGGAATGTAAGACACACCCACTTCTCATCAAGATGGCCATTGTCAAAACATACAAACAGAACAACCACAACAATGGCACCAATTTTTGGTGAAGTTATAGAGAAGTTGGAACACTCATGCATTGCTGGTGGGGATGTAAAATGTTGATGATGTGGCCATGGTGAAAAATTGGTGCAGTATCTCCTCAATAGATAAGACACAGCAGGACCATAGGTCCAGCAACTCCACTTTTGGATATATACCTCAAATAACCCAAACCATTACCCATCCATCTAATGCATACATATCCACTCACATTCACAGAAGCATACACTATCTAAAAGATATACTCATCCATGGACACTTGAACAGACAGACAATAACAGAGATGTGTCCTGGAAGGCTGAACATCTGTCCTAGTGATGCTGAAAATTGACACATTTAATGCTTTGTCTACAGCAGGGAATCTGGTCCAGATTAGCCAAGTTGATAATATGTCTATGAGGAAAATACTTCTTTGCTTTTTGTTTCTTTTCTTGTATTGGATATTTTAATTTACATTTTAAATGTTATCCCCCTTTCCAGTTTCCCCTCCAGAAACTTGCTATCTCTTCCCACCTCCTTCTGCTTCTATGAGGGTGCTCCCTCACCCACCCACCCACACTCCCTCTCACCTCCCCATCCCAACATTCCCCTAAACTGGGGCATCGAGCCTTCACAGGACCAAGGGCCTCTCCTCCCATTGATGCCTAACAAGGCTATTCTCTGCTACATATGCAGCTGGAACCATAGGTCCATCCCTTTGTACTCTTGGGATGGCGGTTTAGTCCCTGGAAGCTCTAGGGATCTGGTTGGTTGATATCATTGTTCTTCTTATGGGGTCATAAACCCCTTCAGCTCCTTCAGTCCCTTTTCTAACTCCTCCATTGGGGACCCTGTTCTCAGTTCAATGATTGGCTGTGAGCATCTGCCTCTGTATTTGTCAGGCTCTGGCAGAGTCTCTCAGGAGACAGCTATATCAGGCTCCTGACAGCATGCACTTCTTGGCATCCACAATAGTGTCTGGGTTTAGTGTCTGTATATGGGATGGATCCCATAGGAAAGGCAGTCTCTGGATGACCTTTCCTTTAGTCTCTGCTCCAAACTTTGTCTCTGTATTTCCTCCTGTGAGTATTTTTGTTCCCCTTTCTAAGAAGTCTGGAGCATCTACACTGGTCTTCCTTCTCCTTGAGCTTGATGTATTTTGTGAATTGTATCATGGTTATTCAAAGCTTTTGGGCTAATATCGGCTTATCAGCGAGTGCATATCATGTGTGTGGGTTTTTTTTGTTGTTGTTGTTGTTTTGTTTTTTTTGTGATTGGGTTACCTCACTCAGGATGATATTTTCTAGTTCCATCCATTTGCCTAAGAATTTCATGAAGTCATTGTTTTTAATAGCTGAGTAGTACCCCACTGTGTAAATGTACTACATTTTCTGTATCCATTCTGGGTCCACGTTGAAGGACATCTGGGTTCTTTCCAGCTTCTGGCCATTATAAATAAGGCTACTATGAACATAGTGGAGCATGTCTCCTTGTTATATGTTGGAGCCTCTTTTGATATATGCCCAGGAGTGATGTAGCTGCGTCCCCAGGTAGTACTATGTTCAATTTTCTGAGGAACTGCCAGAAGTTTGCGTTAAGGTGGAGAATGTTTGATACACAATACTGTAGCGATAACTGACAGATACAGACTATCATGCTTAACCACAGCCTGCTTTTTAAATCATTTTAATGTCTATAGTGTGGAAAGATGTTCAAAGTCTTTGGGAAATTTTTCAACATAAACATTTTGTTACCTGGTTATTTCAAATGTCCCAGTGAGTTAGCGTCTCCCCTACTTCCCTTTCATTACACTCCCTGCGTCACTCAGAAACTGAGGGTTTTCTTTATTCTGCTTCTGCCTTCCTCTTCATTTATCTCCAGTTTTTGTTCATTACAACCCCTCCCTAGAAGTGATGAATGTACAGCCACTTACCATTGTGGCCACTAGAGGGAGACAGTGAGCAACTAACTGGGTAGAAGAAGGGCATGCAAGATGGATGAGGTCACACACAGGAGGAGGAAGAGAAGGAAGAGGAGGAAGGCTTAAAGTAAAATCCACATTTTGGAGCGGGGGGTTAAAGGATTGCTAGCGATCCTCAAAACAGACATTAGGGAACAATGTCTATGCTGCAGGGACAGCGCTTTGGATGGCCAAGCTCATGATAGAGTTGGGTATCTTTGAGGAAACACAAAAAGCTCAGCACAGATGGAGCTCATTGATAAAGTAAATCATTGGCTGGGGTGAGCTTAGGAAGCAGGAGGAAGTATATGGACAGAGCAGCTATGGGGAGTCCTGGAAAGGCCATTGCGCTCTGTTTGACTGCAGAGTCAGTCGGAAGTCACGGAGGGTGAAGAAATCAGGCTCACAATTTTCACAGCACTCGTGGCAACGTTCAGATATGAGGACATAAAGAAGATAAATATCATCTGGGGAGATGGGTCTGTGGGTAAAGCAGTTGTTCTGCAAGTATGAGGATCTAAGCTTAAATCGCCAGAACCTGAATGAAGGCGAGGATAGGAGATTGTAAGCCCTGTGCGTGTGTGACATGACGGGGTGGGGGGTAGAGCTAGGAGAATCCATGGAAGGTCATGGCCCAGCTATTGGCATCCAGAGACAACCACAAAGAGACCCAAAAGAAGGTGCAAACTGAAGAAAAGTAGCCACAGTTGTTTCCTGAGCGTCATGCACTCACTGTGGCAGGTATGTAGCCACATTCACACTCATGAACATGTGTACATACAGGACACGTACACATACTGCACATACAAACCACTTGAGGCTGAGGCACCATGATACTGATTTCAATAAAACCGTCTTCACTTCTAAGCATTTGATGCTCCCAGCCTTGACCCTCGTGCTTCATTCTAGATCAACTCGTACTCTGCTGTACTCGTCACTAATGAAATAGACCCACATGATAGTTGGTGAAAAACAAAAACTAAGTAAGCATTTGTGAGCCACTACCCACCTAGGCGGATGTAGCAGTGGGATCTGGAAAGGTGGTGTCAACATGAATTGCTAGGGATGAGGAGGGATTTGCTCGTCTAGAGCCAGCTGTGGGGCTGATGGTGATTGCTTAGTCTCTCTAGTGGGGAACATGAGGATACATTCTCTCCAAAAGAAACGCTACAGAGAGGATAAAAATAGTGTTCCCCAGCTTCCTGTAGGAATCTGAAAGGGTTAGGATGTGCTTTTGTATCCTTCACTTTCACAAGAATCTGGAGAAGTAATCAAAACAAATCTTTTCTGTCCTCATCTCTGGATGACAAACTAAACCGTTTCCCCGGCATGGTTTAAATCCTAAGCCCAGAGTGTTTTCTCCTACAGCTTTATGGGGAATGGATGATATGTTCGTGGACAGGACACTGAAGCCACGGTGGGTGATTCAAGTAGGAACATAACACGGGAAACTGGGCACTGCACAGCCAAAGGCTGAGGACAGAGATCAAAGTGGCCTTGCTGTGTTTCATTGATACGTACTCAGTGCCCAGGGTGGGTAGTCATGAGTTCTAGAAAGACTCCCACCCATGGCTCACAATTCTGTCTCCCAGGTGCTAAGCTACCCTTTCCTGGCATAATTTCTCTGGCTCCTCCTGGTTAAGGGAATCTTGGAAATATAGTTTCCAGGCTTCTAACTCCTGCATTTTCGGAGTCATTTAGAAAACTGGCATGATGCAGTGTTTTAATAGGCAATATTCAGTTAGTAGCCAGATCACAGCAGAGACAGAAAGATTAAACGTTCATCAGATTGGTTGTTAAAATGAAACAAGAGGGCCTCGGCTGCTTTCACCTCTGACTTCCAGCTACAGACAGATCAGCTGTCCTAGCTCTAATGGAGACCTCATGAGGCAACCAGGAAGAATCCTTTCCCCTCAATGGAAAAATCTATGATGAACAAAGAACAGAGAAAGATTCATTCTATACTAATATAGATCAGCTGGTGAATAGTCAAGAGGGTCAGGAGGGCCCTGAGCTAACTCCAGGCGGGAGCCAAGGAAAGGTTGCAGCCACAGGAGGCTGTGCACTACAGGGCTGTCAGGAGCCCTCACCACAGTGACACTTGGCACAGAGCACATGCTCACTAATGTACAACTTGCTCTCTGTGGTGTTTTCGCCTACTCAAGATCTGACAGCTGTGACTAGATAGAGATGTTTTTTTAACAGTGACTGCTTATTCCTTGTCACTTTGGTCATCATTATCTTGTTTTCTGTAGTCTAGATACCACTGTGTCAGAAGAGATCACATAGAGATACCATCCAGGGTGGGATGGCCATAGAGATATCATCCAATTTCACATGCGCTTTCCTTTCCCCTCTCTTCTGCTTCCTCCTCTTCTTCTTCTTCCTCCTCATTTTCTTCAATAACTAACCTTATATGATAATCCAGTGCACATAATCTATGTAGTTTCGGAAACAAGGAGACCAATGCCCGGGAATATAAAATGTTTGATCCAAGGTCACATTGTTTCTCAGTCAGACACTTTGCATTCTCAGCAGCAGCTTCAGACTGGAGGAAAAGAGGGTCCTGTTCTGTACATAGTGAGTACCAAAAGGTCCCCAATGAGGGTGCCAGCGCTTGTCTACAGCAGGCTGATGTTTTTCACATACCTGACTAGTATTTCAGACCTCAGCTCCTTTCTCATTTCTCTCTCCCTCCAGTTTCTCACCGTCCTTGGAGTCCCTGACAGATGTCACTTTTGGAAGTATCCAGAGAGGTTTAAAGCATAGTTAACTCCTCTGTCCAGTTACTCCTTGTATCAGTGAGTTTTTCCATTGCTGTGATAAAACACCTGACAGAAGCAACTTAAGACAGGAAATGTTTATTCCGGCTCACAGTTTGAGAGGATACAGTCAGTCACAGTGGAGGAATTATGGTGGTGACAAAGCTGTCATTGAATCCTGGGGTCACACTTCATACATGTGGGAAAACAGAGATATGAATGGTGATGCTCAGGTCACACTCTCCATTCAGTTAGGTCAGACCCCGGCCTACAAGAGGTGCATTTACATTCAAGGTGGCTCTTCCCCCCTCAGTTAAACCTCTCTGGAAATGCCTTCACAGACACACCAAAAGCTATTTCTCCTAGGCAATTCAAAGTCCAAGTTAATAATCAGTATTAATCACCATAAATACACCCTTTGTCAACATGCCACCCAAGCTCAGAATTTTAAAACCATAACATTCTACTCCTGATTTGCAAAACCTCATGGACTTCTCATCTGTACATGTCCCACAAATCTTGCAGTTCTAATTTTGTTCAAAAGCCCAAAGTCTTCTTTGAGACTTGGAGTAATCTTTGGTGAGACCCTGTAAGAATCAAAAGCAAGGCTCACACTCACAGCCTTACACAGTGGCCCCTCAGTGACTTCTTACAAGGAATCCAACCCTGACATATATTGTCTGACCTTACTTGCCGTTTTGCTGAAACCTTATTTCAAGCATCTATGACTCAATAAATCTTGCATTTTGTATCCCTGTAAGACCAGCACCAGCACATATGTAGCAGACGTGCAGCTTGGTCTTCATTTCTTGTGGGTTCCCCAACAACTGGAGCAGGGGCTGTCTCTGATTTCGTTGCCTGCATGTGGATCCTGTTCCCTTAACAGGACTGCCTTGTCTGGCCTCATTGAGAGAGGATGTACCTACAACTGCAGTGACTCATGTGCCAGGGTGAGTTGGTTCCTCCCCCTTCTCAGAGGAGAAGGGGAGGGTGTATGGATGGAGGGGCTGTGTGAGGGAGGGACTGGGAGGAGAGGGAGAGGCTGCAATTGGGATGTAAAACGAATGAATGAATGAATGAATGAATGAATGAAAAGTAGGAAAAAAAGACCATGTGGATGCTGCTGCCAAGCTTGTTGCCAGCTTGAGACATTGGGGTATCAGTGGCTTCTTCATACCTTGACACTAAACTGGAGAAAAAAACTTCACCAGGTGGTTAATTTTGAAAACTAAACCTCATTCAATACCATTCTCAGTCCACTCTTCTTTCAAATGGGTTTGCTTTTTTTTTCAGATAGGAGCTTTGGGGCAGGGGTGGGAGGGTCTCTAGCCCTCAACGTGCCTTTCCTGTTGTCTCCGTGTATAAGGAGAATTTTCTCCTTCATTGCACTAATCTTACAGCTGCTCCCTGCCTCTGCCTTGTCTGCAACTTTAATGTGGTCATTCTATTTCCTTGCCTAATTCTATAGTATAGATTTCATATTTATCTGGTCTCTCTCCCTCTCCCTCTCCCTCTCCCCCTCCTCCTCCCCTCCCCCTCTCTCCTTCCCTTCATCCCTCCCTCCCTCCCTCCCTCCCTCCTCCCCCCTTTCTCCCTTACCCAAAGCCATGAGTCCCAACCATGCCACAGCCTGGATGCTATGAAATTTGCATTGATCAACGACTTCATTCATTACTTTTGCATTCAGCTTCAGTCAGTTGTTGAGGATGTGAGTGGAATACATCCAGATTCTTTTCCAGAGTAGAAATGATGGCGCATTAAGCTCTATGTATTACATTCTAGGTATTTTCTCATCACAGCTATAAATATCTATATTCTTCCATTAGAACAATTCCAAAGGTGATCTGTATTAGTTGTTTTTTGTTTGTTTGTTTGTTTGTTTGTTTGTTTTAACTGTTATAACAAATGCCCAACAAAAGCAATGAGGAAAGGGGGTTTATTTTGGTTTAATGTTTCAAATGATACATCTCATCACAGCATGAGGGAGATGTGACAATGGGAGTGGCTTTGACTGTGCTGTCAGGAGCATGAGGCAGCAGCTCACACAGTGTCTGCAGTCACAGAGAAATGAATTGCTGGTGCACGGGCTGGGACCCCAGGCTATGGTTGAGTGCTGTCCATTTTCAAGGAGAGTCCCTTCTTACTTAAATCTCTCTGGAAATGCCTTCGCAGATATGCCCAGAGGTAGCTCTTAGGTTCTTTTAAAGCCCGTCACATTGACAATGAAGATTAATCATCATATCCTAGAACGAAGTACTCAGGAGAATTCTTCTTTGTCCCTATCCAGGAGAGACCAGCACAGCCTCAGTGATCCAGGACCAACTCCTTGTAATAGTTATTTTTAACTGTCAATTTGACACCACGTGGATTCACCTGGGAAGGAAGTCTCAGTGAGGATCTGTCTAGATTAGGCTGGCCTGCAGATGTGACTGTGAGGGGTGTATTCTTAATAGGGTTAATTGAGGTTGGAAGACCCCACCCTGAATGTGGGCAACAACATTTCATTGTCTGTGCCCTGGACTGAACCAAAAGGGGAAAATTAGCTGAGCTCAGTACATGGGAAATGAATTAATTCTAGGTTGGAGAGGTCTGGCCTTCTCCTTCCAAGTGATAAAGGATTTGGAAAAGTAGCAGCAGGTACCAGCCAAACCAAACTGAGAAAGGCTGGTACACAGAAGAGAATGGAGGCCCCCTAAGGATCATGGGAAGAAGCGTCTTCCAGTGTGTTGGTCCCTGTATTCATTAACCCATCCTTTGTTCTCTCTTCCGGACTGCAGCTGCATGTGACCAGCTGCTTTGGGTTCCTTCTGCTTTGACATCCTCATGATGAGGAACTGTAACCTAGAACCTTCCCTGGACTCTCCTCCTCCCTCCCTCCCTCCCTCCCTCCTCCCTCCCTCCCTCCCCCTTCCTTCCTTCCTTCCTTCCTTCCTTCCTTCCAAGTCCCTCAGAATTTCAACATTGCCCTTTAAGCTGTCGACCCCACCATCTTTCAACTCTAATGGCCCTAGAAAGAGCTAAGAGAGAAAGCATTGGTGTTGTATCCCCCTCTACAAATGGAAACCCAGGATAAAAAATGTGAACTCCATCCTGCACCCTTTGAAAGGGTAGGCCCTTTAGGGTTTAGGTCCTGATCTAGTTTAGGTCAGAGACATGAGCTCAAGTGGTGGGCTGCTCCCCAAAGTATTGAAAGATGATGCTTTGTGCTTAAGATCTGGCAGAGTTCTGCAGCCTCCCGTTCCTCCTCACTGCCAGGGTGCCCCCTTTGCAAGTTCTCATCTTTGAGAGCCTAAAGTTGGGGACTGGAAGACCAGTGTACCCATATTGTCTATCCGGTGATGTGTCCTCAGACAAGATACTTTTATTTCTCTGGGATTCGATTTTCTCATTTGTGAGATAGAGTCCCCAGCAAAGTAAGCCACAGAAGACCCCTGATCACATTGTTGGGTAAAGCTAACAATCACAGTGGGTTCTGATGAACTGTGTTCTTTACGTCTATAAAATTGCCAGTAAGATCTTGTCATAATTGACTGATAGGTGGTTCATTGCTTATAGATTATCCTGCTCATCTTTGGAAATGTCGTTGAGGTGTGCCAGAGCTAGACCACGTACTCACTTATACGTGGATATTAGCCATAAAAAGCCAGAATACCCATGCAGTAGTCCACAGATCCAAAGAAGCTAAACCAGAAAGAAGGCCCAAGTGATGCTGCTTGAATCTCAGAAGGGGGAAAATAGTCGTAGGAGGCAGATGGAGGGAGGGAACTGTGTGGGAGAGGAGATAGAAAGAATGGGGGAGGGCACTTGCCTGCAAAATTCACTATGTCTTTGGTTTTTAATAGCTGAATTAATTGTATTCCATTGTGTAAATGTACTATTTACATTTTCTTCAGTTGAGGGACAATTAGGTTGTTTCCAGTTTCTGGCAATCACAATTAAAGCTGCTATGAACATAGTCGAGCAAGTGTCCTGTGCTCTTTCCACACTGCACCAAACCAATCTCCTCAAAGTTTCTAATTTATTCATTTGCCAAATGTTTGCATAAACTTGCAATAGTTCAGATATCCTTCACAAAGATCAACTCATTTCATCCCCATGGCAACAGTGTAAGCTAGGTACTGTGATAAGTATCATTCCCATTCCACAGAAAAGAAAAGTGAGATACAGGAAGTTCAAGTGACTGACTTAAGTCAGAGTAGAGCCAAGGGACTCTGGTACCAGTACCTATGCTTAGAAACAAGCCTATACTGAGTCCATGGTCCTTCATGTAACAGCCTTTCTGTTTCAGATTTGGCAGCTACCTGCTATTGCTACTCTGAATCCATTCTCATTTGAATAAAGAAAAACATTTCCATTCATTCTCATGACCATCTGGCCATCACTCCTGTCCCCCCCCACACCTGGTCCTGAACCCTCCCCCCATTCTTTCTATCTCCTCTCCCACACAGTTCCCTCCCTCCATCTGCCTCCTACGACTATTTTCCCCCTTCTGAGATTCAAGCAGCATCACTTGGGCCTTCTTTCTGGTTTAGCTTCTTTGGATCTGTGGACTACTGCATGGGTATTCTGGCTTTTTATGGCTAATATCCACGTATAAGTGAGTACATACCATGCATGTCCTTTTGGGTCTGGGTTACCTCACTCAGGATATTCTCAAGTTCCATCCACTTGCCTGCAAAATTCACTATGTCTTTGGTTTTTAATAGCTGAATTAATTGTATTCCATTGTGTAAATGTACTATTTACATTTTCTTCAGTTGAGGGACAATTAGGTTGTTTCCAGTTTCTGGCAATCACAATTAAAGCTGCTATGAACATAGTCGAGCAAGTGTCCTTGTGGGATGGTGGAGCCTCTTTTGTATATATACCCAGGAGTAGTATATTGGGGACTTGAGGTAGAACTATTCCCAGTTTTCTGAGAAACTGCCAAATTTATTTCCAATCTATAACTGGCAGGATTGGGGAGGTAGGAAGTGTCTTGAAAGGTGTGCCAGAGTCTTGGGAAAGGGGAAACATCCAATTATCAATGGGAGTGACCTTAGCTGTGCCTCATAGCACTGGGTATATGGAAGCTGAAAAGACCATCTCCTGTAACCAGGCAGGAACCCCAGTGGAGTGATAGAAACATCAATCACCCACAAAACTTTTGACCCAAAATTTAACCTGTCTACAAGAAATGCAAAGAAGGGGATGGAGCAGAGACTAAGAATGGCCAAGCAATGACCAGCCATCTAAAGACCTAGTCCATGAGCAAACACCAATCTCTGACGCTATTAATGAAACTCTATTATGCTTGGAGACAAAAGTCTGAAAGCTGTTCTCTGAGAGGCTCCACACAGCAGTTGACTCAGATGCAAAGATCCACAGCCAAACAGTGAAAGGGGTTTGGGAAGACTTGGGGAAAGGATTAAGGGCCCAGAAGGGATAAGAACTCCATAGGAAAACCAACTAACCTGCACCCTTTGTGCTTTCAGAGACTGAACCACCAACCCAAGAGCATATACTGGCTGTACCTCGGCCCTCTTCACATATGTAGCAGATGTGTGACTTCATGTGGATCCCAAACTAGAGCAGGGGCTATCTCAAAAGCTGTTGCCTGTATGCGGGATATGTTCTTCTAGCTGGGCTGCCTTGTCTGGCCTTAGTGGGAGAGGATGCACCTAGCCCCACAGAGACTTGATGTGTGTGGGGGGATACCCAGGATAGGCTTCCACCCTCTTAGGGGAGAAGGGAAGGGGGATGGGGGAAAGGATTGTAGGAGGGGTTATCAATCGGGAGTGGGGACGATAATCTGGATATAAAGTGAATAAATAAAGATAAATAAATTTAAAAAAGAAAGAAAGAAAGAAAGAGAGAAAGAAAGAAAGAAAGAAAGAAAGAAAGAAAGAAAGAAAGAAAGAAAGAGATCACATCTTTCCAACCCAATGCAGACTGGCCTGAGATGAGAAATCAGGTGACCAGATGTCTGCAGAGCACAGATTTCGGGACAGAAGTGAGTCCTACTGCAATCACTATGACAGCTGTTGGTAACACAGTCTCTGTGGGCCAAGACCTGCTAATGCATTTTGTCACTTTGAGAAGTCCCTCCAATTACATGTACTGGTCAAAGGCCATGGTTTAAAATGTGTTGTGGCTTACATTACTAATCTCTTTTGTAAACCCAGGTGGTGCAGGCCGGTGGAATGTCAGAGCCGAAGGATTTTAGAAAGCGGGGTCTGTGACTCTAAACTATTAGAACCCTGCCCGTAGAAGGATGAGGACTCCAGAATTATTTTCCCGAGTGGCAAGTTCCAGCTGTGTTGATTCAGCAAGATAAACTGGTCACAGCTTGGTTTCATGCCATCTCATTTTATTTAATTGATTAGTTTATTTTTACATTTTGTTACTACCAGTGTTTGAGGGAAAGTCTTGCTACGCAGCCTAGGCTGACCTCAAGCTTACAATCCTCCTGCTTTAGTGCTCAAGTATAGATATTACACCATGCTTTTATTTTAAAGGCATTCTCCTTAGATCCCAAACATCTAAATGATAAAGGCTTACAGGAGTTTTTTGGTTGATTTTTTTTTTAGATGTACTTCTTTCTGCTCATTGGTCTAACTATGGTTTTTGTTTGTTTGCCTTCCTCATGTTTCTGGTTTCCTAGGAAGTAGAGGAAACTGGGGGTGTTTGTGTTCTTTCCAATGATAGAATCCAATGATTTTAGCTTTTTTAGCTGAGGAAACCCCATACAGGACTCCGGATCCCATTGAAGTAGAAACTCCAAAGCTTCCTCGTTTTTCAAGATTTATCATGGACATGGCCTTGCTCGGCTTTAACTCAAGGTTCACAATTTGCCATTTGCCTCCAAGAATGAATTTTTATCTCCAAAATGTCTACAGAGTCATATATTCTTGGGCTGGGCTAATAGATTTTTTAAAGTGATGATACCCTGGTGTAAGGAAAGTAAGGGAGATAAGAATCCATGTACGCTGTGGGTGCAAATGCAAACTCTCACAATCTCTGTGTCTGTGGGTGTGTTCTTGTGTGTGCGCTCGCTATACCCGTGCTCCTGTGGATAAGTGCACAGTGTGCTCATGTCTGTGGAGGCCAGCGGTGTATGGATGTCTCCCTCTCCTGTTCCCCACTTTACAAAAGCAATATTTGATTCTATTTTTCTAGTTTTTAATCATGTCTTGGTGTCTGGGTATGTGTAGTTTACTAGCTGTATTAAGAACAGAGTTGGAAGCCTGGTAATAAAGGGAGAATTGAGTTTATCTAAGTTGGCATTCAGCAGGATTCCTGGGGAGATTAGAGTGAGTTAGAGTGAGAACTGCTCTTGCAGAGGACCCAAGTTGCCTTCCATCTTACTTTTTGAAGAAAGGTCCCTCACTGAACCTAGACCTCACTGCTTAGGCTAGGTAGGCTGGGAATCTGAATTTAGGCCTTTAAGCTTATATGGCAAGGATTTTACCAAATAGACCACCTCATGGCCCCAAGTTGTCACAATCTTTATGAAAAAAAATATGTGGTGATGCATATTGAAAGCTTTGAAATTAATGATATTATTAGATGTGAGATGCCACACAGTTTAATATACAAGATTGACTGTTGTAATGTTACTTAGAAAAAATTATGTTTGGGGAACCTTTAAATGTGCACAGAGGGACTTTGGATAATTATGATATATCTTTGTAAGGTAAAAATTCCCTCATAATAGTGAATGTGCCTCTTACTACCGACCAGCTCAATTCCCCAGTAATTTGCCAGGTACAGTGTTTGCTATCAGTGTGCCCATTTTTCAGAAGGTGAAACTGAAGCCTGAAGAATTAGAATAATTTGTTAATAAGACCAGGACAACAAATGGTAAAGTTGGGGTGTATCCCCAAGGTGGCTGACTCAAGTATCCACACTCTTAGCGACTTCCGGAAGACTACCTAGTGGTTTGGAAACAGTAGACGTACATGGTAAGGTGTATGTAAAGGGACTTGGAGTCTAGGTACCAGCATTCATACATCTCAGGAGAGGATTGCCTCCATTTGGACTTTCTTTCTTATGCTTGTCTATATTTTTCAAATTGATTTCAAGGGCATTTGCTTTGGTTTAATTGGGGGAAATATGGTACTTTGATTTTTTCAGAGAAAATAAATCTAGAACGGAATGCCATCCTCTCTCATGTCTAACATGGGGATCCATTTTTTTGGGTGGCATTTGCAGCAAGCCAACCTTTGGCTTGTGTTTGAACTGCTCCGTGAAGGAATTCATGGATTCAGCTGTCCTGAGGTTGGTTTGGTCTAAGGACACAGAGAGCGGTGATGTAGGGGTTGTGTAAGGAACTTGGGGCAAACATTCAGGAACGCTGTAGCAGGAAAGCAAAGCCGGATGGTTGGATTGGAGAAGCCCCGGCACACTTTAATTGTTTTCTGTCTCATTCGTTTCACAGCCTGCTGGCAAAACCACCTCAGAAACAGATTTTCAGTGGACGATGATCAGGACTCTCACTTAAAAAAAACTCATCCTGAAAGGAATTGCATGCTATTTCTCAACTGCAAAACTGACTAAAAAAATAATAAAACCCAGTTCAGGTTAGTGGCAAAGCATCCTCCTTCACTGCTAGGGGATGGCATGATGACAATTTGACAAAGTTTATCAACGCCAACAAAGTACATTACATTAAGCCTAATAATGATCTCATAGCTCGCCTGCCCAATAAATGTAAGCACAAGGCTCTCTGGTACAGCCGTTACAACATTTTTTTATAATGGAGGAAAAAAAAAACCAAAATCTTGGAAACAGAGTGTCCTTCAATAGGGCCACACTAAATAAATTATGGGGCCACCATATGGGTGGAATACTCTGAAGACATTAAGGAGTCGAGAGAGACCCACAAGTGCTTGCGTGGGAAGATCTTGAGGTTGTTGTATTAAATGAGAAGAAGCCAAACATGTAACAGAATCTTAAAGAGGAAGGCTCTGCGTGGAGAGGCACATCTGGATGTAAGCATGCTTTTCCCCCAAAAGAAAATCCAAGGAATCATTCCCACACCATTTAAAAGAGCCAGGTCCGATCAGAGAGAGGAGAGAGAATTTTATTTTCATCTGTGTCTATTTTGTTCGGCTGCTCTATTGCGTGCTGCTGTCATTTTTAAAGTAAAAGCAGAGGTTATCTAGGAAATTGCAGACCAGTTCTTTATTGTTGCTGCTTTTCTGCCTCCCTAAGCTAAAACAACACCCTCCCTCACACACGCCACAGTTCCTGTCAGCTTAGTTTCTAAAAGTACCAGTGTTATTCCTCAAGGCTCTCTGGTGTCCTCTGTCCCTCCCTCTCACTCTCTGGTGTCAACCAGGCACACTTCCCGTCTGCATGTGCTTCTCCTGGGTCCTCCTCATGGCTCCCTTCACCTGTGTGGCCATGATTCCAATGAATGAGTTCAGATTAGGAACAGAAGAGAAGATGAACTTATCCAGGGTTGCCAATATGTAAATGATGTATTCATTTTTACCTACTCTGGTGACACATAAGTGCCAAAGCTCAGTGGCTACATAGTGCAGACATTTCTATCTTGCTTGAAACATCTAATACTTGATCGTGTTCCTCTCCTCAATAGGGTGACCTGGGATAGAGACTGAACACCACCTCCCACCCCCACCCCCACCATGGTCTGCCTTTTTGTGTTTAATGTTGTCTTGTACAAAAGGAAACCTTGACTGGGCTCTCCCAGTGCCTGGCTATGACCCCCAGCATGCCTTCTCACCCCTCCTCCATCTATCAAATTCCTTGCACAATGCTCACCCACAGTTTCAGTCGTCCTCCCCATTCTTTGGACTAGAGCAGTACAGATGAATCCAATATAATGATAGATATTGTGTGTGACTTGAAAGGTCATCTGGTGCACAGGTATGCAATGAAATACAGTCTGGTTGCTTCTCTGGTAGGGGTAAGGTCTGGATGCCATTACATTTGAAGAAGCAGACTGGGTGAAGCAGACCGCCTCCTTGCTATGGCTATGCCTCACCCCATTCTCAGAAAGCTGGAATGGGATAACAGCTGAGATACGAAGACTCCTTCCCTCCACCTCATTGTCTTCTGGTGGGGGCATCAGCCTTCCTTGACTCCAGATTTACATGAGCATGGAGCTGAATCATCAGCTCTCCTGGAGATCTAGAATGTGGAATTATACTGAGGCTCCTCCATTATTAAATCCAGCCACTTTCGTGTGTGTGTGTGTGTGTGTCTCTGTGTGTGTGTGTGTGTGTGTGTGTGTGTGTGAGAGAGAGAGAGAGAGAGAGAGAGAGAGAGAGAGAGAGAGAGATTCTGTTTGTCTGTGGAGACACGTCCAGTGTACTCTTTGTGACTCTATACTACTTTCAACTAGAGCCTAAGAGAATAAACCTTTCCACTCCACAGAGTTGGCCATGGCCATATGACTGTTACTGGCCACTTCCTGAGCTGATTACCCCACTCTTGCCCAGGCTGACTTGACTCTCAAGGCTCTGTGACATGCCGTAAGAAAGTGTTGTTTCAGATGGATATTACCCCCTCACTCAAGGCCAGAGAATAAGAATACATAGAAGGAACTTGGCCTGGGCTCTGGCTTGGCCCAGTCTAACCTCTCTCAGGTTAGCCAAACTTCAATCAGCAAACCAAAGAGCATGCAGCTTCATGTCACTTGATGATGGGCCCATGTTCTGAGAAACGCTGCATCAAGTGATGTCATCGCTGTGCAAAGCCAGGTGGCGTCTCTCACACACACCTAGGCTCTACAATACCACCTGTTGCTACCAGGCTTCAAATCCATGTGGTGCATTACTGTACTCAGTGGACAATAATATCTGGTCATGTTTGTTTGTCTATATAGACCTAAACATGCAATGGTACAGAAAATACAGCAAGAAGGACTTTAATAGTTTTTTTTCTTTTAATCTGATATATTTGTTGTATGTGTGGGAATGTATGTGTATACGTGTGTAGGTCTGTGCACCATAAAGTGCAGTGCCCGTGGAGGCCAGAAGAGGGAGTCAGATCGCCTGAAGCTATAGCCACAGGAGATTGCACACAGCACCCTCTGGGAATCTAACCTGGGTTCTCTATAAGAACAGCCAGTGCTCTTAACCTCTCAGTCATTTTTCCAGTCTCTAGTAGCAAGGATTTTTAATAGTTGATTGTCCTGACTAGATGTGCCAGGCTTGGTGGCAGCCCTGATGGAGTCCACAGGTGAGATGTGTGGAAACGTGAGTGTTGAGCAGGCACATCCAGCTTTTAGGATGTGGAGACATCATCCACAAAGTTCTTGTTGCAGGAACAATAAAAGGCTCTTGTAAAAAGATAAACAAAACAATCAAGCAAATACAGAAATAAATTCTCATAATGATTTAAGTTTCTGGTTTTCTGCTGGTTGTATATGTCAGTTGGGACATCGCTGAGAACTCCTATAGATTCCACAGACACTGCACACTGGAACTACACCAAGCTTAAAATGTATTCTTCTTTCTTCAGTAATAAATGTTCACCGTAACTCTTTTTACTTCATAAATGTTAACATTTTAAAACTTTTTTTTTTGCTCTTGGAATAGTAACGTTTAAAACAGACACAATATGTAGGTACATAAAATGCCTTCGTGACATCAACATTGTGTTTTCATACTTATTATTCATTTATCTTCATTCCCCTCCCCTTTCAACTAAAAATTAAGACATGGGTACATACATTGTAACTTCTTGGCATTAGGCTGCCCAACATCATGGCCTTCCTTTCCCATGTCTCATTCCATGGTAAGTCTCACTGGGTCGGTCCTCTTCTATGAAAGTGGCCTGTCTGGATCCCCCTTTCTTGAGCAAGTGTCTTTCTGTGGTGAAATGTGTTCCTGATGTTTGGCTAGGATCACTCTCCTTCTGCATCACAGACTCTAAGCGATAGTGTACCTTGATCATTCCTCTCTCCAAATGAAAGGTTTCTAGTGCTGGATGCCATGACCTCAGACTTTTAGACTCACTTGTTGAGATCTGAACAGTTTCTGCTGAAACCCTCCTGTAGAGTTTCTTCAGGGTTCAACTTTCATCCCTGCAGGTTTTTTTCCCCCTCTGGATCCTCATTCAGCTATGTGTTCATCTGGTAATGAGAAATTGTCAGCCCTATCAAAAAAGAAGCTTAGAACACACAAAATCTAGATCCTGGGACTTTTGAAACCCCTCCAGCAATCTGGTGTTCAGAAAGGGAAGGGGTTATGCCCAAGGTCATGGAACATTGACCAGAGCCCAGGGTTCAGGGACCCTGGTCAAGTACTTTGACTCAAGTAAACAGTCACCACCAGCTTTGAGTGGGTCCAAGCTGAGAGATGGTGCTCTATTGAGGAGAGATAGATAGATGATAGACAGACAGATAGATGATAGATAGATAGATAGATAGATAGATAGAAAGATAGATAGATAGATAGATAGATAGATAGATAGATAGATAGACAGACAGATAGACAGACAGACAAATGATACCACTAGGGAAAGGAGTCAAAGATATGAAGTAGGGGAAGAGGACAAACTTTGGCCTTTTCTCCATCTGAGGCACACCTGGAGATGTGACTTACGCTTCAGCAGGTGCACCAACTCCATCTGTCAGATGAGGGCGCCAGTGATTAAGTGGAGCTCTGTGAGAGGAGGAGGAAACCTGGTCAGCCGGGAGGAGTCTGGTCCTATGAGTCTACCCCCCTCCAATTCTTTTTTCCCCCCGCTGACTCTCTCTGCTCTTCCCATCTTCCCCTTGCGCTTTCTCCTTTATGTTACATGTCCCGCAGATACTGGGGGAGGGGCTTCTCTAGGGCTGGAGGGATGAGCAGCAGGCCCTGCGGCGTGGAGCTTATATTGCAGAACGGACAGCAGACAAAGCCAAACATGAGTGATCTACGATTGCCAGCTACGATAAAGCCAGAGGATGAAAACAATAATGCCACAGGAGGGGATTTTGGCGGAGGTCAGGTTCAGAATGGGGGTGTAGGAAGATCTGGGAGTGGGGCATTCAAGCTGATGTTTGAAGGATGAGTAGTCAAGGAGAATTCAGAGGGGAGGGGGTCTGAGGTGAGAAGAACCCCAGGTGGGAGGGCTAGCAATGTGAGGGACCTCTGTCCCTGGGAGAGCTTAGGCATGGACGGAGGCCAGAGTGAAAGGGGCTCAGAGGAGACAGCGGCAGAACTCTGGAGATTAGAGGGGCAGCAAGAGCCAGAGTAGCAGGGATTTGTGGTTTATCCCGAGTGTGTGGTGGGAAGCCAGGGAGTCGTTGGATGTCTCTTAAGCCCAGGATTGACACGATCCAGTTTTGCCTTGTAAAAAGATAAATTTGGCAGCTGTGAGTAAAATGGATCGGAGCAAACCAGAAAGGAGAGCTTTAGAAATCCCAGGGTGGCAGCTCAGCAGGAAAGGTGATGGTGGGTGAGCTGAAAGAGTACCCAAGGAGATGGGGAAAGGCAGAGAAAGCTGGGACCTCTCTTTGTGGAGTGGCAAGATCCGTGAAGGGTCTGCGCAACAGGCCCCACTCTCTGCAACCCCCTTACCCTGTGACCTCCTCGTGAATTTAAGACACCTGCTGCTTCTGCAGGATTGCTGTGGTGGACTAAAGTCAATGATATAGTCTTCGTCTTTGGGTTGTTTCCAATGATCAATAGACATGGAAGGAACTGAAATTATGCAGAAGCAGGTAGGCCTCAGGGTGAGAGCTCACAATATTGTCATATAGGTGACAGTAAGCTTGTAATTTCAGTGAGGGTCTCTATGACCTGTGTAAACCCACCTAACTCCTGGAGGCAAGAAGAACACAAGTTTCCCTTTTCATTGGGGGAATCTTAGAACAAAAGTATCCTTGTTGGTCCCTAGATGTCATAGTCAGAGTCCTAGGACCCGCAGCAGGGTGAGCATGGAGATGCGTGGAAGCTGAGACTTATGCTGCAGCAGGTGCACCAGCTCCATCTATCAGACGAGGGCGCCAGTGATTCAGTGGAGCTCTGGGAGAGGAGGAGGTGGTGCTGGATCTCACAGAGCAGTCTTGACAGGAAGACGATCTTATCCCACTATTCTAGGAGGTTGAGGGAAGTCATACAGCTGAATTGAATTCATCCAACTACAATCCACAGACCTTGACTTGGGCATGTCTAAGGCTTGGGATTGAGAGATATTCAAAATACAAGAGTCTCTTCCAACAAGACCTCTGATTGAGCCCAGAACATAGGGCTCCAGCAGTGTGTGTGTGTGTGTGAGTGTGTGTGTGTGTGTGTGTGTGTGTGTGTGTGTGTGTGTGTGTAGTGTGTAGAGCACTGCACTAGGAAGAAGGAGACTCAATTTCAAATCCAGATTTACCCCATGAATAAATCTGGAAAAGTAGGCTCAACTCCAAAGTCATACTTTGTCGCGCCCACCTCGTCCGGCAAGGAAGACACAACACCGTCGGATCCTTGTCAACAGCCTTTATTGCAGGACACCTTCATTTTGCTGATACGGGGAACCCAAGCAGCAAGAGCACTCGCCTTATATATACAGCAGGCTGAGGCTATGCTAATTGTACTGCTCCCTCATTAGCATATTACCGGCCAACTGATGCCAGGTGCAAAGCCTGCCAGTACGCAGTACCGTTGTTTACCACAGGAGGGCGCCCTACAATACTTATGCCATAAACAGCTGAGGCTTGGGACCCCACCTGACCTCTCTGAATCCTACCCTAAATATGGAACCGTGATATGAATCTTTCTCTGCTTGAGGGGGGAAGAGGACAGAAAATCAAAAGAAATGAGTACACGAGGAAACTATGTGCGTATGAGGTTATCTGTTTAGAGGGACCCAGAATGAGCTTGCTGAGCCAATCTTCTGGTGTTCTAGCAACCTCCTTTCCTTGGTTTGATTCTAAATTTCCTGTAACTTTCACCTACTGGTTCTACTTCTACCAATGGAAGTCTCATGCCTTCGCCCTTCACAGCCCACTGGTAGAACATTTCAGATAAAAGATACAACCCTGGACCCCCAGAGATTTCTTCTCTCTTTTGAAACCAGCCTAACCCCTCCAACAATGTCTTTTGGCCTTTCTTCCATCATTGCCCCTTGGGACACTCCCCCCTTGCTGATGTCCTAGCTGTGCTATCCAAGTCAACTAAGCCCACTCCAGTGGACCCTATTTCAGTCAGAGTTCTTCTCAGAGTTCAATGGTGAATAACCCCAAGCCCTCTTTGCTACAGTCCAGGGTGGCATTTTGTGCATTAAAGCTACTCGGAACTTAAATTGGTAGAAAGTTCCCAAGAAGGACAAATGACAAACTCATGTGCCCATTGCTTCCCCCATGGGGAGATACAAACACCATTCTCCCAACTATCATCCTCAACAGAACAAAGACAAGAAAGCGGAACCATTGCCCACATCCCCCAAAATGGAGTAAGAGCCTCTCTTCTGGTGTGCCCAGGGTCCTTTGCAGAATATTTTCCTGGGCTTGTGGTATGAAGAGACCTGGCTTAGAAGCAGAGGGAGTTTGGGGAGGATGGACTACGGCTAGTGGTAGGATACAAGCCTGTTCCAAGCCCACTCCAGTGGACCCTATTATTCCTTTTCCTTCCTGCCTTATACCCACAGGTATTCCACTTCCTTCTGATGTATTCAGCCTCCCAGGATGCACTTGGGCAGAAAACACCCTAACATTACAAATCCATCGTCGCCCCCAGCATCTTTGTTCCACTTTGTCACTTGGCTCTGTGGGTCTGCCGCCTGAAACATGCTCAGGATGTCCTGTGGTCTTGGGTTCTGTGATCCTAACACATCCCCTGTTAGCGGATTCTTGCTTTTCTGCAGGATGCTCAGCCACCCCCAAAAGCACAACTAGGGACCCAGCAGGATTCAGAATGTACCTCCTTGCTCGCCCATGGAAGAACTCTGCTCCTCTGCTGGGGCATCCTTGCTACTCTAGGCCATCCAGGAGATTGTGGAGTCAGGGATGGAAATCAAGACCCTCTGAACAAGCCCAGGAGGCACTGTGAAAGCACTGGGGGACTGGACAGCGTGTGAGGAAGATAGGGAGGCCACTAGAACTTTCACCTTCTCCTTTGGAGTATTTCCTCTACTCAGTAACGCCCACCCCAGGTGTGGCTAGCTAGCTCATCTTCAGGGTTACAGTTTGTTAGTTTAGTTCAATAAAAACATACATTTGCTCATGCGTTTACTCATTCATTCATTCATTCATTCATTCATCCATTCATGCATACATATTCCATATTCTAAGTGCCTAACCTGTGCCTGTCATCATGGGGCTCTCTCATTAGCACTGGGGCTAATGAGAACCTCAGACACCATCCATACCTGAAACCCTCATGGCCAATGAGAGAAGCAGGCATCGTTTTTATTATTTAATTATTCGCTTTACATGCGACCACTGCCTCTTCCCTCCTCTCTTCCCAATTCTATCCTCATGAATCCCTCTCCCTGTTGCCCCCAACCCTTCTCCTCCAAGAAGGGAAGCTGCCTTGGGTACCACCCCACCCTGGGACATCTAGTTCCAACAGGTCTAGGCACATCCTCTCCCACTGAGACCCATCCAGGCCATCCAAGTAGTAAGGAAGGGGATCCATTGGCAGGGAACAGAGACGGAGACAGCTCATGGTCGGTCCACTTGTTAGGGGACCCACATGAAGACCAAGCTGCACATTTGCTACAAACATGTAGGGGGTCTGTAGGTCCAGCTCCTTCATGATCCCTGGTTGGTGGCCCAGGCTCTGTGAGCCCACATGGTCCCAGTTGATCTGACTCTGGGGATCTTCTGTGGTGTCCTTGACCCTCTGACTTGCTCACTTCTATTCCCCACTCTTCCATAAGAGCTCCACCTCACGTTTGACTGTGGGTCTCTGCATCTACCTCCACCTGCTGCTGTATACAAGCCTCTCAGGAGACAATTATGCTAGGTTTCTGTCTGAAAGCTTATCAGAGTAGCATTAATAGTGTCAAGGGTTGGCTCTCTCACATGGGATGGGTCTCAAGTTGGGCCAGTCATTAGTTAGCTGTTCCTGAGGGGTATCTTTAAGGGAAAGGAGATTTGCCTAGCTGTTGCTGGGCAAATATCTCTCTGTATCTATCGAAGCATCTATCCAAAATGGCTGGCTGGAAGGACAGGTATAAAAATGTACAATGTTGGGTGCTTTCTCAACAGCCCCACACCCCCAACTCTAAGCCTTAGCAATTCAAAGAGAAGGTTGGAACTTGCCACATGTTTGAGCTGGATTCTAAAGTGTTCAATAGAAGTGAAATAAATTGGAAACTACTGCTCCTATTGTCCTCCTGGAGCGACTCGAGAGCTGGCTTTTATTCTTCCTTCTGCTGGCCAAGTCAGCTCCCACTCCCAATCTGGCCCTTGGGTCCCCTGACTGATGGCAAATATTTCTGCCCTGGAACAGTTCATTGGTGGGAGCCAAGAAGACTAATAACAGCTCCTGACAGTCTTTCATGGTTTCCCCTAAATGTTCCTTCTTGCACACACACAAAAATGTTTAATAAAAATATGGATTACGGCAGAGCCAAGGAGCCGGAAATCAATGACAGTCTCGTGGCTGTTAATGTAATACCTTCCTGCCAGCCACTTACTCACAGGGGAGTGAACAGCTGAGTTCAGAACCCTATGGAGAGAGCAGAGCATCCTGGGAAAGGATGGAGGGGCAAGTGTGGCTACATCTCAAGGCTGCCAGGGAAGCTATCTGGGCATAAAGAGAGACCTGAGACAAGGAATTCTGGGTTCTAGGCCTGGTGGGGAATGGGAAGATTTCATGATTAGTGTTGGTGTTGGCTTGCTCTTTGTTACTTCAGTGTCATTAAGTGTAAGTCCAGAGTCCCTTATGGAAAGAAGTAATAGACATTGTGGTCATCCATCTCTGAATTATTATGGTTAGTTATAAACATTTGTTTCCAGCACATGGGATAATACCAGCTTAGCTGCACAAGACATGTTGATTAGGTGGGATCCCCTCTTCAGCTCATTAAAGCAGTCCCCAACGTTCTTCTCATTAAGCCTGTATTGCTGCCCCACTGTCCGTTGGTTGCTGAACACTGTGCAAGCAATAAAGGCTGTTGTCTTTAAAACTTCTCTGTAATTCCAATTTTCTAGAAGTCAGACCAGAAACCTTGGTTTCTTCCCTTTCTTTGTTCTGGAGGTAGATTTCAGGCAGGGGTTCCCCCAACAAACGCCAGCCAATCCCAGAGATGTATAGAGCTGTCTCTCTGGGCTCTCTCCTTGGCAGAGATGCACTTCTTCACATGCAGGCTGTAATGAGAGCTCACACAGTCATACTAACAGACACAGAAGGTAACCATTGTCCAGAGTGAGGTGATAAATATGGATTAGATCTGTACAAGCAGCAAGATCAATTATAAGAACATGCTGCCAAATTAGTCTCCAGCTGTCGGTGTTGGGTTTCCGCTGTGGGGTTCTGAATCCATTTGTGTTCTCAGGTCTCTCTCTCTCTCTCTCTCTCTCTCTCTCTCTCTCTCTTTCTCTCTCTCTCTCTCTCTGCCTGTGTGCCTGCATGCATGTGTGCACTGGATTCAAGAACAACCACTACCCCTAAGATTATGAGATAAGGGTTCTAGGCTAGGCTCTGCTTCCAACTGATTTCCTGGCTTTGGAAAAATCATCCTTTCCCCTTCAAGCCTCATTATCACATCTATGGCATTCACAGGGTTTAGGGAGGACTTTCTCATACTGAAGCTTCCTCTGAAAAGCCTGACTCCAAAAGTCTTGGGTTGGACTTTGGTAAAGGCACCAAGTAGGCTGACTGGGGGGGAGGGGGAGCCTTCATTCCCCCGTGAAGAAGCACATTAAGTTTCTCCTTCCAGTAGGTTGTTTGGTATCCACCCTCCTGAATTTCTCAGACTACTTTGCCTGCAATCATTCCCTTTGTATCTGTTTACCTGGGGACCCTCCATCCACTCCATCATTCAGACTTGACTTTCAGTCTGAAGACGCCTGGATTCTGGTATGACATCATTTATATTGCATCCTAATTTATCACATCACGGTGTCACATATTGGTATGGCTGCTCTATGAGGTCGAAAGAGGACAATAGAATGGTCTAGTTTGAAAAGCTAAGGAGTAGCAAGAAGAGGGTAATGCTGTCATGACTCTTAAGGAACTAAGCAAGGATTCCACTGCCGGGCTGAGGACAGGCATGATCATGCCCTGCTTTCTACCTCCATGTCTCCTCCCCCTACCAGATCCCACGGTCTCTCTTTGTTAGTTAGAGTTGCCATCACAGTGGTAAATACTGGCGAGAAACAGATTGAAGGAGGACAGGTTTGGGCCCATGGTTTCAGAGGCTTCTGTCCAGTCAGTTGATTCTATTGTCTCTGGACCTGTAAGGAGACAGAAACATCCAACAGGAATGCAGTGGGAGAGAGCTGATTATCTCAAGGCAGCATGGAAGGGGGAGAAAGAAAGGAGAGGAAGGAGAGGGAAGGGGAAGGGTTAGGAGGAGAGAAGATGGCAGAAGAGAAAAGAAGACGATAAAAAAGAAGTGGAAGGGAGGATGAAGAGGGAAGGAGAGAAAGGGAGGGAGAGTAGAGAAAAAATTGAAGAAAGGAGAAGAGAGAAAGGAAAGGAGAAGAGAGGAAGGGAGGAGAGGAGAGGAGGGAGGAGGGAGAGGAGAGGAGAGGAGGAGGAGGGAGGAGGAGGAGGAGGAGAAACAAGAGGTGAGGTGGGCGAAGCATGTCTTTCCAGGCACACCCCCAGTGATTTACTCCCTTCACCTAGGTAGGCACCATCTCCTACTTAACACCATCTCTTGAGTGTAGATTAAGCCTATATGGGGACAAGTCCTAGCACCTCCTCTCTACCAAAATGCTTCATGAGAAGAACTGGAGGTTTTGGAATCAGGTCATCTTGCTCCGCCTGATTTACTACTAGGTTTCCTCTGTAGCTGTGGTCATTTTTGTCTTTGGCCCCTTGCTCAGACATGGCCTCAGCCTGCAGATCCTGGCTCCCCTCCAGACACTGGAAGCTAGTGATGCAGCAGGCTTCCTCTTGCTGGCCGCAGTGCTACATTTCCTAGAAGCTCCTGTAACCAGGTAAGGTCCTGTGACCAAATTCTGGCTGAGAGATTTAAGTCACTTTCAGATCTGGCTACAAAATAATGTCCCTTATGGCCATCATTCCTCCTCGCAGTCTGTCTGCTGCCAGCAGATCTTTTACCAGCCTGGATTCCTGAACAAATTGTTTTCTAGCCCCCTCTTCCATCTTTAATAATGCCAGATGGAGCTTGTGTAATAGGAGGTAATAATTTCTACTGGGTTAAATGACTGAGTTCATCTTTTATAGCAGTTAGCTTTGTACTTTAATGTGGAGCCCTTGTGGAAAGGGCAGGGGGAGGATCTAGAATCCAATTCCAGATTTTTCGTATTGGGCGCAATCCCCCAGAGAACTAGGGTCCTCCTCTAGGTTTAGACATGCGCCTGGCTCCTCTTCTGCTCACCTTTCTCTATACTTCATTTCTTTCCTTTTTCTTGTCCTTTCTCCTGGAGTCCCCTCATCTGACCAGATTAGCCAATTTTCCGGCAAAGGAGAGGGAGTAGTGCCTGTGGTGACCTCTGGAGAATGCGTCTCCTCAAGGCTGCCACTGGCTGTCCACTGTGCAGACTCCCCTGCAGCCGATTCTGCCTGTGTTAGGATCAGGCACCTTCCATGCTCTGCACAATCAGATGTGCCCTGGAGGCAGGGTGAGGCTCATCATCCTGGGGAGGGAGGACAGGAGAGTGGCTGACATCTCCTTTCTGCTCCTAGATTCATCATGGGAACCCTCATACAAACACTCCCCACATCTCCACCTCCACCTACTGTTAATGCTGCCTCTTCACTGGCTCCAGGTGCACACTAACTGGGCCCCCTGTGGATATATGGTGTCCCTGTTGTCATGACAACCAACCAGAGAGACTGATGGGCAAGTGTAACTTCATTTCTGCAAGGAGAGCAGAGAACAACAGGGCACATGCTCCGGAGGGGGCATTTAGACGTGTGGAAATGCAGAGGCAGGAGGAAGGCTGGCATAGGATTTCTACATGCTGTGTTCATACCTCACGTCCTTAGTATCCCTCTCTGCAAAGCTAAGACTCTGGTCTTCCTCTCTGAGCACTTCAAGGATTCAAGAGTGGGCTCTGGGAAGAAAGCATTGAGGGAAAACAGAAGGCAGTAGTAGGCGAGCAGCATTTAACAGATGTTTCCCAAATCCCAGGTTAGCCCTTACTGCTAGAGTGATTCTAGAATGTCAAAGGGATCCCATGCCCAGGCAGAAGGACCAGCGCTTGCAAAGGCACAGACACAGAAGACACCATGTTGTGAGCAAGAAGTGAGAAGAGGTGAGACAGAAAGAGGTCTTTCGGGCGGGAGGTGAAGGATACAGAGGGTCTTGGATTCCAAGTGCCTTTGGGACAACTCTCTCTCTCTCTCTGAGGCAAGCTATGATCTGACTTGGCTATGAGTTTCTGAGGTCCCCCTGCAGAGATCAGATGGCATCAAGGTGGGAAAAGTGGGATGCAGAGGTGCCGGAGAGGGATGCTAAGGCGGAGTGCATGGTAGCCAGAGCTCAAGAGGGACCCCGCCTGGAGAGAAGGAAAAGAACAGGACAGCAGAGAGATCTCGGCATCTCAATAAAATAGCAGAAACTGGGAAGGATGAGTCTGGGCTGTCTTTGATGGAAGTATGGTAGAGAAGAGAAAGGAAGCCATCAAGAAAATCCCTCCAGAGCACAGTCAAGCTTTCTCCATAGTCTGTGGGCCTCTCAGGGACAGGCTGCCCGTTTCTTCTTCTCCTTGTGACTTATTTGTGATTCTGGGAAAAGTTCTTGGTTTGCAGTCATGTGGGCCCAGGTTCTATCTTGTGCTGCACACACCCATCTGTGCAGCCTCAGGTACATGCATTCAGTTCTCTCAGCCGCTTGCCACTCTACACCTACACTGTCATCCAGAGGTGCGAGTGCTTGTGCTCAGAGCTGTGAGCTCCAGACCTTGTGGCTTGAAGAACCACAATGACCCTGCTAATCCGGGGCAGAGGGGCTGAGCACAACTCACCCTCATACCTGCTCTGAGATAGGATAACCCCGCCTCTCAGCAGGGACCCCACATCAATCACTTTTGTGTTCTTCCCATCTAGCTGTGGACCATGAATGCTTGGAGGAGGGGTCATGGATGATAAGGACTCCAGGATGACCATTCCTTTCATGCCTAGCTACCATACCCTATACCCTGAAGAGACCTGTCCCTCACATGTACAGCCACCCCAGCTAGTGATGCGCTTCATTCCATTTACACTGATTTTTTTCACTCTGATTTTTTTCCCTCATGTTTTGAAATATTTTAAATGCCTCAAAAGCGAGTTTGTTCATTGTCTCACTGACCCGTTCAATAAGCAGGTCAGATATCAAGGCTTCCATTATAAAGATAAGGATGCTATTTTGACTTTTGTTTTTTTACCTCTATGAAGCTGCACAAGTAAGCTACGTTATTATTGTGGGCCTATCAGTTCTAATATTCTGTGCTTATAAGATGAACACACACACACACACACACACAGATACACACATACACAAGGGTACACAGGCACAGCTCATGGTGGATTTTAAGCAAAATGCAAATGATTTTCCTGGAAACAGCCCATTTACTCCCTACTAGGTATGTCTTAGCCTTCCAGACAGAGTACTGGGGAAGGACTGGATTGGACAATGCTCAAAGTCACTGACATTAAGTTCTCCAAATTCTGACATTTTCTCCTTTCTTATGCTGGAGGCTCTGAGATCTCCCATAGCTCAACATGGGTGTTCATCCAATCCGGAGATTTCAGGACCCGGACCAGCAGTCCAGGCATGCAGGAAGAGGTAAGAAGTGTGACGTCTGTAAGCCTGCTGCAAAAAAAAAGAGGAAACGGTTGGATACCACATGGGAAACTATGTCTGTTTTTTGACCCTGGGTCCTTTCCTTCGAAATCCTCTTTGGTCACTAGCTCATTGCATATTCATACATGTCCTTGCCTGACAGGCACACCTTAAAGAAGTTTCACCCTCCTACTGAGAACCTTCCAGGTCTGACTGCGTAAGGCACAGACTGAGTCCTGAGCTGCGTCCTCAGTTCAGAGACCTGGAGGTAACACGCTCACACACATTCTCGTCAGTCATGGTCACAGAACTCAGAAGGTGGGCGCAGAACCGGAGCTTGCAAGGTTAATAAGTCTTACTTGAGGTAAGACTGTGAGAATGGCTCATCAAGATAGGACGCTACCACAGCAACAACTCAGATCAATATGCAATCAGGATAAAACCCCACATGGGCAGACCCAGACTATGAAATCCTACTAATAATCATTTCTCTTTTCTTGAAGCTTGTGAAGGTATCTGCTGAAATAAAAATGGTCCTGGTGGACAACTGGCCTATGGAGCACCATGGCTTCTCCATTTTAACCCCTCAGTGTGGCTTCATTAGTTTAAGGTGTTTTAAGCTGTACCATAGCATCCCAAGGCTAGAAGGACATAGAATAAATACATTTGAAGAGAGGAAAAGCTATGGATGAGGAGAGTTTTAAACTACCTCATGCAATTTGGGTTTGGAGGAAGAAGAGGGGAGAAGAGATAATTCAAGGAAAACAAAAGTTACAAGTAGTGTGTGACTGGGCAGAGCAGGAGGCCAGGCTCTGAAAGGTAGTTCCTGTGTCCCTCTGTGTGGTCTCCTGGAACATCTGTCCTCTCTTCTCTCTGCGCCTAGGTTTTTCTTACCCATGTGAGGCAGGAAACAACACACCTATAGCTTCTGATTCTGGTTCCAGCCAGGGGCAGGACCATTAATCCCCATGGCTACTAGAACCATAGCAACAAAGGTGTCATTTCTATTCACATAGAACTTTCTAGATTGTTAAACTTGCTTATATTCATTATCCCATCTGGTTCTCATGAAAAAGACAAAGCCTTGTCTACAGAAGGAAGGGGCCATTCCACAGAGCAGGGACATGTGCTCTGTTCGGGGCATGAGAATCGTCCCACATGCTCAGGTTTGGTCCCAAGCACCTGTTGGGAGCTGAAATATATGAACTAGTGTAGCTTGGGGCAAGGTCTTAGACCTTGCAATAAATGACCAAACCTCCCTGACCACCTGTGAAGGTATTTCTGTTAGCCAGCCACTGTGCATCTTTCCCTGAGCTACCCCATGAACATCCTTCAAAGATCCCTGAGATGTTCTTGGGGACATTACAGACAACAAAGGAGCATGTCCCAAGTGGTTTCCAAAGGACCAAGTGTGTTTTCTGGATTGACGGGAAAGAGTAGAATCTGTTGACCAATCTTGCCATTGAACCCCTAGCTGTGTCTATCTGCAAGTTTCACTGTAGCCAGAGTTACGTTATCTGCAGCTCGCTGCAGAATTCCAGCTGGGTCCAAGATTAAGTTTGGAAGCTTTCAGAGCTCATCTCTGGGCGTATACAGACTTTGCTATGTTCCTTTCAACTATTTCCTTATCTGTCAAATGGGCTGGCCCTAGAGGGAATTGTGCACTCCACGGGGATGTTCTACATCTATGAAGGCTTCCAAGAGCATTAACCCTTCTGCTCAGACCAAAGATAACTGATGACCATGTATTCCACACTGATGTGGAGGAGGAAGAAGGGAAGAGGAGGAAAAGGGGATGCAGTGGAGGAGGGAGAAAGAAAATCAACCTGGAAGGAGAGTCACTGTACAGCTCTGTAACACCCACCACCTGGGGTCTAGGAGTGTACTAATTGTCTGATGAAGACACTGCAGGGGTCTGGGAGGGGGACCTTTGAAATTCTTATATCATCCACACACGACAATGATGAAGGCTCACGGTTGAATGAATACAAATTAGAAAGGAAGGGCAGAAGCCTGGACGGGAGGAGTGGATCATAAAACAGAATGGAAAGCAAATCTCTAAACTAACATCCCCACCTGCTCTCCTCCCCTCCTGTGTTATTTCAGAGTTACCGTTTTCTCGGTGCAGTTTCCAGAAACTAAAAGGCACCCGTGCATGTAAACAGATCCCCCTCTTTAATCCTCTACCATCTATTCCCTGAAAATTTTAAGTATGAAAAAACTGTTTCCTCACCGAATCCGGACCTGCACTCCACAAACAAAATAAATCATGTCACCAGGTCACTTCGTGCCTCTGTGTGGATGATTCGGTGAAGACAGGAGAGGAGAGGGATGAGGTGGTTCTCCCACACACACACCCCAAATAAAAAACACAGCCATTCTAACGTTCTGGCTAAGATAGGGAGAAACTCAGAGCTCCAAGATTTGGTGCTTGAGTCTAAATTTAGAACCTATTTGTAGACAAGTTGGACGGAGTTCAGAGAAAAGCCACCAAAACAATTAGAGGAATGCGGTTTAATTGGCCCAGCTTGGCTTAGCAACTGCTGAGCAGGGAGCCTTACAGAGTCTAGAGCCAGAGGGAAGATATAAACAGTAGGAGGGGGGTAATGGTTTAGCTTGCAGCACAAGGGGGCCTGAAACATAAATTGATGGGACACAACTCAACAGAGAAGATGGGACACAACTCAAGCCAGACCTGCACCCCCAGAACAGGAGCCCCTTGGGCTTATAGGGCCACATAGTTAGGCCTCTCCATGGGCCATTACTCCTCAAGTGTTACTGATAGCAACACAGTCTTATTTAATATAATGTTTACAACTACCCTGCAAGCGAGGTGTGCTTATTCTGATTTATTTTTGCAGGTAATGAAATGAAGGCTTGGGGGTGCTAAAGAACTTACCCACTCTCTGTCTCTCTTGGAAAATAAAGATTTTAACTTTGGAACTTGTTGGTTACTTTCAGAGTCTCCTCTCTGGGAGATCTCACCTCCTGGTAGTTGTGGAAGGAAAGGACACACACACACACACACAGAGAGAGAGAGAGAGAGAGAGAGAGAGAGAGAGAGAGAGAGAGAGAGAGAGAGAGGAGGGAGGGGGAGTGAGGTTTACCTGACTGTTGCCAGGTAACTGTGAGGGGAAGTCTAGACTAAATGCCAACACCTTCCCTGTGAGCTCTGATCCTGCGCTGTGTCTTGAAACAGCCTGGGCTCAGCCCTCCTCTGCTGGGTCCTAATTCTGGTTTACCTCTGCATTTTCTCTGGACCCCATGACTCTCTGATGTTCTAGCCATGGCATAGCTAGAAGAGAATTAACTATAGGTCAGAAAGACCTGGTTTTTAGTCACTGTGTGTGTGTGTGTGTGTGTGTGTGTGTGTGTGTGTGTGTGTTCAGATCAGAGAATGACTTGTCAGAATTGAGGAGTTGATGCTCTCCTGCCACCATGTGGATTTCTTGGATTAAACGGAAGTCATCTGACTTGGTGGCAGGTTGCCTTTACCCTCTGAGCCATCTCACTGGCTTTCAGTTTCACTTTTTCTAAAAGAAGGGTGTGGCCTCCATCACAGTACTTAGTCTCTCCACATCTGATCATAATCGCTTAGACACAGTGAAGTCTGCCATACAAGGATGTTGTGGAAACAAGTGGGATGGACACCAAGTCCAGTGAACTTTGCAAATTTCAGGGTGCTCGTAGAAGAGAATATTGTCAAGGATGGTGCTTTAACTTGTATTTTAACTCAGGACAGGTGAACTGGACATCTCTGAGTTTCTCTCATTTCAGGCTTCTACCTGAACTCGTCCATTCCCAACACCACTGGTGTGTTTGTTGTGGGAGCCAATCTGAAGTGAGCAGGGACTGACTGGTGAGCACAACAGTGAGGACAAGTCTGCCATTGGAATCTAAACGAATCACAGATCACAGTGTTCCATATCTGACTATGATAGAGAGCTATCAGTATGTACACATAAACGGGAAACTGGAACCCAGAATCCAGAGGCACAGGGATCAAGTCTTACAAACTATTTTAGGCAAAAGCACCCAAGACTTAACAAGATGTCTGGCATGCAAGGTGGAGTGGGACCTTCACAGTGGGGCAAAGCCAGGCCCAGAGTACTGGGATTGACTGGGCAAGAGTGAGAATGGGAACAGATATTAACAAGTGAAGGACTCCTGGTACAGGTGGGCGATAGGATACTTGTCTAACAAGTAAGAAGTTCCAGACTCAACCCCAGCTCAGGGGAGAAACCTAAATTGGAAGCAACAGGTGTCTACAGCACCAAGAGAGGCCTTGAAATCTCCTCAATCTGGGGCATGAGAACAGAGGCCATTGTGGATGAAGCCAGGAAGTTAACTGAGTAAGTAGGCTGAGAATAATGGAGATTGTGGACATAGACGTGAAGAGAGTTGGAGACTGAGTCCAAACTTCCTGGGTTCATTCTGTCTTACTGCATTGACCCTTTCCCATGTGCTTTCCAGCCCTATATATAGAATAAACAAGAGCCAATACTTACCAAGTGTCTGAAAGCAGCTTGTCACTTACAAGGCCAGTCGTCTGCTTCTCAGAGCAATGGAGTTGGGAGCCACCATGGTCACCGTCTCACAATGACTCAGAGGTCAAAGCTGACTATGAAGCCAGCCTGCTAGTTCTAGCTGGGGGGGGGGGTGCCCCACCTCTTAGCCAATGAATTCTGCAGCATTTTCAAAACCTCCTCAAGTGACAGTTCCTGGGCCTCTTTACAAAAACCACAGAAAACTCATCTTTACAAATAACTCAGAAAAAAACGTGGTCATGCTACCCAGGAAACAGAAAGACAATCAAGTGCCCAGCAGTGAGCAGGCGTCCAGCTCTTGAATGCAGTTCTTGCATGATTCAAAGTCATTGAAAAGAGGAAAATTCATTTCTCAGCCAGCTGTTCACTGACATCACAGCTGTGCGTGCGCACACAATTGCTGCATCTGTAGTGGATGTTTGGATATTATCAAAGGCGTCTCTCCGTCGACCTCTCCAGATTTTTGCATATACAGGCTGTGCAATCTAAGCAGCCATGCTTGACTTTCGTGGTTCATAGAGAGATGCCTTCAGGACTCTTGTGAAGGGTATGGTTCACTTTGCAAATCAAAACAGATGTGTGCCGCAATTTGGATGGAAGGGGATTGTGAATCCCTGTAGACTCTTGCATGACTCTCTAGGTGTCCATGATCCACACAGTATGCAACTTTTCTCTTGCCTCCAAGGAAACTGGAGAACGGAATGGGAAGAGGAGACTGGTCTCGGTTCGGAAGACTCTCTCAGGGACAGGTGGTCACAGTAAAAGGATCAAAGACCTTGTATTTTCTCCTCTGCCTTCTTAGGTCTTTGACTTTATAGTTTACCTTCTGTCCCACGAGAACTCTTTGCAAGCTTCTTCTTTTCATTCTGTGCTACCTCCCCTTGTCCTATGGCTGTAGGATTCCCAGTCAAGTCATATTTGTGCCCACTCCCACTGGGATGAAAGTTCCATGAGGTCAAGAGTTTCTTGGTCCTCATGCTCAGGACAGTGCCTGACACCCAACGAGGGCTCAGTAAGCAAGTGGGGTCTCTGTCTACTGGCTGCTGGAGTGAGGCAGCCTTGCATATTAGCTCACGTTACCCATAATCTTAATTTTTCTTCAGGTGTGGGGATGCAGTAGGATAGGACAACAAGCTGGAGTGGACCTTGAGATGGAGACTCTTAAGCGAGTGGCTTCTGTGGGGTCTGGTCTCAGACAAACCACCTAACAACCAGGGTGGTGGGAAGCAGGATACAGTTTGATGATATACTTAGCAAAGCTAGGGTCTCATGTTAGCTTGATCCTGGGACTTTGACTATGCATAAATAGTATGGTGGAGTTTGCACCACTCTGAGACAAGAGACTAGGCTTTTCTGCCCCCCACATCTATAATTTCTGCAACATTGCCTGGTGAACTGACTCCTTTTTAGACCCCAGAGAGCAATTCTCAGCAGACAGGCACAATTGTGAACTGTAGAACCTCTGTGGCTGGAGTACCCAAGTCAGAAAGAAAGGTTGGGTGGGACAGCGATGTTCTGCTCCAGACTGTGTCTGGCTTACATCAGACCAATCATAGGTTATATCTAGAGCAAGGCATCAGACAAAGATAAAAGTCAATATACTCTTGCTTGGCTAAAAAGCAACTAAGGTAAGGAGATGGATCAGCCCAAGGGGTGTCTGCTGTATAATTCTTTTCCAAGTAAGGTATAAAATAATCTATTTACCCCAGGGAGGGAACTGGGGATAGACCAATGAGATGATTTCTTGGTGAATCATTGAGTTTACTGGGACTATTGACTTCATGGGTGACTCAAAGGCAGCTCCCATCACCAAAAGCCCCCCAGATATAACCACAAAGTTTATATCCATGAACTCCCTGCCCAATTTGCAGGTAGCTTCCTTCAGAGTTTCCCAGTATGTATAACTCTCTAGAGTTATACATACTGAGTATAAAATAATATAATATATTGAGTATAATATAGTATAATATACTGAGTACAACAGTCACACCTTGTAACTTCCATGACAGGCCTTGAACTCATCAGTTTCCTCAGTTTCCAAGTGTCCTGACCCTTCTTCCCTCCTCTAGGAGGGAAAGTGTCAGTTCAGCAGAAACAGCGATACAGTATCATCTCTTTGCCATGTAGAACTGAAGGGGAAACCAGAGGCTTGCCAAACACCAGAGACTCTGGCCTTGGGATGTTGGGGTAAGTTTATGTATCCCACAATTTCATCGTAACATATGCCATATCAGACAGTTTCCTAGGTTTCATTGAGTATAGATAGGAACTAGACCGGCAGCCTGTAGCTAAAAGATAGCATTCCCAACTGAAAACAATGCAATTTCTTTTACATGTCTTTCATCAATGAGATTAGGAGGATGAAGTCCTAAGAGTGAAAGCGAACATGCCTCGAGTGGATAGCAGAAAAGGGTTCCAATGTGTGTATTTGAGGTCCCATTCAAGTCCTATTATAGTTCTGCTCTCTGCTCCGCCCAAGGTCAAGATTTCTGCTGCCCAATATGATATATGGCATCAGGCCTCTGAGATTGAGCCCTAAACTCACACCATGCATGGCCTTTTGAAAGCATCATCCGTTTTCACAGAGGTGTTCTAGAGAGCACACATTAAACTAAAATGCTACTTGTGTACACTTGGGATTTAAAACATAGGACTTGGGTGTTGGGAATGGAACTCAGGATATTAAAAAATTAAATTGATCATTTCCCAGTCTCTGGTCTTTCTCACCTCCCTACTCACCCAAATTTATCCCCTCCTCGTCTCTCTCTCATCAAAACAAACAAAAAAAACTGTAAGGCAAAGTATCTCCTCCCCCCAAAAAAATCTCACAAAATTTACCATGGAATCTGATTTCCCTCTGTCAACTGGTATCAATTGCAAATAACTTCTTGTTTCGGGGCAGGACCCCATGTCTGGTTCCCCCCTCAGTGCTGAGACCCCATCTAGCTTGAATGTCGGCAGGTCCCATGCATGCTGTCCCAGTCTCTGTGAGTTTCATATGTACATCGACTCAACTGTGTCTTTGGAGTCATCCTCCCCCTCTGGCTCTTACCTAGCCTCTTCCACACAGACCCCTGAGCCTCGAGGGGTTTGACAAAGTCATCCCATTTAGGACTGAGTCCTCCAGTGTCTCTGCACATTGTCCAGTCGTGGGTCTCTGTGCTAGTTTCCATCCACTGCAAAAGTAAGCTTCTCTGAGTGAAGCTCTTATCTGTGGGCATAGCAATTTGTCATTAGGAGTCATTTACTGTTGTATTCCTTTAGCAGAACAACATTAGTAGCCTGCTTTCCGAGGTCTAGGACCTATCCTCACAGGTTCTTGGCCACTTTAGCAGTGTATCAGTTTCATCTGGTGGAGTGAGCCTTAAATCCAACCAAAAATCGAAAGTTGGGGCAATTTACAGTTAGTGTCAATGTCCCTCAAATATTGATCATAACCCTAGGCTGATCTTTATAAAAATCTAAGGCAGGAACCAAGGCAATGAGTTTAGCTTGGATCTATGTGCTCGAATGTAGGTTCTGTGGTCTGAGTTGGGGAGGAAATAGCCTAATATAGAGGATCATAGAGACAATCATCCAAAATCCAGAAAAGGAAAAAAGGTAATGATATGTTTTTTTCCGTAGCTGAGGACCAAACCTAGGGCCTTGCACTTGCTAGGCAAGCACTCTACCACTGAGCTAAATCCCCAACCCCTGTCCATATATTCTTAATTCTATTGGGGGGGGGGTCATGTATTAGTCTTTAACGGTTGTCTCCAGTGTGAAGAAACAGAGTGTGTTTCATTCATACACTTTGACAAACAATCCTTCTCTGTCCTAGAAGTAAAGTGTCCAATCTTGGGGCCCAGAGGTGGTCTGTACTCATTTGCAGAAGTCCCTCCCACACCAAAGATTAGCTTAACAGTGATTACATAATCCAGTTCCAGCCAATAAACACGAGAGGAGTCCATCTGGCTCTTTGGGGCTGGGGGTAGAGAATTTTTGTTCAGAGTAAGAAAAAAGTCTGACTAAGTTCTTGCTCAGTTAAGCTCCTTTCTCATTAGAACCCTAATTTGCAAGGTATAACGCTAGAGCTGGGACAGTCATTTTGGTATACAAACAGGGTAGAGCAACCAGTCCCTGAGTCCTCAAGAACAGTCTTGCTTTCATTCATATGTACTAAAAAAAAAAGTCATCATTAGGCTTGCAGTTTAAACAAGATTTTTCTTCAAAGAATGAGATAGTGAATGTTTTCAGCTCCATAAGTCCTGGGATCTACTGCTGTTGTAGCGTGAAAACCCTCCACAGATAGCAGGCAAGTGGAGAAGTATCTACACCGAGATCAGCAAACCAGAATGGCCCTTGGGCCACATTTTTCTAAAGTGTGGTTCAAGTCATAACACATTCATTTTCCAACTATTTATTTAAGAATTTCCTCTATGGTAGCCATGGTCTAGGTGAGGGGTAAAAGAGAGATAAAAACAGGTCAGATCTGCCTTCTGAAGCTTATGCACTGCTCAAGGAGGCATGAAAGACACAAATGAATAAATAAAGAAGATAATTACAGATTGTAATAGATGCTGGGTGGAGGCAGACTGATGAGGTGAAGGCCTCTGAGGCTGCCCAGAGCAGTGGGCAGAGAAAGACTGTGTGGTTGTGTTAGTGAGGGAAAGCATTGCGAGCAAACAGGGATAAGAAGGATGCTTCTGCTTAAAGAGAGAGGAACACTGGCATGAAGTGACAGAAATGGAGAATGCAAAGACACCAAGGCAGGAATCCCTCTTGAGCAGGGGAGAGAGACAGGCAGGGGACGACAGTTCACGGGTGATGTTGGAGCCCAGATTTTTATGCCAGGAGTCATGCAGTGCTCTACAGAGAAAAGTGGGGACAGTAAAGATGTATGCATTAAAATCATCAAAATGGCTGTTACATGGACTATGGGAGAGGAGAAATTAAGCAGAGGTCACGTGACACATGGCAGGGTCCCTGGCTTTTACAAATCAAGGTGCCAAGAAGGATGATGGAGCTACCTCAGCAGTAGTTCAGCCAGGTTATGGTTCCAACTGGTTCCTTAAAAGTAGAAGATACAGAGGAAGGCAATTCTGGGAACCAGAAGAGCAAAGAAGGAGACCAAGGCAGGGTAGGCTTCCATTTGGACATAGTCACAGTGCTGCAATCCAGTGTGCTCCAGGGTGAGGTTGCCTAGCACCTTGATCCAACAGCTTGGATGGATTCTCTCTCTTTTATCTGGTACCTTTGCTTCTGCTGTCTCAACAGGGGGCTGTGGGATCCTATTGGCAGGCCAGTAGAGGTAAGGAGTTGGGAAGCCATGTGCTTGTCACTCTGTTATCTTGTTCTCTTGTTATTCAATCTTACACAGCACTGGCAACAATATTAATGGATAGAATGGAGTAGGAGGGGGTACTTGGATTGAATGTATATCTCTCACTTTGTTCCACAAAGGGTTTGGGGTCAGAAATGTATGTAAGCAACATAGGAAGATAGGAATTAAATATACTAAGACCAAAAATAAATAAATAAATAAATAAATAAATAAATAAATAAATAAATAAATAAATAAATAAAACCCATACAAATCAGATCAAAGATCAAGACCAGAGGGCAGAGGAGGAAAAACTTCAAGTGATTAGCTCCCTCCTGGTTGTATTGTAAAAAGGAAGATTGAAAGCCCCATGTCTTCAACAGTTTCTTTTGTCTTAGTCACATTCCCTCTAGCATTGCACAGCCCTTCAATGCCATCCATTGATAACTCCAGCCCCATCAGAAGTGCCACTGTCCCCACGTGCCTTTTTGGTGAAACAGTGCTTGGGTAGGGAGGGGAAAGTGTGGCTGGTCTTCACGATGTCCTATCTGCTGCTTTGTTTTGATCTCAGTTTAAATGAATGATTTCCCAATCAGATCTGAATTCTTTCGCATTAATAAAGGTCCAAATGCTAATGAATAAGGCAAGTAGGGCCAAGAGCTAACGAGACTGGAGAGGCCAGTTAATGGGGCCAGACCTGCTGAGATGGATCAGGGCTCCAGTGAAGCCAAGGGTACAACAATGAGAACCAGACAGCAATGATCGACCAGGCTCTTCCCTCTATCCCAGACTGAGGGTCCATTGACTCTTAATGGAGAGTCAAGCCTCAGCTCTAACTGTTTTCTTCAATCTTCTCCTTTCTCTGCCCTCCACAGCAGAGTGAATTTGGCTAGATGGTTGGGAAGGATTCTTGGCCTCTTGGCTGGAGGAAGACCATAGTCCTCAAAGCAGAGTCAGAAATATCATGACAGCTCTGACAGATTCAAAAGTCCTTTCCATGTGAACCTTCATATTTGTACCATGCTCCAGCCATTTTCTATGACCTTGTACCCTTCCTTTCTCCTTCTTCAGCCATCATCCATCTGACAACATGCTTTTATGCCGTATCTCAACTTTATAAATGTATTTTGGAAATAAAGCAGCCCCCAACGTTTCCTGTGTTGGAGTCTTGGTCCTCAGCCAACAGATCCAATCACTGAAAGCCGATTGGATCATGACCAATCAGCCTGTATCAGCGGATGAACCCATTGATGAACCCATAGCTTAACAGCATCAGAGGGGTATAAGTAGGGGGTGGGGCATGGTTGGAGGTAGTAAGTCACTGGAGGCACACCTTTGAAAACACTGCTTCCTGTCTCTGTGTCTGCTTTTTAACTATGTGGGGTGAATAGCTCTGCTGCACTATACTCTCCCTACTGTGACACGTAGGCTCACTTCAGGCCCATAACAATGGAGCCTACCAGTTATGACCCAACACCTGTGAAACCGTAAGCCAAATAAACACTTCCTCCACTTAAGCTGTTCTATTGAGTATTTGTTGCCATAGTGAAAAAAATATAACACACTGTCTTTGTGAGCCCATGCTGACTCCACAGCAGTGAACTCAGGAGGAGCTGCTCTGTGTCTGCAGGGCTTACCTCCACTCTGTCCACATTTACCTCTATTGCAAGACTGTGGCTAGACCTGCTTCCTGTCCCAGTTATTGTTGGCACGGTTTAGAACCTTTGACAACATGCAACTCTGTCTGCAAATGTAGGCATATAGTCTGTCCCATCCCCGACTGCTTCTCGGGGGGTATTTCTAAGGGTCACATCAGATAATGGATGTGAGATTGCCTAGCAGACACTAAAGCACTGGACAGATATAAAGGGGCTTTATTATCCAGTGTTTATGACCCAGAGTCCACAGTATTAGTAATTTCAATTAATCAAATAAATGGAAAAATAAATTGGTTTTATGGAAACTGATTCCTGCACCTTTCCAACAGTTCAGGGCCGGGGCAAAGGAAAGGCAATAATCAAAGTGTTTATGGCTCTGACTGGGGTAAACCCAAGTAGGGGCTTGTTTGAGCCCACCCTCTGCTTCAGGAACCCAGGCCATGCTGTGTAGCATGTAATGGCCTCAGCCTATGGCCCTCGTTGGTTTTTCCTTTTATTTTTCGTTCTCTATGATGGGGATAAAACAATGCCTGCCCACTGAGCAGCATTTGTGTAAGGCTTTCCAAGCCACCTGTGTGACAGCTTAGGGATACCGGTATGTGCGGTTCAGAGAGGTTCCCCAAATCCCGAGCATATTCTAAGATTTCCTCAATGAGTTCTCTTTCCTGTGGATTTTACCACGGCCACCATTCCTCAGCTGATGCAAGACACTGGCCTTAATAGGAAACCCTTCTTGAAAATCTGAATCAGAACTCTCAGAGCAAAGACTTGGCTGAGATCAGCCAATGGTCTGTTTGGGATGTAATAGGTGCAGAATGAGTTTTGAAAGTAAACATGGATGTTGGCAGAATTGTAGCAAAGACACATGGTGATAGAAATAGAGAGCGTTTATTAAGGAAGAAGGGAGAACCGGTGCAGTGGAGTGGGCCGGTGAGCTAGAAAGGGTGTGTGCTCAAAAGCACGGGTCCAGGAGGCTCAGGACCCTTTGTGACTCATTTTTGCTGTACTCACCTCTTCCGATTCTGTGTCCTGAGGAGTTTCCTTGAGCACGGTCTAGCATACAGAGCCCAGGAGCTGAAGGACGTCCAGTTCCCTGCCAATCGTCTTCTTTCATGTGTAAATCTTGACACAGTTCTTACCTTACTCTCTTATCACAGGGACAGAGGTTCAAACTCAGTTTGACCTACAGACTGAAGAGAGTTCTCTGGAGGAGCTTTTGTGGGTGGGGAGGCAGGTGGAGAAACAACCAAGGAGAAGCAGTTGTTATGTAACGCCATCTAGTCAACGGTAAGAAACAGGACCCGCGATGACAGCATGGATTTGGGCAGGGTGAGGGCCAAATCATGAATAATCCGTGAGCCAGGGACCGTTTGTGCCGCAGATCATCTGTCCCTGTATAATTACGAATAGGCTGCATGCGGTTCTGCTTTATGAGTTTGTGGAACGAGGCACTGCGAGGCCAATAAAGACAGATAACCACGGCAACAATAAAGTGAAGCCACAGCTCTTCCAGCTCAGCTAATCAATGGGAACATCAGAAAGGTGGCTTTGTCTTAGGCCAGGCCTGTGGCAGGATGCAGCTCCACAGCCAGCCTTTGTGGAAGCCACTATTGTCCCTCTATGCTTTCCACCTGGGCGACAGGGGAGAGCCAGCCGGGCCCCATCTCCGTTCCCAGCATTGTTAATGCTGTTTGCCCACGATTCCATTTTGAAAAGCTAGCAGTGTAGAGAGAGCCATGGGAATTTGTTTCCATTAAAATAATAGAGCCAGCTACTGTTCAGCAAGGTAGAAGCCTGAAAATTAAAGAATGTTCCTAAAGTCCACCTCTTCATCACGTATTTATTTTACGTGCATCAGTATTTTGCCTGTGTGTATGTGTGTGTGTGTGCTAGGGTATGGCTGGTGCCCCTGGAAGTCAGAAGAAGCCTGCAGATTCCCTGGAACTGCAGACATAGATGGTTGTGAACCACCATGTGGATGCTGGGAACCGAACCTGGGTCCTCTACGAGAACAACACACCTCTAACTGCTAGCCCAACTGCAGCTCTGCCATTCCAAAAAAAATCTTGGAATGAGGGAATGAGCTGGGAGACCAAGCACTGTTGAAGAAACACAGATTAGAAGAAAAGCCTTCAGATTCTCTCTGTGAAATATTAGCCTGTCCGTTTGGAATGTGTACCTCAGGCAAGCCACTGTTCTTAATGCTCGGAGCCCATCCATCCCCTCACCTAAGTTTTGTGACAATCCTTTAAAGTGACTACAACAATTACCTTCATTGTCTTAGTTTTCCTTCCGTTGCTGCGATAAACACCAGGACCAAAAGCAACTTGAGAGAGGAAGGAGTTTATTTGGCTTACAAGTTATAGTCTGTCACTGAGAGAATCCAAGGCAGGAACTGCAGCAGAAGCCCTGGGATGTCAATTCAGTGAGAAACAGCAGGACCAACAAGTGAGAGACACTGTCCCCTACTGGAAAGGAACAGTCTTTGTTTCTGTGCCTCCTGATGGTCCCCTCACCTCTCTCCTCCAGATCTCCACTAGAAAGATACATATGGGCTCTGACGAAGAAACGTTCCTGGCTCCTTGGGGAGCATGGTGACCCTGGATCTGCCCTCAAACCTCAAGCCAAACAGGGTTCATGACCCATTCTGGAAGAGTCAGGCTCCTAACTCAAGCATAGCTTGGATTCCCTCCTCATTAGCACCCACAGGAGATACCCCAGGGAGTTGTACAGAAAACACAGCACTTGGCAGCACTGGACAAATGGCCAGCATGCTGTCACTGTCTGCAACCCTATCTTCTGATGCAGTTACCCTGGTCAGGGTGGCATTGGAGAAAAGACAATAGGGACAAGGTAGATAAAGAGGATCAAGGTCAACTCAGAGGTCACAGGACCATGATCAGTGTTTAATAAGCACATGCTATCTACCAGGCATGTGACGACTCATGTCTCACAGAACCCTGCCAGTGAGTTGATTGCTGCCCCAGGTTTATGGAGAGTGTCTGTATCTTTCCCAGGACACCATTATTGGAAGTGGTGTGATCGTTGCTCAGCTCTGTTCTACTAAAGACACGGACAGTGTTTCTGGGCAAAGAATGCAGTGAATACCCCGTCTTATTAGGACACCTTAGTACCAGCACCAGGAGCCCAACCTTATTTCTGTTCTCACCTGATCCTCAATGAGGGGCGTTCCAGCCTCACCCCCGTTTCCTCATTGGAAAACTCAAGGTACCACAAGCCCAAGGAAGTCACTCAAACCATCCCAGCTTATGAGAAGCAGAACAGGATTGGAAGCCCGGCCGTCTGTCTCTGTGGCCTCTACAAGGCAGGATGTCCCAGGATGCTCTGCTTCCTATTCCCTGTAGTACTTCAGAAAGGATGGGGAAAAAAGATGCACACTTCATTCAAGAGGGAAGACGGCACCTGCTGCATGCAAGACTAGCCAGAGAACGTATGACCTCAAAGTGCTAAAATCAGAGTTGGAACTGGGGTCCCTCTGAAGCAGCAGTGCTTAACCTGTGGGTCACGATCCCGTTGGAGCTCACATACCAGATATTTATGATTCCTAAGTACAAACAAACAAAATCACACTTATCAAGTAGCAACAAAATAGTTTTCCTGTGGGGGAACTGAATGACAGGGTCCTTACATTAGGAAGGTCGAGAACCACTGTTCCAAAGCCTCTACTCTTTTCCTTTGGCTATATCAGGCCTGAGGCATATGTGTTAGGGAAGAGAAGACATGATCCTGTCAGAGCCTTTCATGCACTACAGTCTGGTGCAGAACAAGAGCCTGGATACTGAGGGATAGAGGGTTCAGGCAGTGTGGACTAATCTAGATGGGCTTCTTGGAGGAAGCAAAGGAAGTGGGGTGAGCATGAGAAGGCAGGAGGGGAGTGTGCACCTACTCCAGTGCTTTGGTTCTCACTAGGAATCCTGTCCAGTTGTTGTTTTAAAATCCTTGCATTGGATCGCTATAAATAAATGATGGGCTCTGTTTCCAAATTAGTGTTTGTTTCCATGTGTTAACGGCTAATTGCTGGCACGCTCCGCAGGCAGCCCAGCTCCGTGTGTGCAGAGCCATCAGCCATGGTGGCTCTGGCTCCCTCAGCATGCATGTTTAAAGAGCCCCTTGGCTCTCTGCCCTCCTCTTCAAAGAAGAGACCCTGCTCACTCATGGTCTTCCTCCTTCCCCGTGAGCCCACAGAGTCCACAGCAGCCTCGCAACTCACTTCCAACCCAGATTTCAGGAAGAGGAAAGCGAGAGGTGGGCACAGGCGTAGAGCTCTCTCAAACCTCAATTCTGGGAAGCATATAGCTACAATCTACGTTTGCAAAGATTTTTCAGGTAGCATTGCCCAGCAACCAAAGGCTGCCCACAGATGAGGGCAAGGATGTGCAGTTCGCTTGGGAGGGAGGCCAGTCATAGGTGAGATTAACTATTACATGAGACACAACATCCTGCAGACTAATGGCAAACCACAAAGTACCTGCCTCTCTATTTCTATTTGCTTCCTGCAAAAACCTTCCTGGGTATTTGCCTCCTGAAGGTGACAAAATGGTCTTTCTTTTCATCCTAGCCTACCTTTCCTGGTCCTCCCCAGATCCAAAGTAATTATTTTACCTATGGTCTTATAACAATATTCTATAGAGCTTTCCATGTGTGCAGAGTACCTGCCATGGATTTTCTTATTTAAACCTTTCAGAAACCCCTGGGGTGGGATACTCACACTTGAATCCAGTTTTTAATGACCCAGCCTGCTCTTGGACCCCATGCTCACCCATCTCTCTTTTTACCAGAAGGGACCACACTGTTTCTGACAGAAAACCTTTTGCTTCTTGTCCGGGGAGCACTGTAACCCTTGAACCCAGAACCAAGTAGAGCTCATGAAAATGAGGCAGGAGAGAGAGAGGGGAGAGAGAGGGGGGGGGAACAATTGCTTACCTGATAATGAGTCAAATCACATGGCTCTGTTAGTAGAATTGACTAAAAAGCATGAGTTAATGTGCCCAGACTCTTTGTCCTCATCTGAGAAGCAGAATACTTGAAGAACAGGACCTCGTCAGATAGCCAGTTAGGGAGAGAGCCAGGGCTCAAACTTGATTCTCTGTGCCACAGTCTTTCTGCTTAACTGAGGCAGCCAGGTAGACCTGACTTTGTAACACACATCCGCTGCCTATTTCTGTGTGTCCTTCTCCAAATGACCAGCACCTCCACTCATCTGTCAAATGACCTGCAGCAAAGATAGAGGCAGGAAGCAACTTGTCACTTTAGACATAGCAAACTCATTGTTCTTTCTCCCTCTATCCAAATAAAGCCATTGAGACACAGGAAAACTCAGCTATCCAGGAATGGATACATTTATTCCCAGGCTATTTGGCAATTCCTGGAGACATATTTTTTTTGTCTCAGCACAGCTGGGGGTATTGAGGATTTGCTGTCAGCACCTTGTAAGTAGAAAGGGGTTCTGAAATCGAGGGAAAGTACCCCGCCATGAGTTCCTCAGTTCAAAGTATCAAGAATGTTTCACTTCAGAAGCCCTGTTATAAATCAATAAGAAAGAGATCAATAATTCAATAGAAAATGGACAAAAGATGGGCAAAGATGAGACACAGAAGTAAAAGCAGAAAGTCTCCATGAAGATGAAATATGTTGCGCCGCCTTGCTAGTCATCAGAGGTTATGCAAATCGAAGCAAGAAAAGGCGTTATCTCCCACCATCAAATGGACAGGGATTTCTAAATCTGAATGTGTTAGGAGCTAGTTCCAAAACATTGGAAACTTTTGCTAGCAGATACAATCCCTTTGAATATCAATCTAGTGATGTCCAATTTAACCAAAGTTGTGTATAGCCAAAAGGAACGATTCTTATCTGAATAGTCCTATTTGACTGAGAGAGAGAGAGAGAGAGAGAGAGAGAGAGAGAGAGAGAGAGAGAGAGAGAGAGAGAGAGAGAGAGAGAGAGAGAGAGAGAGAGAGAGAGAATATCAAAGGGTGAATTCTAATAAGACTGATTAGAAGCAACCTACAAACCCATCCAAAAGGGAGCAAATAGCTCAGCTCTTAAATAAACAGAAAGTGCCAACATGGTTACATATCAAACCTTGATGTTGAAGAGGAAGAAACTTATAATAAACCCAGTAAATTGCATGTGCACTTACCCAGATTGGGCCATCCCATAGTCATCTTCAAGATTTCATAGGCCCATGATTGTGACAGCTCTGGAGGTGACAGATAGACTGGATCCATCGGGAAGCATAGGCAGTGTGGGTAGCTGAAGGCAGAAATGCAGAGTATGTGATTATTTCCAAAGATAGCAGCTGTGTGCTTCCAGCCAGTCCAGACAAGAGAAGACCCTCTTAGTACCCTGGACAGCTCCAGTCCAGTGTGGGGTGATATCAGGTCCTCAGCACTGGTTCTGTTCCCTCAACGTGGCTGTGAGTTCAGGAGTTGATTTTAGATCTGAAATATAGATAACCCTCGGGTTTTGAGTGTAGTTCCGAGTCTGGGTTCATCACATGGATCTGAAGGCAGAAATTCATGACCCTCAATTTAGGAACCCCATTTCATTATAGCTAGAAGTAGTGGTGTGCTAAGGGCATTTACCCACTTCTCTCTGGGTAAAATCTATGGGTGTGGCTATTAATCCTAATGTAGATCAATTGTTGCCCTTATTAGGCCTATAATAGGACACATTGCTCAGGCAATTGCTGTGGGCTTCGCTGCTAATTCCTGGGGTCCTGGCAGCAGACCTGGAATGTGTGGGTAGAATCCACACAGGTCTCTGTTCCGAGGTGGAAATGTGTTTGCTAATAAAGCTTGGGTCCATCCATTAGGTTGATTGTGGAGGTCTTCTCGGAAGCCTTCTAGGCACTGAGCCAAGAGAGACAAGTGGTCTTGTGCAGGCTCCTGGTGAGGAGGATCTATTAAGGAAAAGTAGCAAGGAGCCCTCAGCCAAGATCCTGCTTGCATTTGTGGACAGCCCACCACATCATCTTTTGGTACTCAGTGTGAGCTCAACATATTGCTCAGCGTGGCCTGAGGGCTGGGATGACATAGAGCAATGATTACTTGGCCTCTGAGAAGGAACTGAGCAAGCCTCCTCCCTGCCGGAGAAAGAACAGAAAGCTCTATTACGTGATCCCTCCTGTAGCTAGCAACATCACACCGGTACCTCAAATAATCAGCAAAAGCATCCTGGTGCCTGCCACAACCAGAAGTTCAGCCCTAATGCTTCCCACAACCAGAAGCAACACACCAATGTTTCACTTAACCAGAAATATCACCCCAATGCTTCACATAGCCAGAAACATCACCCTCATGCTTCCCATAACCAGGACTACCACCCCAGTGCCTCTTATAGCCAGGAAGACCACCCTGGTTCCTCCTATAATAAGGAGTGTCACCTTAGTGCCTCCCATAACTAGGAGCACTGCCTCTCTGTCCATCTGAGCAAAAGCAGGGAGGCTCACCACTAGGGCAGAAGTTTTATCCTTTTTAAAATGTCCATCCAGTAGGCATAGAAGTGACTTGAGTGAATTTATTCTAAGGAATTTGATTGAACTAGACAATGTCCTCTTGTCCTTTCCAGATGTTCAAGTTTTCTCTTGCCAAAGAAATTAAACATTCTCAGGGATGAGAACCCTCTCGGGACACATAAGAAGCAACCTTGGAAACAATAACCAAATGGACATGAATAGATTTCTTTGCCACCTTCTTGCTTTTCACACTGTGTGGAGATGTATGAGTTACCCTCAGAGAAAGGATGCTTAAGGGCCCCATCTTTAGAAGGAGAATGGAAAGGCACTCTAAAGGAGCCTGAGGTCTGATCACAGTCTTTAAGATGATTTTATTCATTTAAAATCTTTTCTGAATACCTACTATGTGCCTCTGGATGTTTCTGACTTGTTGATGGACAATACAAAGTCCCTTTGTGGAACACAACGGTGGTGCACAATGCACAGAGAAATAGAATAATTCATAAGAGACAGATTCTAGATACTAATCACCAATGTGCAATAGGAAGCTGTGAAGAGACCGGTTGGGGACCTAACATAGCTGGTGCACTCACAGAGGATATTTTATAGTCTGTGAGGCATATAAGGTAGTCTGGAGGTCAGAGCCCAGGATGCCTAGTATTGTCATCAAAAGTAAGAATTTAGGTTAATCTGGGTTGTGCAATTCCCAGGGAAGATCAGTCTGGTGGTGGGAATAGAGTAGGCAAGGCAGTTAGAGGGAAAATTGGCCCCAGTAGTTTTGAGTTCTAAGCTGAAATTGTCTTCTCCATCCCTTGAATTCAGGCTGGCCTTGTGACTTGCTTTGACAAGGTGGAACAGAAGCGGGCTGTGCTCCATAGCTGAAGCTTCGAGAGGCCATTGGAACCCCTTTTTTCACACTCCTGGAACTTTGAGATAACCACACCCTGGAAAAACTCAGTTTGACTTCCCTGAGGTCCGAGACCCTTCAGTGAGCTCCAGGCTTACAGAGACACTCTGTCTTTAAAAATAAGATGGACAAGCATAGCTGGAGAGATGGCTCAGTGGTTAAGAGCACCCGACTACTCTTCCAGAGGTCCTGAGTTCAATTCCCAGCAACCACATGGTGGCTCACAACCATCTGTAAGGAGATCCAATCCCCTCTTCTGGTGTGTCTGAAGACAGCTACAGTGTACTTATATATAATAAATGAATAAATCTTTAAGATGGACAAGCATAAAGGTAGATACCTGACATTGACCTCTCGCTGTACATGTACCCATACCCCACACACTAATAAAGAAAAATACATATAAACATATGGAAGAATGAATGGATGTGCCCATGAGTGAAGTGCATGGATGGATGGATGGATGGATGGATGGATGGATGGATGGATGGATGGATGGATGAACATGTAGCAATGAAGACACACAGACGTATGCTTTAAAGATAAAGTGAGTCAATTAACAAATCGGTGAATGGATGCATCCATAGACAGATGCATGGATGGATGAATGGATGGATGAATATATGACAGGAGGAAGCGCTGAGGAAGTCCATTAAGTCTGCTGGTGAGCATCTCTGACATGTCCATCCATCATCGCCACTGCCCTCCTGGCCCACTCTCTGTGGGCTCAGCCCATTAGTCCAGGATTTCAAGCTTACCTGAATGCTTATGAAGTGGTACAAAAGACTGAATCCTGAAAATGAAGCGGGCTCCTGATCACAGGCCAGGGTGCAACTCCCCAGCAGCTCTCCCAGGAAATCACAGACACTTATTCCTGGAAGCCAATCATGGCACCACAAGATGAAGGCTACAAGACACACCCCACTTCTGTGCACCTCGCAGGCCCACCTCTAGGGTTTGCAAAGAGGACTTTGCCAACTCTTTTGACTTATTGTCACACATTGAGCACAGTGCCAGGCTCACAGTAGACACCAACGGAAGTTTGTTGACCTAAACTGAAACTTTCCACAGCCCCTGCTCTATGTAACTGACAGCCTCACCGGTATCCTATCACGTTTCATGGACCTCCTTGTTATAAAGACCGGGTGAGTTGAATAGTCCACATCCTGACCTTCAAGGGGAGATATAAATCAAACCTCATCAGCTTTCAGGGAAATAAATTTTATGAAATGAGCCTGCCATCTGCCTTTTATGCTATAAATCAAACTCCTATTGGCTCATTTATGCCTACAGGCTGAGATCCATATTCCTTAGCAAAATATGCATTCCCCAGCATATGACCTCAAGCTAAAAAAAAAAAAAAGCCATATGGCCCTTCAATCATTGATTGCTAACTGTGCGAGAATAAATCAATCAGGTACTGGGATTCTGAGATTCCCTTCAAGAAAAATATTATCTATTGTGCAGGCAGATGGTTACATGTGTAATGTATATTTTATGGATATCTATAACCTAGAAAGGCAGCACATTCACCAAGCCTTATGTAACACAGGGGTAGGGAGATGAGCAATTAACTTTGCCTGAGGGTCAGGGATAGTATGATTTCGTGTAAGAGGGCTCAGAAAGGTTTGGTTGGAGGTGTCCAAATCAATGAGAAAAACAAGGACACTTTAGGGGAATGAAGAGTCTCAGTTAAGACCCTTGATTGCAAGTTATGGAAGTTAGAAGGGCATTTACTACCAAGAGACCTGCCACATCAATTCAGAGGTTGGCCCTGCAAGTCCAATATGAGATTATCAAAAAATGCTTTGTAAGCTCCCAAGTGCAAGGCAAAGGTGAGGGGTTATTATCAAGGGGGCTCGGTAGCTGGGTAGTGATTGATTAGCCTATCTGGTACAACCCTATGGGATCAGAATATAGCATCGCCCTAGAAGAGGTGCACGAATGGAACTCTTAACACAATGAGTGCTAAGTTCAGGCTTTCCTAGTGCCCATCTGGTTTAACAGCAAGAGAGATGATGGAGGAGATGAGCAACAGGGACAGCAAACTGACCTGTGACTAAAGGGCAATGTCTACAACCACTCTAAGAGTCATCAAAAATGAAAACAGATCGGCTTGGTGAGAGCCAAATGAGTAACAAAAGAACAGATGTCCAGGTTTCATTTGCATTGTTCAGGAATAATAAACTCAAATCATTAATCACTGGTAGACTAGGCATCCTGTACATATAGTCTCTTGGTATGTAGAGAGGAGACAGGTGAATAAATGATCCTCCTCTCAGGGAGACTGTGATCTGTGGCAGAGTTGCTGTATGGCTCACATAGCCAGGCCCAAACCTAACTATCCTGAAGGATACTCACTTTTCTACTTTCCTCTGTCTTGGTAAATGGTGTCCCCATTTGCCAAATTGCTCAGGATCCAAGTCTGCACTCCTCTCACCCCCGCTCTTCCTCCTTCTCTTCCTTTTCGCAGCAAGTCTATCGACAAGTGCTACTTGCACTAGAAATGCCCAACTCTGCCATATACCATCCCTTAGCAGAGACTCCTTTAACTAGAATATTGTTTGCACTCTTGCCTTCCAACATACAACAGCCTTTTTAAGATGTTCCCATCCTGCAAAAAGCAAGCCCAAATTCTCTGCAGTGGCTCACCAAGCCCATTGGACTCCATCTTGTCTTACCCCCAGCCATTACTATCCATTGTCTGGCCACCGTCTGGGCTACATCACTGCACCCCCAGCCACATGTCCTTCCTTCTCCATCACACTTGCTCCCACCCTAAGGCTCTTTGCTTTTTCCTCTGCTAGACACTCTCTTTTCCCAGATATGTACAAGGCCACTCTATGGCACATTCATATCTCTGCCTAGAGACACCTTCTTGGATGACATTGAGTTAGCCACCACTGCCACCATCCCACCACAAGCATTTTAACTGTATCCTGAATTGTTTCCCTAGTAATATTGTAGGCCTAAGTCTAGCAGACACAAGTCTAATTTTTAAAATCAATACACGAAGAAGAGACACAAGAGAAAGAATAAGCAAACTCACCTGAAAGAATGCTGGGGTTCCTGTTGGGATGTGGATGTGAGCTCACTGAATAGATAAGGATCTGGGGCAGCCAAAGCAGAAGGCATAACGTAAAGCATGGCAGAGAGAAATGAAGGGAGATGGCCTGTGAGGGGATAGGAGCTGGGTCAGTTAGAGGAGGGCAGTGAGAGCAGGAGCAGGAAAATTGCAAGGGTCTGGTCTGGTGAGGAAGCCTGCATGTATCTGCAAGGAGTATTTATGTCATATTAGTGTGACAAAGGAGATCCTGGGGGCAGAGGTCCCTGAGCTGAGGCTCTGAAAGTTTTAGGGTGGCTCTGAAAAGTTCACAAATCTTCCTGTCTTCTTAGCTGTAATGTAATCTAGGGGCCAGCATGTTTCACTTGGTGTATCCATTTGTAGGCCTGTTTATGTCTGCTCCTCACGTGGCTGCTCATAATTGCTCTGCGTCCTTAGTTCATATTTTTCAGGGGGAAAGCGTTTTTGGCTGATTCATCTTTTACCTGTCAAGAATGGCCATGCTTTACAAACAGCTGGCCACACAGATGTCTCTCTCCGGGGCTGCGTTTCTGCCTAGTTCAGTCAGCAGCTGGCTAATAAGAAAGGAACTCCCAGCATGGACTGTAGACAGGGTGGTTCCTTTAAAGGAGGCTGCATTAATGAACCTTTCAGTATTGCTATGACCAGGTGTCTGGCAGAGGTAACTTAATGGAGGAGGGGTTTACCTTAGCTCTCAGTTTGAGGGTATATGGCTTATCATAGCAGGTCAGTCTGTGGCAGCAGGAGTTTGGATTTGCTTACTTATTAGAGGACTAGGAAGCATGGAGACTTAGACCAGACCAGGGATGGGTTATAATTCTTAAAGTTTTTCTAGGTAACCTACTAGACCTCACCTCCTAAAGGTCTTATAGTACCCTGAAACAGTGCCATCAGCTGGGAACAAGTGTCCCAGCATAGAAGCCCTTGAGAGACATTTTACAAGCTAATCATAACAGAGACAAAAGAATCATCTATGGCCAGGGCTGCTAAACCCAGACTATACAACCTCAAAAACCCTAAAATTAAAAAAAAAAAAAGGCAGCCAGTTGTCCTAGGTGGGGCAAAGCCCTCACAGATTCCCCACACCAAGGCCCTCCTTTTGTACAATCCTCCTGACAACAGGTGGATGGTCTGGTGGCAGACAGAGGCACAAGATCCTGAGATGTGAGGAAGGAAGGCCTCTGTCTATCTGCAACACGAACCTGGTGATCTTGGATACTTGAAGCTACAGCAGAAAAAGCTGCACTCCAAGTGATTCACACAGGAAGGACATACCTAGGTGACACTCCAGAATTCCAAGTGGCAGAAGTCACAGCCTATCCTGGCCCAGGCTCCCTTCGTCTCACTCTCTGGAATCAGGAACCATCAGTGATAGCTCCCTCCAGGCTGGTACCAAGATGTCTGCAGCAGTCCTGTGCATCACACAGCGTAAGGAAGACATCCCGGGAAAGAAGAGCCCTCCTCTTAAGAGTCTCTCAAAAGAAAGATGTTTTCTAGAAGTTTCCTAGATCCCTTCTCATTGGGTCACACGGATCTTCCCACTGTTGAGGAGATGGGATAATCTTTAGATCCATCTAGAGTTGACCCTCTTCCCCTTTGAAGTAAAAGCCAGGTCTCTGAGCAGCTGTGGTTTGTCTCTTTGTTTCTAGTGGTGTTGGATATCAAACCTTGTACATATCATCCACACACTCTATACTTCCCCAGCCCTTGCCATTTTGAGACAGGATCTCACTATGTGGCTCAGAATGACCTTGACTGAGCTGTGTACTCTTGACTACCCTCTAACTTTTGCTCTTCTTGCCCCAGCCTCCTTCCTTAGCACTGGCCTTAAAGGTGTATATCGCCATAGAGTTCCAAGTTTACTCAGAGAGAAAAATGAGGATATGCAGTGCTGGAAGGACAGACCCACCCAGAGTGTCCATTGCATCCTGAGGACCATTTCAGAAAACACCACAGATCAAGACACAAAGAAAGACACAGTGCAAGAGGATCAGAAAAGTGTGTGGAAACCAAGGCAAAAGTTCTGTTTCCAAATCCTGGCTGGATATTAGACCCTCTCAAAAATCTCAAGTTGCTCCTGCACAGTGGGATTTTGGATCCCTGCTGCCACTTATTGTCTCAAAACATAAACAAAGCAATGAGAGTGAAAGAGGTTCCCAGCTTAAGGCACATTCTGGTTTGAGATATTAGTATTAATCTAGGCAGAGAGGTTCCAGCCCACAGTCAGGATAAAGACTAAGGCTCGGGATAGCTTGATAGCATCTCAAGGTGAAAATGACAGTCATTGCCTTTTGACACTGTCCCTATGGGCATAAATGTCTTTGGCAGCTCCTAGATACTCCTATTTGCCAAAAGACACCATACAATAATGTTAATTAACAGGGCGGGGCGGGGGGCGAAAGCAGAGTTTTATACTTTGTGTTGCAACACACTGATTTGGGGCCTGTGTTATGCTGATAGCCAGTATCCTAATCTCTAGGATTGAAGCTCTGCACCCTTAAATCCCTCTCCAGGAGCAGCTCAGCAGCCAGCTTCCCCTAACTTGGACATTTGTCTTTCAATTCTAAAGCTTTCTTCAGAAATCTTACTTAATTGGATAGCTGACTTGGAGGCAGGAGTGCAGGCTTTAACATGAGAGAAAAAAGACAGACAGAGATGAGGCAGCTGCCTGCATGTCTCAGGGCAGTGTGCCTTTATCGGGTTCAGCTCAACTCAGTCATGCAAAGAGGTGCATGCGCTAGCCTTGGCTTCTTCAGAGAGAAGCCAGCAGCAGCCTTCCCCCAGGTAAGTCATGACCTTCTGCAGGGATCTAGAGGTTCCAGCATCAGGCTCATCTCTCCAACTGAGGCTTTATCTGTTAATCTCTTAAAGGAAATTACAGTACCAGAGTTAGGGCTCTATGTCAGCTTTCACTTATGAGACTTGGCTCTCCAAACGGTGACAGCAGAACAAAGCTCTGGGCTCCTGCTGGTCAAAGCATCAGAACTAAGACAGTGGTACAGGGATCAGGAGCCTGAGTTCTATGCCCTGCCCACATCCTTTACTCTACCTGGCCTCTATCCAATCAGCCAGTCCCTGTGTTACCAATCAACCCAGCTTTTCCTAACACCAGCTCCTTGTGTAACCAGCAGAGATCGTGGGAAGGTCCTCATATAAGTTTCGAAAGAGGCAGGTAGGGTATACAGGCCTAAATCAGCTTCTCATTAAATATAGAAGACATACGTGGGTATCCTAAATAATTAGAGTCAAGTGGGAAGAGGAACCTCACTTGAGAAAATCCCTTTATTGGATTGACTGTTGGGAAGTCTGTAGGGCATTTTCTTGATTGCTAATTGATAGAGAAGAGACTAACCCACTGGGGGCAGTGCATCCCCTAGGCAGGTGGTTCAAGGTGCTATAAGAAAGCAGGCTAAACAAACTACCATGAGGAGAAATCCATCAAGCAGCCCTTCCCATGGCCTCTGCATCAGTTCCTCCTCCCAGGTTCCTGCCCTGCTTGAGTTGCCGCCCTGGCTTCTCCTCAATGGATTGTGATTGGGAAGTATATACTTAAGAAACCCTTTCCTTCCCAATTTGCCTCTGTTCAGTCTTTACCACAGAAATGGAAAGCAAACAAAGATGGTGTAAACTAGGGCCTTTCTTCTGTCATACCCCAGGTCCTCGGCTTCTCTGTATTCCAGGGAGTAGTGTTGGTAGAGTGTTTCTGAGATGGTTCTAGTTTGTTCCCTGTGGTGGTTCAGATGAGAAAGGTTCCCGTTAGGCTTGAGTATTTGAAGAGTCATTCCCCAGTTCATGAGGATGGTTGGGTAGTACAGGATTTGCTGGAGGAAATATGTTGCTAGGGAAAACTCTGAGATTATACAGCTTTTCCCCTACTCTTTGTTCTTTCTGCTTCATGCATGTGGTTGAGATGTAATCTCTCAGCTTCCTGTTCTGCTGCCATGCCTCCCTATGATGGTCTCTTATCTGGAACCATAAGCTGAAATACACTCTTTCTTTCCAAAGTCGTTTTGGTTCTGTGTTTTATTACAGCAACAGAAAGGTAACTACTATGTCCCCTCACAGGTTCTGTGCTTGGAAGCAGGGGCTGCAGGTCTAGACCCAGACTCCACTCTGAGAAGCTACTTCTCTAGGCTTTGGTTTCATTCACCAGCTTGAGGGAGAAGCCTGTCTATATCAGCAGGCTGCTGGACAGGTTGCAGCAGACAGGTACATCAAGGGCTGGCTCAGGACACAAGCTGAGGAGACATTACTTCTTTTCTTCACTCCTGCTAACTGTAACGTCATTCTCTGCCAACTTCTCACAAGGCTTGATTCTGGAAAGTGGAGAAATCCTGTTAGCAATCAACCTTTGGAAGGGAGCATCCTAGTAAGAGGTCAGCTGGCCAGGGAATGGTGGTTCTTTCTGGATCAGGAAGTACCTATCTTGTGGGCAACGGTGCCGTAAAATCCCTTCCTGGAGCCCCCTGGCACAGGCCAGTGCATTCAATGGTTTCTCTGTAAAGTGCCTGGCACTAACAGCCTCATGGAAATTGACTCAGTATAAAGGCAGCACAGAGAAAGAACAGAGTCAGCACCAGACTCAATTTCCCCCTTGCCTCAGTAGAAAATACGTATGATGTCAGAGGAAGCTCCGACTTAGTCCCCTGTCCCTCCCTGTTTCTGCTCCACTTATAGTAGATGGCATCTGGTATAATCCAAACTTCTAGAGACCAAAGCATGAGTCCCCATCCCCACAGGCAGCCCCCAAACCTCAAAGATGCCAGCCCAGCCCAAGAAGCTGTTCTTGCACAGTGGTTGGTGCCAGGAGTGACCTTCTTTTCAGACAAGACCTCTCAGACACAAGAGTATGGCTTACCTCTCCTGGGAGTAGCTCTCTAGGACAGGCGTTTCATTCTCTACAGCAATGTGGCAATGGCATCTAGCAGTCCTCTACAGGAGGCCTGGGAGCACAGGGAATCTTTTCTTTCCTTGTACTTGTTCAGTCATTTAACAAGTGTGGCTAAGCTTCTAGCACCATCTAAGTCTAAGTCATGCACCCAAAAGTGTCATAGATAAACCAGATAAATTTAAGGAGTCCCGGATCTATAGGAAGAGTAGAATAATACATCAAAAATAATTAATAAGGACAAACTAAACAAAGACTTGCTAGAAGGTCAGGTGAAAGGACTCATGATATATTTCAGTCAGAAGAACATTTGCCCAGCAGAATACACCAAGTCTTTGGCTCAATTCCCCCACTACTGCAAGAACTGGTCACATTGGTGTATGCTTGTAATCGTAGCCAGTTGGGGTCTAGGGGCAGGAAGACCAGAAGTCTAAGGCCATTCGAAGCTATAGAGAGAGTTAAAAGCCATCCTGGATCCCCTGAGATCCTGCCCATCCCATAAAAGAATAAGAACAAGTCAGATCTAGGAGTGCAGGAGAGGATGGGAAGGGTATTTGGCCCAAGTAGATTAGAGGACATTTCTCAAAGGAAACTCTGAAGGAAATTTTGGAGGAGGATTCTTTCTGTCTTGAGAATGATAATGTCTACTGTCTATCTCCTGTGAATTGAAGCATTACCCTGAGAAAAAACCCAGAGAGACCAGAAAACACCATTTCATAGCAGTCAGCAGTGCCCCACAACACTGGGCTCTTATGATCTTAATGCCCCTTCCTCCAGGATGACATCTGAGTCTTTGGAGAACAAGTGTGGCAGAGATGTCCCTTTGGAGAGCACAGTCTCTCTTTCTCCATGCTTAGACCCATCGTGAGACTGCATGGTGATCGCCGTCTAATGAAGAAAGACACTTCTGTGGTGAAGGCTGAGAGTGGCACTAATCTATAGGTAAGCTCTCAGATAAACAATACAGTATAAGAACAACCCAACCAAACAACAACAAAGAGAAGATGGTGAGTTGGTGAGCGAAGAGCCAATTCCCAGAGCCCACCTGGTGTTTTAAGATCTCACAGAGGGATACTGACACACACAGCCTTGGGTAGAGCAATGTCAGTAACTGAACCAAGGCATGCAGCTATTTTTAAAATGTTTGGTACTTCTGGGAAGAGCTCCAAAGGGACATTGGTCATTGATTGCTAGGAAACCAGTCGGCCCCACTGGGCTTTCTGTTCTCTGTTACATGGAACATTTTCTTCGGGTCCCTGCTTTCTTCTCTATGTAGACATCCAGAATCAGTGGTGTGCATTGCAGCCCAAGTCCCCTATGTTTTCCTGAATAACTACACGGGCACGTACACTAAGCAAAGGCACCAGGTCCTGCAAGCCATAGCAGCCCAGATGATGCAGACAGTGGGAAGGTCCCTGGGCTTCTGCTTTCTGTTTCTGTTTACTCTTTCATTTCTGCTGTTGACCCTCATGGCAAATTTTTCATCTTGCTGAGGACCCTCAGCAAATGAGAAGTGGCCTTGGCTTGTCACAGGTGAGAGCGGATTTTATAAATGATGTGTTGTACAGAAAGAAATGCGGCTTAAAAAGTGTCTTCTAGAGCTAGAGATTTTGGGTCAGACCAAAGCCTCTCTTAGCTTGATCTTTAAAACTTAAGTGGATAAAGCCAGGCACACAGGACTGGATGTGATGGGTGTAGGACTCCAGGGTAAAGACAGAGTTGGTCTATTAACTATGAGACATATACATCACTGTCATGACATTAGTCATGGATGGAGACATAAAAGAGTTAACAGTCATAGTAAGACCAGAATTGCTATCTCAACAATCACCACAACCGTTCATCTTGACAGTAGCAAGGTGTTGAATATCACGTAACCCAGGAAGCCTATAGGCCTGATCTCTAACATTGTAGACTTCTCAGAAGTGTGTACATCATATATGCATGGAACAGCATAGCAGGAACAAACTGAGGTGTTTGGGAAGGACGGTGTGTGTCATTGGAATTCCATTGTGCACTCATTGTGACTCTAGACGGATGCTTAGCTTGTGAGCTCCCACTTCCTCAATGTTAAGATGGGAATCACAGAGCCCGACTTGCTGTGTGACTTAGTCCTTCTTCTGACCTCCTTGTTACGTCCCTTTGTTCATTTACCTTGAGCATGTTTGCCAGGTCAGGGATGAAAGGACATGTTGGAGAACTCTTATCTTACCTGTTTTTTTCTAGAAGAGTCTCATAACATTCTTTCCTCAGTACACACACTGTGTGTTTTTGTGTGTGTGTGTGTGTGTGTGTGTGTGTGTGTGTGTTTCAAAGCAAACCTAATTCATTTTAAGAAGTGAAGCCCACAGGCAGAGAGGTCAAGGTCATCTGCCTTTCCCAATCTTTTCTCCATCTTACGTGTATTTATGTTGTTTGAGACGCCATCTCCCACTGATCCTGAGGCTCATTAGTTTGGCTATACTGACTCGGGAGCAAGTTCCAAGACTCCTACTGTACCACCTCCCAAAACTGGGGATGCAGATGTCTGCTAATGTGTCCCACTTTTTACTTGCATTTTGGGGTGGGGGTCAGGTCTTCCTGCTCTCACAGCAAGCACTTTACCTACTGAGCAATCCCCCCCAATCCCTTGAACATTTCTGGAACAGATTGTCACAATAGATTTTTCTCAAAACCCTGTTTTCTCTTATTCAAACAAAACAGATGCTAATTTTCTTTATTGGAAATTTCCTGGCATGTTTATTCAATCAGCTCATGAGTGCTTCAGGTCCTTATGCGGTTCCAGAGTAACAGTCCCCTTAGTCACTTCCTCTGTTGGCTGGGAACTAACTTGGTCTCCAAGGTGATGTTCCTCACACCGATCTTGGTGGACGTCAACATCACATGACTGGCTTGTCTGCTATCGATCAGGTTTCTTGCAGAGCCTCTGTGACAAACTGGTTGAAGTGTTATTTTTAGGAAATTGATGACTGTTCCCCCTGTACACATGTCCATTTGTCTGTCTGTGGCACAGCTAATCCTGGTCCAAGAAAGCTTTCTTTACCTTACGCAGACAGCCCCATTCATCTAAAGAGCTTCATGGTGAGCAAATGGTCTAAAATCTTTGGTAATTAGGGGGAAAAAAAGGTAAGTCAGTGCTATGATTTTCAATTGTGGTATTTTGAGGCTTTAAATCATTTGTAGTCAGCATCCTGAGGTGAAACTGTCTTGAATAATTCATTCGTCCGGATGTTGTCTCAGGTTTCCTTGCCCCCGCTTATACTGTTTACTCTGTCAAAGCTGCAGTTCTTCATTCATTTACCTACGCAGGAATATTTCTTCCATGTTCATCTGAAGGCCGGCACCATGCTGTATGCTAGGAACTCTGTAACAGCCCAAACCAAATAATGTCTCTGAAGTGTTGTCTTAAGAACAATGGGAACCTTTTAGTCAGGTAGTGGATATGATTAAACGATTAGATGGAGATCATTCTGGCTGTCAAAAAGAGACTGACGATGGAGGTGGAAATGTGGAGATTCCTACTTCTGACCATAGACAAGAGAGACTGGTATGACATAGCCACCCAGTACAGATAAAGGACTCAAAACCTCACAGTGCTTCATGCCAGGGCGATGGCCAACGTAAAGTTAATATAATCAGGAGAGAGAGAGAGAGAGAGAGAGAGAGAGAGAGAGAGACAGAGACAGAGACAGAGACAGAGACAGAGACAGAGACAGAGAGACAGAGACACAGAGACAGACAGAGACAGAGAGAGAATGAATACGTGTCATGAAGTCTCCTGTTTTTGTAGTTCTCCATTTCTCCATCCAGAGACCATTTTTCTAACCAAGGTCTGGAGAGATAGAGCCCAAATACAACCCGGCTCTCCCATGGATCGAAAGCAGAAAGAGTCTGACCTGTGGAATTTTAGAAGTAAGTCGCATCTGTGGGACAGGCTTTATTAAAGGCAGGATCTATGACAAAGGGATTTCCATATGTCCGTGTGGCAGGAAGGATGGGTGGCCCTCATGGGACAAGAGTACACAATTTCCTAGGAGGGACTACTTTGAGGTAGGAGTTAGAGACAATTGGGAACAGCAGCACAGGGATTTACTGGAGCTCTCTCGTGCGGTCCGAGTTTTACAGACCTTGCTAACAACCTGGTATGCCTTAGGAGTAAGGATCCTGTCCTAGAGTAAGGAACAGAAAAGTACACCTCTCGGTTCAGCCCCCAATGTTGATTAAAAAGAAAAGAAAGACCATTCCTGCCCATTCACTAGTGGAGCTGGGTATTCACTACTAAAAATCATAGTCTCACAAACCTAACATAGTTACCATCTTGCTGCTTGCAAACATAGACTCAGCAAAGATCTTTCCTTCCAGCCAGTAATGAAAACCTCCTAGTCCTGTGCCTCAGCTCTGCCAAATCTGAGTGTTTGGTGTGGCCACAGGATTGTGGGTTAGCAGGGTTTAGTCAGTGCTGCTTCAACAAAGATTGAAATTTTTCTGAAGCTGCCAGGAGAGGGCTCTGCTTAATCTTCTGTTCTTAAGCATATTTAAAGTCTGCATATATTATGATATGCCCGTTGGCATCTAGGTAGCGCTCAAGCAAAATACAGGAAAGAGATTTACTTCAACATCGTTCCAACCTTCCCATCTTCTTCTCATCTGCTGTCTTGAATGGAGACATTGTCCTATGGCACCCTGGTAGGGCCCTTGGTCTCCCAAAGATCTTTAGGTCATTGTAAAACTTGCTTAAAATACCTGCACTCTACTGATACGGGAGATCAAACAACTCAGGGTCTATGGTTATTAGGCAACTACCCTACCACCAGGAGTTATCATTAGTTACCCTTTTTAATTTCTATTTGAGACAGTTCCCCAAGCTGGCCTTGACATCACCCAGGCCAGCCTTGAATCCTCCTGCCTCGATTTTCTGAGTACTTAAAGTCCCAGGCTTGGGCTGACATACCTGGCCCAAACTGTTTCTTTCTTGTGATCCTCTCTCCCTAAGTTCCTGTAATCCAAAGGGAGATTGATGTTCTAAAGGCAATAGCACCAGGATGTACCCTTTGACCTGTGGTCACCAGGATATGATCTTTACTCTTTGTTATTGAGTTTATTTGCTCCCCAATGGGAGCTCTGGTAAGCCAGGGCTGAGACCTTAATGGTAGGCACAGGCATCCATCATCCTTCAGATAGGTAAATTGGTGTTGGTGCTAGGAGGTGTTTGGTTCTATGACCACAGACCTCTTCCCGCTGGCCTTCATGGCAGGTCTGGAATCTAAGAGTCCTATACTGTAGCATCTCCGAAAAAAGGTCAGTTGGGAGCCCAGAATCTTCCTCATTATCTCCGTAGACTTTGGACAACCTTCTGGGCTTCCTGTCTCTCTTGGTGATGCACAATATAAGCTCTGATTACCACCCCCACCCTGCACTCCACCCACCGCAGCATAAATTCAGTCCTGACAGTGCCATTTGGACCAATACTCTCATGAGCTCTGTAAATATACTGAGTCTGAATAGCCGTGTCCTGTACATCTTGGCTTTTTACTTCTTCCACCATGCTCGCCACCTCTTTTTCCCCGTTATTCCCTTTCCACTCAGAGTACAAAGAAAAATTTCACCTGCCTTTAAAAAGCATTTTCTCATATATACACACCCCATGGATAGCCCGTATCCATGCCTGGAACCTAGAGTCTCTTTATAAAGGGAGTGTTTGTTTGGAATGGACCATCAAAGTGGGGTTATTTGATATGGGTTAGTCCAAACAATGCCAAATGGCTTCACTTTCATGGACTATTCCAAACATATACTCCCCATTCCTAAGAAGCACTCTCCATTCTTAACAGGAAGTCTGGTACAGCTGTCAGTATAAACATATAGATTCTTTTATTTTATCAGAATGCATACTCCTCCTTCCAACCTGGAGAAGAATTTCTCACCTTACAAGCCTATCCCTCTACTTAAACTCAGACCTAAAAATGAATGGAATCCTCTCAACTTGGGAAGAGTCCCAGTACAGTTTGACCTGTTGTAGTCCATTGCTGTCTCCCCACTTTTTCAATTTCAAATCCCTTCAGATGGAGACCCGGTGTCACCTTGATGTAGACTCAAACTATACCCAACTCACCTAAATAACACTGATCACACTAAAACCACTCAGTGGTTCTGGAAATCTCTCTGCTTTGATTGAAAACATCAGCCTGCACTTTAGGCCGTGTTTCCTTAAGCTTTATCTCACTGGGTCTTTACGGGGCCACCCTGTGCCATTCTCCCTGTGACTGCCTGTCAGCACTGCCACCCAATTTCTCCATTACTAGGAACTCCCTGGCCTTCTGGCTGTTCAAACTGTATTTAGAAAGATCTCTATTGCAGACAGAGAGATGACTCCCAGTGCCCCTTATGGGCCAGGGTGGCTTCTTTTTGGAGTCCTCTTACTCTACAGAGCTTTTCACTCACTTCCCAAGCTTTATGAGTATGAATGAGAGAGGAAAGTATACATTTTACCTCTTAGTCAGGGTATCTCCACCACCACAAAAGGTAGGCTGTCAATAATAATTCATCTCCTGCTTGTAGCTGTGGGAATTGATTGAGTCTAAGATGTTGTGTGGAAAGAGTGTAATGAAGGTTAGCTGGTATCAAGGGAGCTTTCTTTCTGAGAAATCCCCCTCATGGGTCTACAGAGGGCAAGAGGCATGAACAATGTTCCCTAACAGCCCCTGGAAGTCTTGCATGGTGGGTCTGTTTCCACTTTTTATCCTGATTTCTGCTGTTTGAGACCTCTCAAGGCTCTGAGACTTGAGAAGTTGATTGATGTTATGATAATTATACTAATAACCAATAAAAATCTAATGGTTTTATACTAATTATTATAACTCTATATTGACTTTCTCTCTCTCTCACACACACACACACACACACACACACACACACACACCAGCATGCATGTTTTTGTGGGGATACGTCTTTGTGCAGGTGTATGTGGAGGACAGAAGTCAGCATTGAGCGTGTTTCTTTGGAAAGTGTCAACCTTGTTTTTGTTTGTTTGGGTTTATCTTTCGTTGGTGGTGGTGCTTTCTGTTTTTGTTTTGTTTTGTTTTTCTAAGACTGGATCTCTCACCGGCGCAATGCTCCTTAAGTTAGTGAATCAGGTTTCCCAGTCAGCGCTGAGGATCTGTCTGTCTCTGGCTTCCCTATTGCAGTGATTACAAATATGTGTCAGGATGCCTGGCTGTTTCACGTTGAATGGAGGGACCGAACTTAGATGCTCACATTTGTGGGGCCAGCATCGCACTGACTCAGCTATCTCCTCCACTCTACTATGTTCTATTATTTTAATGTCCCCAACTGCTCACTCAGCCACCACTAGCTTTATGTGCCAGCCTCATGACCCTCTAAACAGTAGTGCCACTGTCTCTAGCGATAGCCCATTATATTTGAGTCATAAGCAACAATCACCCCCCATGGACTTAATCCCATCCCATGAGCCTCATTTCACCCTGGGGTTTCCAGTGATCCCACAATCCTTTTCTCTTGAACAGTCTCATTTCACAAACAAATGGTCTAAAAGATAAATCAGGTTGTTCCTACTGCCCATATCCCTTAAAGAGACATTGTCCAGGGATTCAAGATGCAATACTGGGAAGGCAGAGGAAACTCCAACCTCCTGGGCATCCTGAGGGAGGGGATCCAGCTCTGCAGTCAAGAGTCATGCTCTTACTAACAAAACACCTCAGCTTGAGATGGCAGTAGGACCCCCTCCCCCAGCTTCTACTTCACCAAGAACTCAATAATGTTGGAGTATTCACTCTCCTAAAGATTTCACACTAGTGTCAAATCCCTACATATAGCAGCCTTCTGGGGTGAGTCCTACCCTTCCTCTTACAGTATGGGAAATCAAAGGCCAACTAAGCAAGTGCAGGATAGACAGGTCCTAGCACATGAAGTCCAAGCTGCCACTCATACAGTGTGTCTCTACCCAGGTCATACTTGTAGGAAAGAAAACCATGTAGAATTTGGAGTAGATGAGAGACTTCTTGTGTTACTAAGGGGGAGATAGTGTTCATTATTTTGATGCCTTTCCTATCCTCAGCAACCTTCTGGTCCATCCCAACTTCCCCTTTTCAGCAGACAAATCCTCCACCCCAGCCTGGCAGGAGGCAAATCTTCCGGATACTCTGTAATAATAGGCTTTGGAAACTGGGTTACAAGGAAAACCGTCTCTCATTTCCTCTGGTAAGTGAAAAGCTATTCAGCAAAGGCCCTTTCTTTCTCAGGGCCCCTCCAGGTTTGTTAACTCTCTGAAAACACTGCTTATAAAATAGCACTTGAAGCAGGCAGTGCAGGCAGCCAGGAAGCAACGGAGGATGGGATTTTAATACGGTCCACGCTGTGAGGCAATCCCAGTCGTCTGCAGAGTCTTGTTCTAAGGCCCTCAATTATCTGGTCTTTCAATCTTCCTCAATCGACAGCAGCACATCTCATTCCTCAGATCGGCCCAAGGCTTTTCCATGATAACCTTCATTTTCTGGGCACAGTTGGGTGGCAGCCGGATGCTTGTGATGGGAGAGGGTAGGAGAAAGAAGAGCAATGGCTGTCTTCCCCTGGCTAAAATGAGGGCAACATGGGCTCTGACATTTCAGATCAACAGCCTGCAAGAGGCACATAAGTCTCTAGGGTGAGGAGAAGATGCTAGGAGAGGAGCCCCACAATCTAATCATTCCCCCAGGAGAAGAGTGCTTCCTGGGGTGGAGGATCATGCTGTGCCCGTATGATTAGGAAGTGGTCCTGGAGCCTGGGAAAGAGAATTGACAGGCAATTGATTGCACAGTTGACTTCAGGGTTAACCTGACAAGGTAGCAGTTTTCTCTCTTGGAGGAGTTCGGTCTCTGAGGGTGTGTGTTTCTTCTTCTATGACTCAGCTGGTGCTGAGGGGCTCCTATCCACCAGCCCTGCCTGCAACAGCTACCACAGGATCTTCCGGGAATGCACACTCGATCATAATAGTCTCCCGTTCAAACACTTCTCTTAGCTGAGGACTTACTTAGAAAGCTAGACCGCGGACATGCCTGTCGAATGGCACCTACCCAAATGTTAGCAGCAATTACTTTGTGCATGCAAATTTTTTCTTACCTTCTTGCCATTCAAGTTTTCTTCACTGGATTTAAGATAAATATAGTCACTGTCATCAAGAAAACAATTGAAAGCATTCTTTCTGCACACGTTGAAATCCAAATTCCTTAGCTTTGGATTAAATACACACAGGCTCAAATCTAGCTTTTAACTCTCATTTTACAACCAAGAATGCATGTGCATACAGTGCATCTGATCTGCTTTTAATCCTCTCCTTTCACCTCAGTTCCCAGGCTAGGCTGTTTGTGAGAGATTCAGAGGCTTCCCATAGGCTGTTCCCTGACTGAAACATGTCCCCTTCCTTCCCACTAATACCAACATTCTACTGTCTGTGACCCGATGTCTACAATAGCATTGTCTGCCTGTAGAATTCCTAGCTAGCCACTGAAGCCAATTTCAAATGTGCCTCTTCAAGAAACGCCGACCTCTTTCCTCAGCGGATTTTGTGTCCTCCACTTGGGTCCCTAGCTCTTGCTCTATATCAATCCCTCCAGATGCCAAGAGATACGTTTATCCATTCTCTAGACAGGAAACACAGGGCACAAAGCCTGCACCAAATCCAAGCTATCTGGCTCAGGAATGCTCTGCTGGTCAGCTAGGGCACCACCAAGCTTTAACAGCATCGCTGCTGGTTTTAGAGCGGAAACAGTAGTCCCACTGTGTATGTTGGCTGTGATGGTCCCTGGATATTACAGAGCTACTCACCATGCTCAGTGTCATGCAATTGGCTCCTCCTTCCCCTGGCATCCTTTGCCTGTCACATGTAGTCCCACAAGTTCCAGTAGCAACCACAGGGTTGACTGTGGCATTTGATTAGCCTACAGATCTGATCAGAAATGAGACAGTAAAGTGATGTGTTTACTTCAGGACAGTGGTCCTCCATCCTTCCAGGGTTTGGACTCCTTCAAAAACCATCCCATCTGTAACATACACACACAGTCAAAGGCATGCAGACGAGATGTAGTTCACCTGAGTCCAGAAGAGCTCTCCTGGGCTGTACCACATCCTAGCCAGGACCTGATTCATCAGCCCTCTCTGATGTCTCTGAAATCTGAATTTCCATTCTGCTGGAGTGAATTGCTGCATCGAGACAGAAAGCTAGTAATGCAGCCAAGGAAGCATCCAGCCCAAGGTGGAATTACAACTGGCTATTGGCTCAGGTTTCTTGGTGTCCCAGCAGAGGAAGATGGTTCACTCAGGGCAGGGAGGTGGCATATACAAGTCACAGACATGGAAGAAACAGTAACCAGAGGTCAGATAAGAGAGAAGGGAAGCCTGGTGGGAGAGAATGGCCACTTCCTTTGGGAAAGCAGAGATAGAAGCTGCTGTGTCATCACCATCTGTGACACATCCTAGGTGTCCCTACAGGAGGAGCACAGAATGGTAGACTCGGAACTCAGGAAGATGCTGTCAGAGTACCAAGCTGCTGGACTCTTCAAACACTGAAGCCTTGCTCAAAACCCACCAGTCAGACATCTCAGCCTTGATCCAGGCTTTGCAAAGTTTTGGTTTCATTAAAACCCCAGTGAAGCAGGTTGATGGATCAGGTGGCCAAGGCTCAGGAGAGAAGATCAATTTTCAAGCAGGTGAACCCTGGAGGTGCCCAGTGTGTCCACTGAGGCTCCAACATCGTGGGAACTGTGAGCCTGAATTTATTCCAATCTGTCAAGTCTTTCTGAAAGACCAGTGTGAGTTTGTGCTGAGCACAAGCAGGGAGAACCACGAAGAGGCCAGACAGACTCTTCTGCAGCTTCCGGGTCTCTCATGAGTCTCTGAAAGATTGGGAAGTTTATAAGCTCTGCAGCTGCAAGGCTTTCAGAGATCTTGCTCCGTCCTCATGGTTATCCACTGAGTCATCAATCATTTGCTGAATGCCTCCAACACCACGCACTCTTCTAGGATCTGGGGCTGTGGTTTCGGGGCCACAGACCCAGTTCTGACTCTCACAGCATAGACTGTGAAGTAAACAAATGAGCTCCGGAGAGAATTCCACAGTGCTGCATCTGAAACGGAAAGAAAACACTGCAATTTAACGGAGAACCAGAACACCCGATTAGGTGGTCAGGCAAGGGATTTGAAACTCATCTGGGCTGAGATGTAAAGGCTGAATCCCATATGGAAGCCCAGGGAAAAGATTCCAGGTATAAGAGGTAAGAAGTGAGACGACACTCTCGTGGCTATACACTTGATGTGTCCTGCCGAGGGGCCCTGCACATGGTGGAAACAGAATGAGCAAGGAAGGAAATCTCAGAAAGCTGGTCCAAGGCACAGACCATGATTATGCAAAGAGTGGAGATGTGGCATATAGGGAAGGGCAAGGACAGATGTGAAAAGCTTTACATGAAAGCGATAAAATTAAGAGCAAAGCAAGATATGATCAAGCATCACACAGGCTCCCAAGACACTCACTGTGTCCCACCCAGGCCTTTAGTCTATGTGTCCCACTCATAGCCAGCTCCCTTTATGGACATCCAGCAATGGATACCCTCCCAGTGCCACCTCCCTTTCTCTGCACACCCAATGTCGAGTGACTTCCCTTGCTTGCTCCTCGTGGTTTCCAGTCCAGATTTCTAGACTTGTAAAGACCTTCATCCTTGCTTCTAATTAAACACCTAGCTGAGGGCTCAGAGATAGGCTGTGGTGTAGAACAATGTTCCCCTGAGTACATCTTTAGCCCTTAAAGGAAAACGAAACATGATAATTAGTAACCTATTAATGTGCATTTCAACAAACTGTATTTTAATTATTCTGTCATAGGTTGTCTGCCTGTGAAATATTCCGTGCTAATTAAATCCTCCTCATAATCCAACCAAAGGGCTCTTTTTCCTTGATATGGCTGAGAGAAGGACAGTGATGGTGGACTTATTGCTCATGTAATTTGAGTTAATGGCATGAATCCTGCTTTGAGCTTTCCAATGCTTATTGAACCAGTGATTTCCTGCTGCTTCCTGGACATCCCTTACATATAATTATCACACAATGGCCCTGTTATACATGAGATACCACGGTCTGACAAGATAAGGCCTCGGGAACTTTGCTGGGGGTACTTGACCTGTGTCTCATGCCTGCCTGTGATTGGTGATATGGTCCAGGGACACTTATGAAGCCCCTCTCATCTGTCAGTGACACTTTGAAACTTGTCTTAACATCTTCTTTCTGCTCAAACACTGTGGCTTTGGTTTTAGATCTTCTCAGGGGGTGGTAAAATTGAAGACTTTGAGAGAAGACAAGGCTTGGAGACAAGTCAGATCTAGCATCCCTTTCCCGTATGCAAGGGGCCTAGGGTCCTCAGATAGGAAAAGCATGAGCAGAAGCTGACAATGGCAGCAACCAAGAATGATGAGTCAGATGTAGGGGCTGAGCTGCCCCAGCCAGGAAGAGGTCACCAATTGCAATACCACATGTAGGGGATGGAGGGAGACAGCTCCAGGTTGCTGCAGGATGGAATGGCTCTCTAAGGTGAACGATAGGGAGGAGGACATTTTGGAGGTGAGGAGGATTCTCCATCTGTGCATAGTGTGCTCCAGTGATCACATACTGAAAAGGCATGCTGGATTCCAATGCTAGGTCCAAATCAGGGAGAATCACAGCTTTGAGCTTAAGCCTCAGCCCAATGAGGATGTGGCTAGTACTTCAAATGATTGACTTGCTGTAATATACAGAAACTCATCAGAATATATTGATTCTCAAGACTTTATGTCTTGATTTAATAGGGAGAGCTACTCTGATCCCTATCTATAGTCATTAAGCATCTTGGTTGTTTTCATATTGAAGCTCTACCATGTCACGGGACAGTATTTCCTTCCTAAAGGGTGGTCCCCATAATACCAACAAAGTAGAAATCATCCTGGAACTTGTTAGAAACATACATGCTTGGGGCTCTCTCTAGGACCTCTGGATTGGAAACACTGTAAACAGGGCCCAACAAATGCATTTAAATAAGCTTTCTTGGTGGTTGTGATACATGCTCAGGAGAAGCCCCTAGCCAAGGGCCCTGTGGTCATCTGCATCCAGTCAGCAAAGAAGGAGAATGCATGGAGAGCACTTGCAGATGAAGGAAACTGGCCTAGTGTGGCACTCCTTGCTTCCACTCCCAACATTGCTGTCCTAAGAGCAAGACCCTTGGCCATCGTCAGGTTCAAGAACAATTGAGGAGGAACTGGGTAAATAGAACAATGGTATCCTCAAGACCTTTCTCTTGAAGAAGGCATTCTACATTATTTTTGAGCATTTAAGAAATACAACTCATCCATCCTCCCAAGGCTCAAGGGTGATTGTAGAAGAGGGGGCACAAAGAGTATAAGAGCTGTAGAGGTGGATGATCATGGGGAACCAGTGTCTGCTGGAAACAGCAGAGCAGGGAGCTGCACATGTGAACTCACAATTGTGTCACCACATCCAAGACATGTGCAAGTCCCAGCCAAAGACCAAGTCCCTGCATGGAGTCCCTATCCATGGAGTCACTAACAACTGTTACACGATGGGAGAGAAATGGACATTTTTCTCTAAGTGTGTAGACCCTCGTACGTCCACAGTTTCTTAGTGGGAAACCACGTGTCTAGGGATATTTGAGCAGCAACATTTAGTCATGATGAGGAAAAAAGACACAAAGCTTGTTGTGTAGGGAAGGGGAGATGGATCTGGGAGGAGATGGTGAGCATGGAACGCTTTTTAATTATAATTTCTTTTTTAAAAAAATACAAATAAGAGAGATTACATTGTGTGTCCAGCATCACTGAGGTGAGAAATGACAGACACACAGACACACAGCTGACCTTAAGATTGCCAAGTTCTGGTTCTATTTCATGATGCACCAGTACCTCTAAAATGCTGACATGAAGTTGGGCAGGTAAAGTCAGTTACCAAAACAGGCTCGGGCTTGTCCCATGATGGAATGGTTAACACTCTAGACTTTGAAATAGGCCTGGGTTGCCCTCCAATCTCCATTTCACAGCAAAAGACAGCATGGTCAAAGGTCTAAGCAGGCACTGAGAAAGCATGAGGAAGAAAGAAGGAAGGAAGGAAGGAAGGAAGGAAGGAAGCAAGAAGGAAGGAAGGAAGGAAACCAGTGAGTGCGTGTACACACACACACACACACACACACACACACACACACACACATGCACATGCAAAAAGCCTCAGTGGGAGCAGTGATTAAGAAAAAGTAAGACAAATGTATGTATCTATGTGTATGCACCTATAACTGTATTTTGGGTGTGCAAATATGCATAATGTACCTATATATATGCATATTAAGCTATTACAAACTATTTAGAAAGAACAGAAAACTGCTCATAAATGCATCTTCTATATAACCAGAATGAACTCTAACAGCAGGACCAAAGACAAAGACTTCTGGATAAAGAAGCAGATTCCCAGAATAGGAAAACCCCAAGAGGTGTGTGTGCTGTGTGTACCCAAAGTCCTCTGGGAGGACATAAGCAGTTGGATGCTCCCAGGGAGAGTGATGAACAATGACAGCAGAATGATAGGCAAGACCCAGAAGACAGAAATCAGGCGCCAGGCTAAGAGGTAGCACTTCATTCTTCTAGTAATGGGGATGCAGGAAGAAGGCTGGAGAAGGAGAGTGACAGGCACAGATTTGTGGAGTAGAAAGATTCCTCTGAGGGTAATGAATAGGACTGACTAGAGAAGAAATATCCAGAAGGCAAGAGATAAGTTGAGAAGATATTTGCAATTGCTTCTCAGAGAGAGAGAATGGGCATTGAATGAGAGTGATAGAAATGCTTTAGAGAGGAAGCACTGTGACTGGAGGTGGCTGCGGGAGGAGGCGGTGCCCAAGACCAAGTGAATGCATTGCTGGGCTGTGTCGGTGAATTGGGGATGTTAAAGAAACAGAGCACAGAAGAAACCTGCATTTGTGTAGCACAATGGGTCATCGTTCATCAATTTTAAGATGCCCCATCCTTTTGCACTATAATAGCTCCAGATCAGGTTTTGATGATGTATTTTAATCAAAGTCAAGAGACTCTCAGCCAGGTATGCACATGTGCAGACCTGGAGCCTCATGCTCTGTTGTACTTACTACATTTGGGTAATATGTATTTCTTACATAGAGAACCAACATCGGCTAAAGACTGGAGCTATGGTTACTCCAGAGCAAGACAAGTGACACATTTTAAAGTCACAGAGGTGGGTGTGACATTCCTCTAAGCAGGGCTTCCTTTCAGGCTTCAAACATCAATTGGCAAAACACCCTCTTTCCTGAATCTGAACCAAAGCCATTCAGTTTCTGACATGCACAGTCCATTTGAATAAAGAGGTCAATGTGAGGGAGGTAAACTGAGGAAGTGCCCAGCCTTGAGGTTTGCTTTAAAAAAAATCCTGGAGATAATAACAGACCATACATTTTAAAACATGGTCTCAGGATGATGGGGGTGGTACAGTCAGTAAACCTCTTGTTGTGCAAAAAAAGGAGACCTGAGTTCAATCCCCTAGAACCCAGGTTTCAAAAATAGACAGATGTGGTTGGCTCGTGCTTGTAATCCCCATGCTGGACAAGCAAAGACAGATCTCTGGGGCTCTGTCCAACTAGTTTTACAGGGCATATCCCAAAGCAAGAAGAGACTCTGCTTCAAAGAATATGGATAGTACCTGAAGAGCAACACCCAGGTCTGTCCTCTAGTTTATACACATGTATGTATGCGTGCACACACACACACACACACACACACACACACACACACACACATTCACCCTGCTACCTCAACAGGTTGCTTGCACACAAGGAGAAGGTGTGTGGAAGTAACAGATACCCCAAATACTCGGACCACATGGAGATGCTGGGGACTCTAACATGGATCTGTTAGAGGTGTGCCCTTACCATGTCTGTTTTCTCTCCTCCCGTGAATACAGGAACGGTGCAGTCTACTCTAACATGAATTGAATGTTTTTCTTCTAAGTGATAGAAAAACAGTGGGTCATTGTTTGCCAAAGTTTTTCTCTCTTAATGGCATATAAAGTGCTACATCTTAAAAATGATGCCATCTCAGATTTCATGGGGCCTGGTGCTCATTATTCTCCCCCTCCCCTCCCAGAGCAGCTCAGAATAAGGTAGATGTCAGGCCTTACATTTTAAAAATGTAAGCAAAGCAAAATAAAAATTCACACAATGCTGATGAGAATTCAAAAAATTCAAAATGTTTTGTAAATGGATGTGTTGGGTTCTCTATAATGTTATACATACTCTAAACCCAAGACTCAGAAATTCCGTCAGGGATGTTTACTTATGAGCCCTAGAGAGATGAAGTACACACTTGTGTACAAACCCGGTCACAAGTGTTTGCAGTCTCTGTCTCTAATTGCTACAACATGGAAACATTCTGTTAAGTGAAACAAGTCAGATATTAAAGATGACAAGACACCATCCATGTGGCATTCTCTAAGACAGTGGTTCTCAACACGTGGGTCATGACTTCCACAGTGGTCAAATATCAGCTCTCCTGCATATCAGATGTTTACTTAATGATTTATAACAGCAGTAAAATTACAGTTATGAAGTCAGCAACAAAATAATTGTGTGGCTGGGGGTCACCATGAGGTCAACAAGAGGAATTGTATCAAGGGTCACAGCATTAGGAAGGTTGAAAACCATTGCTGTGAGAAGCGAAGCTACAGGAACAGAAATCCCTAGGGATGGAGTTGCAGCTGGGAAAATGACTGACCACAAGGGGCTGAGACGTGGTCAGGATTAGCAAAAAATTCTACTGCTTCATTGAACGGCGGTTACACATATGTGTGCATTTGTCCAAAGTCATTGAGCTATTCACTTAAATAACATAAACTTGGTGCAGGAGAGGTGGCTTAGCAGGTAAATTGCTTGCCATGTAAGTATGAGAACCTTAAGTCTAAGTCCCAGTACCAGGAAAAGGTCCCTGTATTCTCAACAGAGGTAGAAAGATCCCTGTGGCTCTCAGGCCAGCTATCCAAGTCAACTCAGTTAAGTTCTAAGATAACTACGATAACTAAGAGAGCTCATCACACAAAATAAGACAGCGAAATTGAACAAGATGCCTGAAGTCAACCTCTGGCTTCCACATGTGCACACATCTGTGCATGTGGCGTCACCTCCACACACAAACACGCATGCGCACACACACGCACACACATACACACACATACCCATATACATACACACACACAAATACACACCCACACATACACATATACATACACACGCACAAACACACACCCACACATACACATATACATACGCACGCACAAACCTTATCATAACTAAGTTATACCTTGGTGATGCTGATTCTTTTAAAATGTGGCTAAAAGATTAAAAGGGGCCTGTGTTCGAATCCTTCCTCTTCCTCCTAGTAGCTGTGTGCTATGGGTACTTTTCTTAACCTCTTTAACCAGATCCCGAGTTCCCCAACCGTGGATGGAGATAACCAGTCCACATCATAGAGAAAACCAAAGAAAGAAATGTATGCAAAGTCCTCGGAGAGCTGGGCAAGAAATGAACACTCAATTATGGTTGCCCGAATGATTCCAGGGAACTGCAAGACCTTTCATTACCGAGGAACTAATCAGTTGTTGGGATGACAGAATTGTATAGACCAATCAATTGTTTGTGGCTGAAGCCATCATTCTAATCAAAACAATGTTGAAAAGAGGCTCCAGGGAGATGCAGCCAGAGCCATTTGCAGCCTGTGCATCCAGCCTTCACTCTGCTGTTCACGCGATCCATCTCACAGAGGCTTTCTGGAAAGGGAGAGGAGGCTGAGGGAAACTTATTTGGAGCGGGGTCTCTGAGATGCCCGGGAGGCTGAGCACAGTCCCTGGCACATAGATGAAAAGTTGATTTGAAGTGACTTTTGCTTTTCATTTGTTTTTAAATCTATAAACAGGGCAAAAATAAACAGAGGAGTTAGTGCACCACAGGGAATGGTTAGGCCCATTGTATGAATTAGCCTCATTTAGTCTTTATGAAGAGGCTTCTGAGGACCTGTGTTCAGAACTCAGTACCCGCACACAACTTGGGCTTGACCGTGTGTATCTGTACCTCAGTGCTGGCAGAGGGAAGGGGCAGACAGCTGTGTTCCTGGGGCTTACTGTCCAGTCAGTCAGGCTGATACATCGAGCTCAAGCTTTAGTGGGAGACTGAAATAATAAGCTGTACAGTGCCGGAGGAAAACACCTGATGTGGATCTCTGGCCTCCACACAAGAATATGTAAATGTGCACACATGTACACACACACACACACACACACACACACACACACACACACACATATACACAAAAATTGGGGACAAGGCTGAAAAAGCCTCTTCTCCTAGAACAAACTTGTATAAATGAGAGAGAATGGAGAGAGACTTCACTTGGGCACATCTTAAGTTCTAGATGCAGACCATTAAACATTACAACTTCTAACAAGGTTGGGGTTGCCAAGACATCATTTCAAGTGTTAAAGTTGTCAACTTGTAGATAGCAAAGCCAATGCTACTACTTCCACATTAAGGACTCACAATTCCATGCCAATTACTCCCCCCAAGAAAAAGTAACAAACCCCACAGTCAGACCTATTCCATAAGCCATGTATTGTAAGATTCAGGAGTCAGGAGAGGACAGAATGTAGGACTTCGTTTGGTTTAAAGAGGATGATATCGACATTACATCTAAGAAGTCAAGGCTGTGTATAAAGACATGCAAATGGGATTGTGTACTGCCATAATGGCTGGAAATGTATGCAGAGCAGAGATGAAGAGACGGCCACACTCAGCTTCGGCAGTCACCGAACTCGGGATGATCTTGTGATAAACATTTCTTCAGCGTGTCCTGTGCCGGACATCCAAGGAAGTGATAAGACTTGGTCTCTGGCCTCAATGGATGCACCATACAATAGGAACACATTTGACCCCAGTCTCACCCTAACCTCAACCTAGGAATATGCCTTGGGAAACTGTGTGACCCTGTGAGGACTTAAATGAGGACCTTCATGGTAGGGGACATGAAGATGTTCTCCCCAACCCTTTAATAGATTTCAATGTCTTCCCCATGGGTTTAGAGCTAGCCTTCCTACCCCTTGTCACCCTCCCCTTTAATCTTGAGCCACCTTCAATTCTCAAACAGTGCTGTTCTAGGTTGAAGGGTGCCCTCCAAACAGATACCAAGATTGCAGTTACCCGCCCCTGTGAACAGGACCTCATTGAGGACCAGGGTCTTGGCAGAGGATCAGATTAAGATGAGGTCACTCAAGTAGGTTCTCATCCGCTGTGGCTAACGTCCTCAGAGAAGGCTTCTGAACAATGAGGGTTCTGTGCAAAGGGGCGGCAATGTAAAGGCATAGGAGAACAAGAAACACTTGGGGATGCCAGAAGTAGCGGCCATAAGAGAAACCAACACAGCCAATGCCTTGATTGGAACTTTAAGCACTTAGAATTGTGACAACTGTGATTGAAGGCATTTTTTAAAAATTATTCTAAGTGGTCCTTGGCCTCTTTTCTAGCCACGCCCTCACTGGGCTGCTCCACCTGAGCTTACATTCAATCTCCTCAGGAAGAATCCCTCCCCTTATCACTACCTTTGGCTCTTCATAAGTACCATGTTGTGTAGTATAATTCCCCTCCACATGCCAGTATCTCTGGCCGGCCCCTCAGATGCAAGGCGGGCCTGGTCCTTGGCACCATTAGGACCCAGGTGACATATCTGCCAGCCTAGGTTTAAGCCAGGTTCCTGTAAGAATAAAGCAGCAGAATTGTAAATGTGCTTTGAAGACCATGAAGCCCCCGACGCATGGGCTGGGCTTTTAGCCCTTGTGTCTATACTACCCATATTACATACACAGTGATCTGGCATTGTAACGTTTTTGCGAGGCACTGCTTGTTCAAATTCTCTGGTTTTGTTGTTTGCTTGCTTGTTTGTTTTGAAATACTCTTTTGTAGCCCAGGCTAGACTCAACTGTCTATATCAGTAAGGCTGGTCCTCTTGTCTCCATTTCTCCAGCACTGGGACTGAAAACATCTGCTACTACGCCCAGTCTTCTCTGGATTTTCTTGGAAAATAGAAAAGGATTTTCTCTTGGAGCTGTCCTGCTATTGCTCTTAGACTTTCTGGCCTCCACTTTGGAAGCCAGCCCGAGAGTCCCAAATGAGGCTCAGGAGAAGTGAGCTATTACCATGGAAGGGACTGGAACCATGCTAAGGTGAAAGAATCAGGAGCTAATGGCTAGGAGCTGCCTTGCCTGGCCCCGGGGAAAGTCCAGAAGGACTCTCCATCTGGCTGTCCACTTTGAAACTTGACCTCTTTGCAAGCAGTGAGCAACTAGGGCCCATTAAAATGCAAGGCACCTGCTGGGTCTGAACAGGAATCTGCTCATGAGAAATTAACCTTTTTTTTTCTTTTCTTTTCTTTTTCTTCTTTTTTTTTTTTTTTTTTTTTTTTTTGCCTATCGGAGACCACATTGCCAAATGACTGCAGTAAATGTGTGTGACAGTAACCAATAGTCCCCTACTCTCAGATCCTTCCTGCGAGGCTCACCAGAGGCAGCAGCAGAAGTCTCTCTCTCTCTCTCTCTCTCTCTCTCTCTCTCTCTCTCTCTCTCTCTCTCTGAGTGCCTCAGTGCCTGCCTTCATCTGCAAGAAGACATAGTACCTTCTTCTGTATCCACCCAGAACCTGGTTTTGTGGCTGTGGGGTTGAGTGACAAAATGAGTCTAGATGTGCTTTCAAAGCCAAACGGTACTTTGTAAGAAAGAAAGAAAGAAAGAAAGAAAGAAAGAAAGAAAGAAAGAAAGAAAGAAAGAAAGAAAGAAAGAAAGAAAGAAAGAAAGAAAGGAGGGAAGGAGGGAAGGAGGGAGGGAGGGAGGGAGGAAAGGAAAGGAAAGGAAAGGAAAGGAAAGGAAAGGAAAGGAAAGGACGAAAGAAAGAAAGAAAGAAATCAAGCTGGCCAATTCTAGGGTTTGCAAGTTGGTCAGCAAAGTGCTTACTGTGCAAACATAAGACCTTGAGTTTGGAACCATTAAAATGCCAGCCATGGCAGCACACCTGTGATCCCAGCACTTGGGGCATGGAGACAGAAAGATCCACGTCTGCTCAAATCAAAGAGAAGCTTCACATTCAACAAGAAACCCTATCTCAGGAAATAAAATGGAGAATAATTGCAAGAAACATCCAACACTGACCTCTGGCCTCCACATCCATGTGCATACAATGTAGATACTTGTACATGCACACACTCACAATTATACATCACCTCGCCAGAAAGTTGGCCATTCCTTTTCCTAATGAAGATTAATTATTAAACAGGAGTTCCTCGATTCTATTCATAAATCTACCCACCCCTCTCAGTATCTCCACCCATGCCTTCCTCTAAGGGAGCATGGATCTTCCTCCTATAAAAATGCTGCCCCAGAGTATGATTCCATGCAACGGGTTGGGCAGCTACTGTATAGACAAAGGACGTTGTACTTTGAAGCAGGTGATGATGGCCCTTCTAGGAAGGGGCTGCTGTGCATGGCAAGATAGAGAAGAGAAGGTGAATGGAGACATTGCAGGCCTGTGAGTCACAGGATCTGGGTTCCTCTCCAAGCGCAGGCTGTGTTACCTTGATGAGTCACCCCATCTCTCTCGATCTTGTTTTTCTCCTTCCTTTTGTGTAAGACTCAAAAGAAAAAGTGTTTTGGATAACTAGATAATTGGGAATCCCATTTTGGACACCAGTGGCTAATGAGGGCAATCCTTGGTTTCTTTCGGGGGCCATGTCTGCACAGAGGTTTGCATGCCTCTCCTGGCCTCCTCTCATTATCCAACACAGCTCTGCCCACTGGGTCATGCAGTGAGACCTACACATCCGTGATTTTCATCACTAACAACCTTTTAGATTCAACACCTGCAGTTTCTCATTCTGAAATCTAACCAAAGACTGTAGAACAATAAAAGGAGTGATCATTTGCAGGCAGTGAGGCCGGAAGGGCAAGGGAATTGGCAGTTGTTCAGCATTTGCTGTGTGCATGCATCGCACTGGAGGCTTTGGTACATCTACCCTTTTGATGCTCACCCCAGCGGTAGGAAAACAGCATTAATCCTCATCCAAGGAAAGGAATATATTGGTTCAGAGATGTTGAGGAACTTACCCAAAGTCATATAGCTGGCAAGTTGTGGATGGCTCTCTCCCTTTCCATGATAGTCTAACAAGGGGGCCTTAAGCAAATCTTACTCTGCTCCCATTGTACTTCTGGGAACATCTTGATGCAGCCCCCCATTACTGGATATTCATTTGAAATCAAATTTGAACGTGCCTTCCCATCAACTTCTTCCTATAATGTTTGCGTTCTTCCTTGTGTTTCCATCTTTCTGCTTTGGGCATAGCCAGCACTTCTATTGTCTAGCTGACATGCTGGTCCTGGAACTTTAGTCTGTATTGTGACCTAGCATCAACTGCCCAGATTTGGCTCCCTTGGGAAATAACAGATTGGAGATTGGTATGTGTTTGTCCACTTATCAGATGTATATTGGGCATCTGCTGCTGGGTGTCAAGCACTGGAATATTTACAGAGAGAACGGTAAGCCAAGAAACATGTACTCTCTCCATAGGTTTAGTCTAATCAAATTGTCAGGCACCACTTGTAAAGAAGCAAACAAATGCATAGCATAACTTCATCAGGGAGACAGGGTAGGTAGTCCTGTTAGATGGCTGTAAAAAGGGGTTACTATAGCAGAAATAGAGATAGTATGAAGCAGAGAATCATGGGATGATGATAGAGATGAATATTCTGAGTTGAGGGATCTGGCCATACACAAGCCCTGAAGCCAGAACAAGCCCACTGTACCAAGCAGAATATAGGACCACCACCACAAATGTGGAAGAGGGGGTGAAGCGATAAGTTACTGAGTCAGGAAAGGAGGAGGGTCTCACACTATGTGAACTACAGAAAGACATTGGAGTTTTACACTAAGAGCAAAGGGAAGCCATGGAAAACTTGGGGTGAGTGAATAATGTGGTCTTATACATTAAAAAAAAAAAGATCACAAAGGTTACTCTGTGGGACATTAGCTAGGCAAGAGCAGGAAATTAACATAATCGCTTCCCAAGAGACCATCCCTGTATTCTTGATATCACAGGGTGAGATGCCGCTGGCTTTGGCTTAGATGTAGCCCACAGTAGCAGAAGTGGCGTGGTGGTGGTGGTGGTGGGGGGGGAGGTGGTGGTAGTGGTGGTGGTGGTGGTGGTAGTGGAGTCTGGAGTATATCAAGTGGGTGTTTGGGGCATATAACACCAGATATATGGGAATGTGTGGGCCCTGGCTTGTTAGTTAGAATGTGTTAACGTCTATGGTACAATTTCCCTCTGCACAGGCTGCTTCAGGCTCCCCTGATGAGGTTGACTGGTTTGTAGTATTCCCGACAATTTGCAGAAGGCCCTGAACAGTTGCCATGAGTCATTTCCAGCACACGGTGAATTTTAGATTTAAGGGACATTCTTCAGAAAGTGTTGAAAGTTAGGATGCAAGGAACAAAGAAAAGATAAAGCCCAGAACGACTGCCAAGCTAATGGCATTACTGTGATGGGAAGGCTGAAGACACCAGCCACTGCTGGATGGGGTTCAGAATTCGGATGCTGAGCCAATGCACTCCCCAGGCTTAAGAAGGACAATGTACACCACCTTTTTAGCCTGGGTTTGGCAGTTGAGAGAAAATTTTCTAAAACCTGCACAAATCTGAACAATCTCTGAGCCACTCTATGGCATGCTAGCCAAGAACATGCATGTCCATAAGAAAATGGTGTCTTTTTTGTATTAGTCAGGGAAATGTCAGCTGTTATAACAAACAAGTCCTGAGATCTCAATGACTTGATCTAACCTGATGTCTATTAAAAGGGTCTGCCAGTGATAAGTGTCATATCATGTGAGGAGACTAGAAAAGAGGTGCAACTCTGTCTTGGTTATTATCCTTATTGTTGTGACAACAAAAGGAAAGAAAGTAAAGCAACTTTAAAAGGAAGAGCTTACTTGGCTTCCAGTTTGAGGATACAGCTCCTACTGGCAGGGAAGGCAGGTGTGAGGAGTGTCCCATGCATCCACAACCAGGAAACCGATGAACACTTTCTTCCTTTTCTCCATCCCAGGACCTCAGAACACAGAATGATGCCTTCCTCTTCAGTTAAACCCCTGGACATTCCATCACAAACACACCAAGAGTCATGTCCACTAAGTGATTCTAAATCCCATTCAGACGACAACCAAGATTAACCATCACAGACTCTGATCTAAAGAGTTAGGCTGGGTCCCAGGCTGATGTGTACACTGTCATCACATGGCTTCTGAAGTCAGGCCAGGAATTAATGCCTGGTGCCAGGAGGGCAGAGATGGGAGTGGGGATACACTAGCTTCAGGGTCATTGCTACTAAGGAGTGGACTTTGTCTTCCCAGTCTATCCATTGTAAGTACTGGTCAGTATAGACACACTGATTCAGAAAAATTTGAAATCAGAAACTCATGTTTCTCAGAAATAGCTCACTCCTTAAAAGGGAACATTAGTGCTTGCTGGACAGCCATTCATCTCTGCCTCAGAGTAGGACGAAGGCTGTGCCTTGGACAAGAAGTTTACAGAGTCTCAGTTCCCTCTGAACAAAGTGGGGATAATATTAATACTTCATAGTGTTTCTGTATTCCAAAGGAAGGCACATCCTAGGAAGGGAAAGGGCTTTGAAAGTACTTGGCTTGGTGTGCTTAACACATTTGAGCCAGGAGTAGTATTTTGATTCCCATCCAAACACCCATCATTTTCCAGACAAATCTATTTTCTATCAACATTTTGCTCCATTTCTCAACCTTGAGTTTTCAGCTAGTATCCACAGAGAATGAGGTCTGATCTGAAAATCACTTTGAAACATCTGTATGCCTTGAAGAGGCACAGACTTTGGAGCCAAGGGACCTCCATTCTAGGCCTCGACCACAGTAACATGTTAGATCTTTGGGTAAAGCCAACGGAATTCCCCAAGGTCCTTCATTCTCCTTTGTCAAAGAGAGAGAACAATGAAGGCTTATTGGAGAATGATTTAGAGGCCCAGTGCGGAGGCACCTCAATGGTGATCCTGCCACAGGGGAATGCCAGTTACCACGTCAGCATCTTCAAACACTCTGAAGTCTGCTCAGGCTGCTCTGAGGTGAGACGACTTGCCGCGTTGAAAAACAGATCTGTTGGGCAATCAGCGCACACACCGCTGCCTTGTGAGCAGAGGCCTCTCATCAGCAAGAAGGCGAAGCTGTTCATTTCCTAAGACTTCTCCCCCTCATCCTGATGCTGCAGACTCAAGGTTGTCCAGGGTCTGGAGCAATCAGAAATGATTTGTGTCAAAGAGCACATTACAAGAATCATTTGTCGCTTCTGGTTCGTGTTTGAATTTGAAGAATGATGCCGGGGAGTGATCCGAAGGCACAATGTACGGTGCAGCTAGGATGCAAGGCAAATCATTATGTTAACCTTCTGGGAAGTTGTGCTTTGGGTTCAATTTTGACAGCATGTATTTCAGGCCTCACAGTGGGATGGATGGGGAGTCATAATGAGAATACTTTGTATATGAATGATTATCTTCCCTCAAAAAAAAATAAAACAACTAAAAGCATTGTTTTTTTTGTAACACAGGGAAGCATGGAATGGCCCCTCAGAGAGTGTCTGCCTATCCCCCAATACCACAGAAAATAATCCTGAGGGGGGTAACTTTTGTGGCCAAATGACAACATAAGCTGATTTTCATACAGGTGAGAAAGTCCCTCATCATAAGAGGCTTCAATTCTAGTCTAGTATTAACCTGGGAATTCTGTGCTCCTGGTTTTAGACACTGCTTCTCCATCTGGCTGTGGGATCCCAGCAAGACACACAGTGTCTCTGCCCTTCCATCTGCAACCCTTAAAGAAGGTATCCGTTGTACTTCACAAGGGAGCCAATGCCAATCATGGGACTGCCTTCTTTCTATCTATTTAGCAGTAAGGAACATTGAAATCCGGAGATCAGAGAAACTCTGGAGGGAGGCTTTCGGTGGGAATATGGTGGCATAGGCGTGTTTTTGCCTAAGGGAACGAAAAAGAACATTTTAAGCAGGGAGAACAGCAGGGCTGTTGTCCAGAAGCAAAGCAGGGCGCTGTCAGGAAGACTTGGTCATGGCTGCATGACAGATGAGAGGGGAAGGACAGAGGAATAATACACTGAAAGGCAATTTGAAGCCAGGTTAGGAAGAGCATGAAATGCCAAGCTCAGGGGCTGTATTAGTTAGGGTTCCCATTGCTGTGAAGAGAAACCATGACCAAGGCAACTCTTATAAAGAAAACATTTAATTGGTCTTGGCGTACAGTTTCAGAAATTAATCCATTATCATGGTGGGATGCATGGCAACATTCAGGCAGACATGGTGTTGGAGGAGCTGAGAGTTATGTATCTTGATGTGCAGGCAGCCAGGAGGAGACTGGCATTCCATTGCACAGAGCACAGGAGACCTCCACAGTTCCTCCAACAAGGCCATACCTTCTTTAATAAGGCTACAGTCCTAGTAGGGCCACTCCCTACACCTGGGCATTGAAACACATGAATCTACAGGGGCCAAACACACTCCAACCACCACAAGGGCATAGCGTCTCCATGCTGGTGGTGATATTGCTTCTTGAGGACATTAGGCAATATTTAAAGCATGGGTTTTTGTTGTTGTTGTTGTTGTTGTTATTGTTATTGTTGTTGTTGTTGTTATTGTTGTTGTTGTTGTTGTTTCTGACAACAGGGTTGCTACTAAATATCCAAATGGCAAAAATCCAAGTACCAAGTGATACAAACAGAAAGGATCTCTGCTGGCTTGACAGAGGTGACAAGGAGGTGGGTAGAGGCAAGGCTATAGGTCAAACCACAGTAAACCACCAGAAAGTCAGTGAAAGTCAGGGAGCCTATTTCAAAGACATAGAAGAGAAAACTAGTAGTGTGCCTTCCCACCCATGACATTCATACCCGTGAGCTTCCTGCCCTTGGTTTTGTTTTAGGTTTTTATTGTTTTGTTTTTGTTTTTGTTTTTGTTTTTAGACTTGGCATCTTCTTCCCTTCCCTCTTCTTACTCAATTGCTCAGATATCCAAAGATGCAGAGAATAAGAGAATATCTAGGGCCACATTTCACTTCCAAGATCCTCCAACCAGATTCATAGCTGACTCACTTCTGATCAGGCCCCATTCCAGAAGAGGAGGGCAGGCCAGGAGCCAGCCCACACAGTACCTCCTACAATTTGATTTAGTAATTATTGTGTCATTATTAGTTTAATATAATCTAGTAGAAGATTATAAATTCTACATGCAGTGAGCACGTGGGTCATATTTTTGCTGCAACACTCAGGGTAGAGGGCAGTGGTGACATTACAGTGGATGTATGAGATGAGTGGACTGCATAGAAGAAGCTGGAGGTGGGGCTCAACATCAAAGCATTTGCATAGCACTCCTGGTGCCTTAGGTTCTGTTTTTGGTGCCACAGAGAATTAAATACACACAGAAAGAGACAAAGGAAGGAAGGAATTTATTATTATTATTATTATTATTATTATTATTTATCATCATCATCATCATCATCATCATCATCATCATCATCATCACTATTATTATTACACATAGTGACATACGCATATAATTCCAACATTCTAGAAGGTAAGGTGGGAGCATCATGAATTCAAGATTAGCCTGAGTTACATATCAAGACCGTGTTTTAAAATAGGCAAACAAAAATTCCTAGCTCCACTACCTAGGCATTGTGTGACATTATGCAAGATTTAAAAACAAAACAAAACCATACATTCTCAAAGGGCCCTAGTTTCTGTCCAGTCTACACTACATGGAAAGACCCTAAAACATTATTGTGTGTGTGTGTGTGTGTGTGTGTGTGTGTGTGTGTGTGTGTGTTTAAATGAGTTTCACTTGGGTTTATGGGATAGGATAATTGGGCATCGTGTGCTAACTTGGAGAATGTGGAGTTCCTTGCTCAGTGGACTCCATCTTGTGCCCTGGGCTATGGACAGGCTCTGTGTTGGCTCAGGCTGTCTTCATGGCAGTCAACAATGCTCAAAGACCCATTCCCCCTTTAGCAAGAAGAGAGTGGAGAGAAATCAACAGTAGCTGATGAACACACACACACACACACACACACACACACACACACACACACACACACACACACCTACCTGAATGTATCCTGTCTGATCACACACCCGCTGCAACACATCCCTCTGCTGATCGTCCTGTCCATTGTTACATCTCTCCCCACCACATGACCTTCATTGTCACCCAGAAAATTGAGGACCAGTGAATACAGGACAAAGACTGTCCATACCTTATGTTCCTTCCCATCTGCAGACTGTCAGGGAAATGTATCCCTACTTTGAGCACTGGAGACTCAAGGGTGCTTATCACCACTTCAGATTACAGGAAAAGGAGCTGGAGTTGGGGGACATCAGAGGCTGGCAGTGGAGCACACCTTTGGATACCATGGCCAGACTGGGGGGGGGTGGGCGATATGGCTATGTGCACAAACTGCCATGTGTGCAAAGGCAAGTTCTTACTACTGCCTTCCCCGTGATTTGCAAACATTGGGTGGTGATTCCAGGAACAGAAACACAACAACCCTATACATCAAGGCATCTGGTGAAGCCAGTTGTCAGCCATCTGATGGTACGAGCCGAGGCCTCTGCCAGATCAAATACCTGTTAAGCAGAGGGAGTTCCAGGTAGTACATACCTTGAATCTCCATGTGCTTTCTGCCAAGGGACGGACCTGCTCTAGATGCTGTGACTGTGTTGGCTCAGAAGAGGGCATCTCAGATTTGGGACCGTCTAACTTGTTCCCCTGTCACATTAATGTACTCCAGTAGTACCTGATACAACGCCCCTTCCTTCTCAGGGGTGTTTGATCCTCATGACTGTGTTCTAGGCTGATCTGTAATGTTTGTCTCAAAGGCCAGGATGTCAGGCTACAGTATCTCATAGATTCAAGGCCAGACACCAACAGTCATGATTCAAATTCTGCCAAATTCTTGCTGTGTGACTTGGGCCCGAATTATCCAACACATTTGGGTTTCTGGTTTTAGGTACAAATCAGAAGCGAGATCTCATAGCATTCAGGGTTTGGGTGAGGCTCTGTGGTAGTGTACTTCTATAGTATAGAATACATGCAAGGCTCCAAGCACCACTCCAAAACTGCAAATACAAATACCAAAAAAACTCAGAATGTTCCTATCCAGTGAAAGAAAATTGAACGGAATGATGTTCTGCATATTTTGAACTATCTACTGATTGAATGACTGTGTCCATCAGTAGAAAGATCTGACCTCTGGAAAGTCCCCCAAGAGGCTCTGGATACCTGAAAGGCAGGTCCTGGTACCCTTGGGGAAGCTGGTCCTCCTCTGTTGACCCAATGAGAACCATAATTTCTCGATGTTTAGTTTTTCACCTTCTCCCTCTCTCTCACTCTCTCCCATACAACTTCCCCTCTTCCTCACTCTTCCCCTTAATAATAAAAGTAGAAGTGCAGTCCTGGGAGCCCTAATGACCCCACTGAGCACCCACTCCGTGTGAAGGTGACCCTTACACTCACCCATGTTCTCTCCAATAAAGAGATCTCATTAAAAGGGCTGGCACTGTCTGTGAGCAGCTTCACAGTGACCCACAAATTAAGAGGGCACGGCTGCCATCTGCCCAGCCTCCCTCTCCCCCGCCCTAGGGCCCAGCAACAGAGGGGTGCTGACCCTTTTATTACCCTAATCAGAAGATGCTAAGAATGAAGAAAGTCTAGAAACAGTATCAAGGTTGGTTTTATTTTTTTCTAGACACTCACAGCCTAATTAGGACTACAAAGCACTTAGCTTTATGTGTGGAAATTAGTTGAACACTGGAATATTCTGTGATATATTAGTTACTTTCAGCTCACAGGCACTAAAAGGAACCCTGTCTCCTTCTTCACAGTGTAGGGAATTTCTCCAATAGTCAATAAATAGTAGCCAGGGGCCCAGAAGCCCCAGGTGTGTGACCTCCTGGTCTCAGTGTTAACCAGATAAGGAAGTCTTTGTGGCATCTAGTTATTTTATACAAATTTTCCGGCCTGATGTACTTATTCAGGTGAATTGAATGAAGACCTAGCAGTAAGGCAGACAGAAACAAAAACAGCATTCTGAGTTGGAAGAGCAGCTGAGCAGAGCCAGGAGGTGAAGGCAGGAGTCCCTTTGACTGAGTACTCATGTAGGGACTTAGACCTGAGTATTTCTTTGATGGGTATGACTTCATCTTTGTTGAGAAGAAAAAGAGGAAGCCTCCCCTGAGAAGCTACTATGTGTCTGAGCAGACACCCTGCATGGCCCCTCTGCATGGGGCAAGACTGAGTCTCGAGGAAACTAAGAACAAACCCAACAGTGCGGCCCCTGTCTATAGTCCCAATGCTTGGGAGGGTGAGGCACAAAGATGGCATGGTCAAGCCTGAGCTACACAGTGAGTAGCTCCAACTCCAGCAGAGCCTGAGCGATGATAACTTGGCTTGAAAATAAATATATAAGAGTCGAGAAGCCAGGGTGATTGGTTAAGATGCTGGTTGTGAAAAACATGGGGACCTGAGCTGCAATACTCTGAACCCATGTTTAAAAGCTGGGCATGGTGGCTCATGTTGATAATCCCAGTTCCAAGGAGGAAGAGATGGGTAGCCAACCAGGCTCTCCTACCTGGCAAGTTTCAGGCCAGTGAGAAACGCTGTCTCAAAAAACAATGTGTATGATGCATGAGGACTGACACCTGAAGTTGATCTTGACATCTACAGAGTTGGGTACACATGTACACATGTGCCTGCACATATATGCACAGGTGCACACACACATGCTCAAACACAGCCAAATAAATAAGCAAACAAACAAACAAATAAAAACAAATAAATAAATAAGAAGTCTTGTACCATTGTCCCTTACTGTTTATGTGGAATTGTACGAATCTCCATACAGACACCAAGTATACTCACATACATTCGTACATATACTCAACATCCCTTGTATAAAAACGATGATGCATTTGCATAGAACCACACCTTCTTATTTTAAACCATCTGTAGACTACTTGCCACAGCTAATACAATGCAAATGCAATATAAGAAGTTGGTACTCTGTATTGCTCAGGGAATACTGATGGGGGAAAGCCTCTCCACGGTACACATGTGATTTTTTTCCCCAAGTATTTTCTTTCAAGAGTTATAGTTAGGTGGACTCATCCACCCTGAATGAGTGTATGGATACACACAGCAAGGAGCAATCTGCCTCAGTTCTGAAGTTAGAACAGCAAGAACAATGTGGCATCTGCAGCAATGAGTCTCACACTAATAACGTGTGTGAACAGTCTGGCCATCTTGGCCGTTCTCCTTCCATGGCTATGGCAGAGGCTAGCTAAGGTCCTTTCTTTCTAACAATCTATTGGGTGCTGCTGCTGCTCTGTAGTTTCATCTGAAGATGAGGCAGGTTCCATTCCGTCCTTGGGCAGCCACCCTGGGTACTTTTGAAACACTTCATAATGTTTTAAAACTATGGACGCAGGAGCTTTTAAAATCCCTCATCATTCAGTTCTTAGAGAATCCTTGGAGATTCTTATTCGGTTGGCCTAGGGTAAACCCCCATCTCTGGGCATCTCCAGATCTTAAAAGCCTCTCAGATGACTCTCTTGAAATGTTAGGGTTGAAACAACTGTCATGTTTTGTTCAGTCTTCTTTAAACTGAACCTGAAAAGTTGAAACCAACTCCAAGAGGCCTCTCAAGCTCTCCACACTGTCCCCTCCCCTCAACTTCTGGATTCAGTCCCAAGCCTAACTTCTTTGGTCAGGGCTTCTCTGCGTGATTCCTCCCCCTTGGTGGTCCCCAGGTTGCTGAGTTTCCCTGCTGTTCCAACATTTTAGTCTCATTGATTCAGTGCCTGCCTCTGTCACCTTGTCCCTGCCACCCCCTAAGAGACAGGAGGAGACTTCCTCAGGGTTATCGATTCCCAGGGAACTCACAAGGTGGCAGTTCCTTTCTTAATTAAGACCTTTAGGACCAGCTACAAGAATCGGACCAATTAAATAGCCCTCTGAAGATCCAGTAAGGAAGCTAAAGGAAGCAATTTCACACAGTGACTTCTGATAGTCAAAAGGGCTGCGGGCGAGCCAGCTGGACATGAGCTTGAGCAAGACTTTTTCCTTCCCTCCCCCTTTTTCTCTTTTTCTTTGAGTCAGGTACATAATGGTATATTTTAAAGACTGTCTCCACCCAAGCTTTATTCTCTCCCTGGTCAATCCTTTTCACACTTTGCCATTATCTGTCACTGGAGACAAGACAACAGACCATAATAAGACTCTTCCATCCAGGCTTCTTACTTCCACCCTCTAGGGAAATTATGTTGAACATCCTTTTTATTGGCTTATTTATAAATATAGGAAATGAATTGCCCAAAGGTTTGTGTTAGAGAGACTCAGATGCTATCAGGGCTGCTCACACTCTGCCCCCAGAAGGAGGATTCCAGGGGCCTGGTGGGGTGTTAATTAAATGGACTGACTTCTTTTTTCCCATGGGAAGCCTAGGTGATGGCTCCGGCTTTGTCTTGATTTAAAAGAGCAACAATGCATTAAGCTCCACAGCTGCTTCCTGCTTCTGCTGGCTCACAAAATGGTGGGGAGAGATCGCCATGCATGTAGACACACATGCATATGCACACATTTATAAACACTGTTAATCAGTGCTGGGCTGTAATCACCCCTGCTCCTGTCTGGTGCAGACTTACTAGAGAGCTCTTGCATTTTCTCACCTCTTGTGCTTCATCTAATTGCTTGTCTGTCACCTTTTTCATCTGAGAAGTTACAGGACCCTTTGAGCCCTTCGAGAGTATCCAAGCATTGTGGGTAGTTAGTACCTGGAACACATGGAAACAACATGAATGGTAGTCATCTTGCTGGACAGAAACACCCATACACCTCAGAACCATAAACCATCTCTTTCTTCTGGCCAGTGGTAGCCAGAAATCTGGAGAGGGACCGAAGGTCAGGAGTTTGATGTGCCCTCATTGATGGTCTACTGAATTTAATGCATATGCAATTTTGAAAAATGGACTCCAATATGAAAAACATGTAACTCCAACTCTGGTGGATGTACAGATACAAGGCACAACTACATATATGCAGTACTATTGAAAGGAACCTTGACAAAGTCTTGGAGCATCACCCCAATCTCTGATTCCCTTCACACACAGGAATTCTCCCCTCTGCTGCTCTATAGCTTGGATCTCCACTTGGGGCCCATTGTGCTTCTAGATGGCAAACCAATCCAGAGTTAAATTTGAATGAGTTATTTTACTCCTGGCTGCTTCTGACTGTCCAGTTAGGAGTCTAAAAGCTTCATTGACGCCATAGGCCTTGGAGGGAATACAACCCCAAGTTCGGGCCAGCCTCCAAGACTCAAGTGAGATCTAACTCTCTCTCTCTCTCTCTCTCTCTCTCTCTCTCTCTCTCTCTCTCTCTCTCTTTCCTTGGTCCCATAGCTTAGACAGCCAACCTAATGTCCAGTACCTTCTTCCTGGAATAGTATCTGTTGCAAAGCTTGACTCTTCTTCCTCTCCAAATGAGGTTCCCATATACATCCTCAGGATGATACCCTAGAAAAAAAGATAAGGTTAGGGGTTACTCAGCTCTTCCGCACAGGAAATAATGTGGTCCCAAACGACAATAGCCTCCGCCAACACACCATCACCCCAAGGGTGAGTGACAGTCTTCTAGCTGGAGAGCAGATCATTTGTCCCCACTGTGCATGAGCTCCTCAGATAAGGGCTCCAGCTAAAGCTAATCTTGTGAACACTGGGCCTGACCTCTGGAGAGCATCTCAGGTCTACAGTGGAGAATCCGAGGCTTCATAGTGAGGGAGCTAGCTGACTGAGTCACAGACCCCAGACTTGTCAGCTTATGGACACTGGGACATCCAAGGCTCAGAGCATGGCCAGAAAAGCTCCAATAGCACCTCACTCTTCCTATTGGGCCACAGACATCACAGACTTGAACCTGACCAGAGAACAGTCCCGCTCCTGTATACACAGATGCCTAGTTGGTGTGGGGCAAGACTCACAGTGTTGGAGAAATTAGTGGAAAGAAAGCTGGGAGAGTCTGGATCTGTCACTTAGAGACCTGAGCTGGAAGATGGGGATGGGGCATAGAGGACTATATTCTCTTTAGAGGATCAGGGAAGAGGGAGACAGAGTACAGAACAAGGAAGAAGTAACGATTGAACATTAACTTGCCCGTGTCTGCAGGACTTGAGCAATGCGGGGTTTCGAACCCTGTTTTCCTGCAAGGACAAAGAAATACATCTGAGAAATCTGAGCCCTTAGGCAATTGGAACCAGGTTGTTTATCCCTTGCTCCACATACCACTGCCATCACTAGCCAGAGCTAGTGACAGAGTCACTGTCACCTGAATTGAGTACATGGTTCCTGCACTACTTACTCAGGGCTATGGGTCTTAAGTATTTTATTCATTAAATGAATTACAAAATCAAAGTCTTTTGTGACATGCAAGAGATTTGACCTAAACATTGAGACACCCACTGGGTGAGAGACAACTTGAAAATAGATGGTTAAGGTTTCAGGGGCTCAGATACGGAAGCAAACTGATGGCTGGAAAGATCTGGGAAGACTTCCAGGAGCGGGGAGAGATGGCAGTTGGGCTCTGAAGGATGGATAGGAGTCATGGGCCATCATTAACCATCATACATAATGAATGATCCATCAGTAAAGTGCGAATGAAAGGAAAAGCTATTAGTGTGTATAAACAATAAAGAGGGCAATTTAAAAATTTGACCTGCATGTGAGCTGGTCCATCAGGCCCCAAAAGGCGGTGATCTCTATCTGTGACACTCAGTGACCACAAGGAACTATGTAGGGAGCAGAAGAGAGGGGGGGTATGAGAAGAAGGAAAATTCAGAACCCAAGATCCTGAGCTTGAAGCACACTAGGACCAAAAACGTCCTCACCAGTGTGGTTGCTCTGTCCTCTGTGGCACAGGTTTCAGCAAACCATGGGTTTCTTTTCATTACAGAGCTGGATTCTATACATGGCTATAGAATAGAAGCTACAGAAGCTTCCACAGTGTGCTGGAGCAGTGTCAGGAAGTCTGACACTTGCCAGCAGCAAGGCAACTCCACCAGCCACAAGTTTGAGGGATGAGAACTACAAAGCCTGTCTCAGGTCTTCAAGCCTCCCCAAGGAGTCCTATTCAGGGAGCGTGATGCCTGAGGCTAGAGCTCAGCCTGGTCCAACAGGTACCACACACTTTCCTTAGATACCCATTACTGAGGCCACAGTAGTGAAAAAGGGGAAATACCACAGATAGAGAGATCTGTAGAAGTAAGGCCACAGAGATGAGACAGATGTGAGACATGGGACGGGCAGATGAAATGAGTTGATAATGTCTGCACTGTGAAGGCCACCTTCAAGGGCTGCCTAGGAGCTTTCTGTGCCCTGCTGTGTCCACCAAGGAGATGGACCATTCACACTTGCAGCTGGAATTCCTTGTGACTAAGACAGAAGAAGCTCTTGGGAGGCAGGTGACTAGGTGGAGGATGGGTGGAGGATGGGGAGACTGAAACTTAGGACTGTATTCATGTAGGCAGCAATGAATTCCAATGTGGCAAAGCAGCCACACCAAACCAGCCAGCCCTCAGTGCATCCTGCTCTTAGCCCCTGGAGCAGTTGCCTGATGCTCCGAGATGCACAACACGTGTGTTTCCCTCTGAATTTCCTTTCTCTGGAGCTTTCCTGCTAGCTCTTTTTCATGTTGTCCTGAACACACATAAGCAATATGGCAAAATCTTGCCACTGATCTTGTGTTGCAAAAATACTCAATTCCACTGTTCCAATGCAGAGAGAACTCATTCTGTCATATCCAATCTAACAGACCAGACTTCCACTCCTAGTTCACAATGTGCTGGCACATGACCTTGGGCAAGTTGTGAAATCTCTCCGAGGCACCATGTGTTCTTTCAAGACAGGGATAATAATGCTCACCCTGAAGCTCTGCTGGGAGGAGTAACAGGAGGAATCACCATATCAAATGTGTCCCTATAAGGAACACAACAACCAGGCTGGAGAGATGGCTCAGCGGTTAAGAGCACTGATTGCTCTTCCAGAGGTCTTGAGTACAATTCCCAGCAACCACAACCATCTGATGCCCTCTTCTGGTGTGTCAGAAGATAGCGACAGTGTACCCACATACATGAAATAAATAAATATCTTTAAAAAAAAACAAAACAAGGAACACAACAACCAAGTTTCAATGCATTAGGAAGAGAGGGTGGACTCATTGGAGGAAGGACTAAGCAAGAGTGGCCAGAAGCTCAAAGGTTGAGCCCAGGGTGGCACTAGAAAGTCTGAGCAATGCCTGATGTAGCTGAGCCCACAGAGACATTGACTGCAGAGACCAGCATTGGCTGGGGACATGCAGAGCTAGTGCAGAAGGAGAGAGGTGTGAGCTTTAAACTGAAAGGAGTTGTCAAGGATTAAGGAGGATCTATGGGAGGATTTTGTCAATGGAGAAAAGAAGGCCCAATTGAGCCAGTGTGATGGCTCATGTCTTTAATCCCAGCACTCGAGGCAGAGGCAGAGGCAGAGGCAGAGGCAGAGGCAGAGGCAGAGGCAGAGGCAGAGGCAGAGGCAGGGCAGAGGCAGAGGCAGAGGCAGAGGCAGAGGCAGAGGCAGAGGCAGAGGCAGAGGCAGAGGCAGAGGCAGAGGCAGAGGCAGAGGCAGAGGCAGAGGCAGAGGCAGAGGCAGAGGATGAATCTCCAAAGTCGTGGCCAGCCTGGTCTACAGAACAGGTTCCAGGACAGCTAGGGTTATACAGAGAAATCCTGACTCCAAACACAAAATAAGAAGCCTCAGGGCTCCAGGCTCATCTGAACATTTAAATCAAGGAGTTGATGAGTTTCCTGGGCTCCTCTCTGGTGGGTAGGATTTGTAAATACAGAATTTTTCACAACAGTGAGATTGTTTTAGGGTTTTACTGCTGGGAACAGACACCATTACCAAGACAACTCTTATAAGGACAACATTTAATTGGGGCTGGCTTACAGGTTCAGAGGTTCAGTTCATTATCATCAAGATGGGAGCATGGTGGCATCCAAGCAGGCATAGTGCAGGAGTAGCTGAGAGTTCTACTTCTTCATTTGAAGGCCCCTAGGAGAAAACTGGCCACTGTGTGGTTAGAATGAGGGTCTCATTGCCCACCCCCACAGTGACACATTTCCTTCAACAAGGCCACACCTACTCCAACAAGACCACACCTCCTAATAATGCCATTCTTTGAGTCAAGCATATACAACCTACCACAGGGATCTTCTTCACTCTGTCTACCATTCAGAGCCTGGAGACTGAATAATAATGCTGGCACCTGCTGTAGGCCAAGGTAGAGCCTCAAGTCCCAGAAGAATGTGAAAAGAGAGCACAAAGCCACTTGACAGACTTCTGAGTGGCTCTGAGATTGCTTACAGTAAAATAGACTTAACTTCCTGCTTGTGGTTTTGCATAGGAAGGGGCACATGCCAGGGGCCAAGTACACATTAGGCTGCTTCAGCCCTCCAAACAGCCTACCCCAGAAGGTCTATCACAGTCACTTCACGAGGAAAAAAGGAAGAAAGGAAGGAAGGGAGAAGGGAGAGAGGGAGGGAGGGAGAGAGAGAGAGAGAGAGAGAGAGAGAATTTCAGAGAAGTTTTAAGTCACAGAAGCAGTGAAGCCAGAGCTGATGTTGCCCCCAAAGCTGGCTTCAAAACTCCAGCTCTTTAAAGGGAGAAAGTATATGCAAAGAACACACTCAGGTCCAAAGATATCGCACCCTGGTACTTCCTGCTGCCTTCTCATAGGCCATCTCCCTTGCTGCCTGGTGTGACTCTTCCCTGTGATCGCTCATGTTGAGTTGGAGAGGCAGAAACTCCTTTTGTCCTGAGCAGGTCCGGGGTTGTGGGCCTGGGAAGAGGCTGCCAGCACTTAGGATCTTAGCCTCCGATTTGATTCTCAGTGGCTGCTCTCATGTCCCATGGCTGGTTCTTGGTGTGAGCATCTTCCAGGGATGGACTTCTCCCCTAGGTTTGCTGATGAAGACTTTACAGTTCCATTCAGCATCTTGTTTAATGAACCAATGACAGTCAAGTCTAGCTTAACAAACCAATGAGCTTATTGGGTTACTCACAGAAATGCATATAGGAGCAGTACTAAAAAGCTGTCCCAGGGTGGCAGCAACTCTCGAAAGTTGTGAAGGTAACCACTTGCCAAAGGCTTCTAGTCCCAGCAGCTGTCAGTGTGTGTGTGTGTGTGTGTGTGTGTGTGTGTGTGTGTGTGTGTGTGTGTGTGTGTGTGTGTGTCCGGGAAGAGGCCTTACAGATCTTCTAATTCGTGGGAGCTTCCTTGGGCTTGTGAGCTTTATTTTCAGAGCAATAAAGAAGACTACCTCCCTCTAGGATAGGAGCTTGCAATGAAGATGAAATAGCAGTGCAGTGTGGTAGGTTACAGCACTTAGAGTTGGATAAAGAGTGGAAGGCTAGGATCCTGCCCAGTGGTACCACTCCCAAGCTGTGAGACTTGGCTGGTTCCTCCCTGCACAAGGCACAGGTCTCTTCATTGTATTACAATGCCAGTGTCCTTTGGTTCTGTTGGTCTTCCCCTCTCGGCTGCCCTTCACTGACCATCTCCTCTCAGATCCTGGGCATGCCCACTGAGAGAGGATAACTTTCCAGGCATGTGGTTGCTCTAGCTTGAAGATTGTGATGGTCCTTAGTTCCAAGCAAATGGGGCTAGCCTGCCCTTGCGGTCACCATGGCTACTGCTTCCCCTATGCCCGGGAGAATGCACTCAGGGTATTCATTGCCAACAAGTGTTGCTTCAAGAACCAGGAATCATCATCCAGGGGCTCCCTTGCCTCCTGCCTCTCCATGCAGGGTACCTATCACCAGTCACGAAGCCCCTAAAAGAGTCCTTAGCAGGCCGGGAAGTGGGGCCCACAGTCCAGGGCCCAAAGCCTTTATCTCATCTCCCAACCAGGAAGCAAAGTGTTGCATGAAGTCACCAGTCCTATGTGCCCACACTCAGGTGGCCACAGAGCCATAGAATTGTACTGAGGTCATCGAATCCTGTTTTTTCTTATGAATAATGCTTGCTCAGGAGTCCCATCCCCACAGTAAACATGGTAAGTGCCAACTGCCTATATGGAAAACCCAGTGTGCTAACACCATCACCCTGTCTTGACTCCTCTACTTCAAGGTGAAGTTTCCACTCCTCAAAGCTTTCATCACCCCAGCACTCATGAGTCCCAAAGGGTGGAGTAAGAACCATCCTGCTGGGCTCCAGCCCATCTTCTGAAAACCAACCCCAAAATATCCTTTGTAATTTCTCTCTGGATGCAACGCCTAAAAGACAGAGCTTTCTACTCTCTCAGAATTCCAAAGCAAGAGTGCAGGTGGGGCCCTGGGACACATTTATTGTGAAGTAGGTAAGAATTTACACTTTAGAACCAAGAGTCAACTCTCTGGGGAGAGAAATCAGCTGGAAAATGAACTCCCTGCTGCCCTCTAGTGGCCAATCACAAAACTGTTCCTCCAGAAGGATGGATGGGCTTCTTGCAAGCTGGACACACAGTGGTGCATACAAGTCTGCCCAGGTAACCAGGGGACAAGAGTCACATCCGGAGGAAAGTCTCAGTATGGTGAGCTTAAAGTCACAAAATGCCCTTCTGGTCAGGACTCAATCCTGAACTCAATACTGTCCCACCCCTTCCCCATCTTGCTGTCCCATATTTTAGTCTAGTTAGGGCTGTTTCTTTCTAATGGAAAGGCTCTAATTCATAAGCACAATACAACTCCCCCATGGCCACAGTGCATTTATTAATGACCTTCCCAGAAATCCAAACAGCCAGAGGCTGAGGGGAAGCCACATAATCCACAGTTCCTGATGTAAAGGTGCACTCTGTAGCCAGACTCCGGATCAAACCCTGGGTGGTGACAACTGCAACAAATGACAATAATTAACATGAGACTGTTTACTCTGCCTGCTTGTCTGATTCCTGGGCTGCACTGAACAGTAATGAAAATCGTTTTCTTTGCAAAGCATGGAGCTGTTCTGTGCTCACCTGGTGTGTTCACAGACGTGTTGATTAATTGTGGTCCAGAATGTCACCATGACCAAGGGCCAGGCTTTGCTCTTGGGCAGTTGGAGTTTTGCTCACTCTGGGTCACCATGACCTGAGTCAGTAGGACTGAGTTGAGGTCAGATTCGACAGATGGTATAGAAAGAAGCCCTCAGACACAGAAACCCAATCAGGTGAGATTCTCAAGTGGGCAATCAGATTCCCATCTTCCCTCCTTAAAGGAAAAAGACTAAATCCAGATTTTTCTGAGCCACTGGGCTGTGACAGACCCCACCTCCCACCCCCAACGCTCACAGTACTGAAGCCAAAGCTCATCTTTCCTCTACATCAGTCAACTGAGCCCCTCTGTACTCAGATTCCAGGCTCCGCTGGAGAGTTGTGCTTTCCCAAAGCCTTCCGGTTGGTTCGGAGGTGTCCACAGACTCCACACATACAGAAGCAATAACAGATCAAGTGTGGGGACATAAAACAAAACCAGAGGTTCAGGAGCCCCAAGCTGTGCTCAGTGGAAAACAAAAACAAAAGAGGAATAAACTGGGACCTTCCAAGACCTTACAATCATGTACACCATTCAAACAGAGAAGTCAAGAGCAAGGGGGCTTCCTTGCATGAATTCAAGTTCCAAACTGTGTGACCTCAGACAAAATACTTTCCCTCTCTGTGCTTTGGCTTCTTCCACTGTAAAATATGATAGTTAAAAAAGTTGCTCTCTTACAAGGCCACTGTGGATATTACATTAGGTTTGTGTTCAAAAGCATTCAAGAACAGCAATGAAGGCCGAGAAGATGATTTTGTGGGTGAAAGTACTTGCTGTGCAAGTGCAAGGACCTGAGTTCAAATCTCCAGAACCCACACAAAAGCTGGGTAAATTGTGTGAGCATCTGTAATCCAAGTGTCTCCATGGGCAGATCGGAGGCAGAGACAGGAGAATCCCCAGAAGCTAGCCTGATGTAGACAACAAACGAGAGATGGCAAGGACCAACACCTGAGGTTGTCCTCTAACCACCCCATGGACACTGCAGCACACACAGTCCCACATTCACCCACTCGGATACATACACCAATGAATGTGCACACGTGCATGCACATTGTACACACACAAAAAGAACAGTGCACATACATGTTATCTGCATGTATGTGCCCAGCCAAGAACAGTGGCAAAAACACAGTAAGCAAGTTGAAGGTCACGATACACATCTATAATCTACACAGGAATGGTGATAAGAACACAGTAAGCAAGTTTGAGGCTCTGGTGCACACCTGTAACCTCAGCACTCCTGAGGCTGAGGTAGGAGAATCAAGAGTTCAGACGGAGCTACGCAGTGTAGAGGAGCTGTCTCTCGTCTATAACCACTGTCTGGAAAGGAGACAGCAAGCAGCCAATGCATGTTAGCTATTCCACACTGTAATACAAGTTGTAACATTGTATCCACATCACAAAACACAAGGTTTAATTTGGACAATAAACTTACCTCTGTTATGTTAATAATACCCTGATATGTTATTAATTCAACCAACTCTTTAGAGATGGGCAGACTGAGGGCTCAGGAGATGAGCAAGTGCTTAGATGGACTGTAGACGAAAATAGAAATGAAGCAATCTCCATAGCTGACTGAACTTGATGGTCACAGACACCACCACTCCTCCCATCCCCCACCCCCATACACACCCCTGTGCCTCTCTGAGATAGTCATTTTGTGTTAGTAGCAGGCTTCTCTTCTCCCCTGTTTGGAGAGACTCAGCAGCAGATGCAGGGGTTGAGCCTCCCCTCTTCCCCTTCAGAGCCAGCATAACCAGCATTTTCCCATCTCTCTTCCATCCTACAACCACGGACCTCACATACACAGCCACAAAATCAAGTTCACACTTCAGAGGCGCTTGAAGGGTCTGGTTAGCTGCAAGGTGTCTGTTTGTAAATTTCCACAGAGAACTCAAGTATGATTGAGAACAGCTAGCTGAGGCATGATTCTATTAGCCCTTCTCAACTCATCAAGAAGGTGCCAGAATGAAACCCACCTCTCACTCTGAGCCTAGTGTCAGTCAGTAAAGAGGATAAGGTGACAAGGACCTAACTGAGGGAACAGTCTCCTCTAAGGGTCCCAGGCTAGCCTCCAGCCTGGGGCAAGACTCCTGTGACTCCTTCTGTGGCTTCCACTCCTACTGCACTGGTTGGCCTCTCAGCCCACAAAGAAAGAGATGTATATTTAGCAAGACAGTGGCCTCAGGCTTGGTGGTTCTGCCCTTGCTTTTGGCCTTGACCCCGAAGAAATAGATTACCTTGCCCCAGCCAAGGCTACAACCTCCCCCCCCATTGCTATCTTGGCTGCAACCTCACCTCAGGAGAGACCTGAGCTTGAATCACTGGGCTGAGCTCCCGGGGTTGCCGACCTGCTGAACTCATGCAGTAATAGATGTTTATTGTTTCAAGCTGCTAAGTTGCAGGGTGATTGATCGAGCAACAGAGATGACTAATATACAGGAGGGAGGGTGTAAGGACAGTGCCCAGAAGCAGGGGAAGCTGTCTAGAAGGAAGGAGGGCTTCATTTATACCCAGAGAAACTGAAAAGAAGAGATGTGATATATGTCCTCAGATTCATTGGCCTCATGAGCTCTGATGCGAGAAGTCTTTGTCAGAGGATCTGAAGAGGAGAGTCTGGGTCCAGCCTCAGGGCAGCCCACTGTCTAGCAAGAGAGCTGAGCAACAGGAAATCAAACTCAGTTTAATAAGAAGGACGCTCGGCACCTAGAGCAGTCTGGGAAGGGGGCCAAGTGTGGTGACCTCTGATCGGTTTGTGTGCATGCAGTTCTAAATGTCAGAGAGGATGGAAATAAAACTGCGCCCCTCATGCACCAGCCCACTCCTAATTTAGTCATTATTCCCAGCACCAGCCACAGGTTATATTTACCTGAAGGTGTTGTTTAACAGTCCCAATGTGTAGATTTCACTCTTAACCAACAAAATCAGTGTCTTGAGGGATGGCCTGGATACTAGCATCTTTAAAACTCTTCTGGGAGATTGTAATGTATAGTCAGCTTGAGAGTCACAACTATAAGAGGAGAAACAAAGACAGCAACACACACACACACACACACACACACACACCTCTGCACTGTTGATTATAACTTTGATTATTTCTAGTTGTATAATGCAAGCTGAGAGTGCTGGCTAGGGAGAGAAGAGGGGAGAGCCCATCTCAGCATGACTCCAGACTCACACTGGACCCTGCAGAGATTCTGCATTATGGTTGGCAAGGGCAGAGGACAGTACTGTTTCAGCCTCAGGATCGGTCCTTGTAGATGGGCTACATGTGATTGCTGGACTGTGACTGGTAAAGAAGGCTATGGACATCTTGGTTTACTTAGGGTCTCCCTCTGGGGCCTCTAAAACAACTTGCAGTTGCTATGGGATGATTTAACTACCCCTGGTGAGACTTGGATGGATGGGCCTGTTCTGGGTGTCTGAAGAGACTCAGGTCAAGAAATCGCCTTCTCTCCCATGTGGTCCCCAATTCAAAGCTGTGGAAACAGCTATGTGGTAATTCCTTTGTCCTGTGCACTCCTTCTACAAAACGCTAACTAGTCTGCCAAAATTCTTTATTTCATTCATGGCTGGGCATACAGCCATGGGCACAGTAGCAAAGAAAGCATGACCCCTAAGGCTGTGGTGTTGGGGATTGTCGCTCAGGTTGCAGAGAAACAAGAAAGTATGGCTAAAGGCATGAGGACCTGCTCTAGAGAATTGATGGTGAGACTCCTATGGGGTGAGTGATCTCCCTAGAGTTGCATAGCCACAGAGCCTGGGGGTTCAGAGTCAGTGACCTAGAGAGCCTGGAAAACTGCAGGTCAGAGAGCAAGAGGTGAGGTAGCCTTTCAAAGACCATGTGACCTTTCTTGGCTTTAAAATCCAAGTTCCCGGCAGCGTAGCCATAAAACTCCTTAAATGACCTATTAAAATGCTACACAATCTTGATCCAAAAGAAATGTCCATAATTCTTAGCCATTAGGAAAATGCCCTGGAAAGATCAATAGGGCAGCACAACATCCAAGGGGGTGGCTCAGAAATGCTCTGCACTTAAGAATCCCTTTGCCTCATCAGCTCCCTGTCGGAAAGCAGCATTTTCCTCCGGAGGCCCTTCCCAGCTGTTGCCTGTAAGGCTTCCCATGCATCTCAGATTGGCCAGTTATGAACCCAGTGACTGAGATGAGGATTGGGAGAAATGGAGAGTCAGGAAGACAGGGCAGATGGCTCTATTTTCTCCATCGATTTTTGAATCCAATTTGACTTGGCCAATGCCGTAACTTGCACAGCAAAGCCCCTTGGGACTTGGGCCCAAGCTCCTTTATCTGCAAATCCTTTGCAAGAAACGATGGAGGGCGGGGTCAAAGTTGACAAGAGTTTGCAGCTGAAGGCAAGAGCTCAGACGCCAGAGACAACTGTATTTGTGTCTAGTTCCCAGCTGTGCAACCTGAGGAAATTGCTTACAGCTGGTGTCCAGTTTCTGCTCCCGTCCCTGGGGCGCATTAGATCCCACGTGTCAAGCACCCAGCACTGTGTCTGCTACTGTAGGTACCAGCTTTACTTGTTATTTGATATCAAGGTTGGTTTCCTCCTACATTTGTTCTGGGCCCTAAGGCATTGCCTGAAAAGGAATTTGGCAAGGGGATAGGTCATGTCTGACCCCATCTCTCCTGGAGAGGAGAGTGTTGGTTTCAGACAGTCTCATAAGAAAGGGACCCAGTTCATAGCAAGCAGAATGCTTGCTCGGTTGAAGATACCCTGGGGCTCTGCTCACCAACGTCCTCATTATCTTATAGCTCCAATGCCATAGAAAGAGGATGAGATGCCCAGTTTAGCTGGTGTCAGAGAAAGTTGGCACTTCTTTATCTTACTTATTGTGTTTGAATGTGTGGATGTTCACGTGTGTGCAGTGTGTGCTCAAGCCAAAAGTTATCCTTGGGTGACATTGCAATAACCATTTGCCTTTGTGTTTGTGTGTCCACTTTTTTTGTTTGTTTTTGAGGCAAGGCTGTTGCTGGCACCTGGGTGGCACTGACTAGTGTAGATTGACAGCTTAGGTAGCTCTGGGGATCTTCCTGCCCCCACCCTTCCACCACAGGATTAAGAGCATGCACCACCGTGCCCTGCTTCTTATGTGGGTTCTGAAAGTTGAGCTCAGGTCCTTGGGTTTGCAGGTCAGGCACCTTAGCCATGGAGCCATCTCCTGAGACCCAGAAGTTGTTCTGGAAATGCTCATCTTCTTGGAGCTTCTTCATTCTGTATCCAGGCAGCAATATTGATAGTTATTTCGCCTTGGAAATAAGGCAGGGGGATGTAAATCTTAACTACTTTGGAATTAAGAAAGGCTTTTCCTAAATAATCCTTCATTCAAAGAAATAAAAGCACCTATTCAAAGAAATAAAAGTTCACCTATTACCCAGAAAAATGACCAAAATGGAGACATCACAGGTGGGAGCCTGGGTGACTAGCTAATGCTGTTCTAGGAGGGTGTGCACTAGCCTTCCATGCTTTTACTATCTTGGAGAGAAAACTGAAGACAATTGCACTAAGTACTCAGCTGCAGAAATTAGATAAAGAACTATAAACTAAGTTAACAACCACACAGGGGATAGGACTTAATGAAAATGAAATCTAAAATTAATGCCATGGAAAACAGTGAGAGTCTTCTGCATTCATTCTGACCAGCCCCTCCATGCCAGCACCTTTACTTTTGTAAAGCTCCTCCACAGTCTTGTTCTCAAGTCTAGTTAAACCCCTGTGTCTTTGAGATGTATCCCATGTCTTTGTAGAACTGACTGAGAAGTCTATTTGGTCACACGCACAGTGCACTGTACTGGACCACAGGGCATCCAGTTCTGAAACTAAGTTCACTGGAGTTGTCCCAAAGTCACCTTCTCTTCCTGGTGCCCAGGTTTCCAACCGGTATGTTAGGGGCTGAGGCTGCCTCCTGGCACTAACAGCTGTCAACGATACTCTATGTATGACAGTTACCCTCTCAGGAAGTCAATGAGAGAGTGTGTGGAGCTCTCACACTTTTCTGTGGAGAGTGACAGAAAAGTGATAAAAAAGAAGTGGTGGGATATTTGAAGGACAAACTCAGAAAATGAAGGGAGCCCCTAGGGCAACTTGGAACTTGGGCCTAGGCTCCAGTAGTCTAATGCAGCTTTCTACACTAGTCAGATCTTTATCAGTGAGACAAAATCCTGGGCAAGACAAATTAAGGGAATACAGATTTATTGTTGGCTTACTTTTCAGATGGTGAAGTTCATAGTTCATGGCTCCATTGATTCTGGACCCACAGTGAAGTGTATGATCCTTAAGACAGACTAAGGCAAATAGAGCAATATGGTGATCTTCAAGGACAGAGAATGTGTGTTAAGGTCTTCTACAGGGATTGCACCCCCAGATGCTTCCAGGAGCAGGTGGTACAGATGAGTGGAGTGTGCTGTGTGACCATGGCAGCGTGGGCACTAGCTGCCCATCTACCAGGTTCCAACATGCAATTCTAGGTGGACAGGTGCTTACAGTCACTAAGCCTACTCCTTTTTCAAGCATTTTTGGGGATCCAAAACTGTATGTGAAATCTTCCAGCTGTTGAAAGAGGTACAGATTAATAAGGAAAAATAGCCTGAGGAACTATAGAAGATGGCACAGTAGTTAATAGTGCTTGTCACTCTTACAAAAGGTTTGAGTTTGGTTCCTATGTTGTGCAGCTCACAATCACCTGTGGCTCCAGCTCCACAGGATCTGATACTTTTTTTTCTGGTGTCTGTGGCTTTTGCACACACACATAGATTAGATAGATAGATAGATAGATAGATAGATAGATAGATAGATAGATAGATAGATAGATAGATAGATAGATAGATAGATAGATAGATAGATAGATAGATAGATAGATAGATAGATAGATAGATAGATAGATAGATAGATAGATAGATAGATAATCTTAAAAAAGAACAACAAGTCTGTCAGGGTCACAAATTTCTACCAGTCAATTTTTGTCCATGGCTCATCAGAAAGGGATCTCTGCTATAGCCCAATCCACCTGACATATGAATGGAAAAACAAAAAACAAACAAACAAACAAATAAACAAAAACCAAAACACCTCAAAGTTCAGAGATACAGCTGACAACCTGAGGGTTCTTAGAAAGTTATGGACAGAGTTCAGGCCAGGACTCCCTGGCTACTGTTCTTTCTATCATTCTGTAATTTTACCAACCCCCTGAGATGCTCATTTGAAGAGAAAGGACATGAACTTTCCCATAACCTAGCTGCAAGAATACCTGCTATTCAGTTAAACTTCCCCAGACTCCTCATTTATACAGAAGGATCATGAAACCTAGGAAATAAGATATGCATTTCCCTTACACAATGGCAAGGCTGGAGCATGTCCTGTGCCCCCACCCCCAGGCCAGCTTTGTTCTCCCCAGTTCCTTAAGCATCTGAAGAGCTCCCAGGGTTTGGGTTATATCCAGCTTTTGGTGAATGGCTAAAATACTCTGTCCATAAGCACATCTGACAATCTGTGTTGCAGTCCTGAGAATCGGGCTCCCAGGGTGCATCACCTTAACTCTTCTCGCTGTGGGGGGCTGACTTTGCAGCCTGACAAGGCACTTACCCTCTCTGATGAATGCTAAGCATGTCTGCAGCAGGCACAGAGACCATGGGCCAGTTCTGATTTGTCTGTTAATTGGACCTGGGGCTAGACTGGCATGATGCTGTCTGTTGTTAGGTTAGCAAGCAGGGTGAGAAGGAATAATTCTGAAACTGGAGTCCTGGAGACCAGGTATGGGTCCTGAAACTTATGAACCTGTTGACCTGAGGAAGAGGTCAATCACATTCTCTAGTCTGGGTGATGGGCACTATGCAACCTGCTCCATAGATGGATACTACCAGAGTCCAAGTTAGAATAAGGATCTGAACCTATAACCATTGAAATCTGATACTCTCATTTAAAATTTTTATAAGGCCCTTATGGTGGACAAGTTGAAGCTCAAAATGACACAGCACTAGCCACCTCCTTTTATGTGAGCTTTCTCTACTCTCTTGATGGAATCAGCTGCCTTTTATGGAACTCTTTCTCTGAGCTGAGCCTTGAGTTCAGCAGCAGACATTCACTGTCTTGTATGTTCCTCCCAACATTCCTACTGCTAATGTGATCAACCAGAAAGGAAGGCTCAGGAGCTTCAAAAGACAGACCCAAAGACTTCCCTACTAGTGTGAGAGCAGAGGTATCAATCAACTATAGAGATAGACTGTCTTCTCATCTTCCTCTCATGCCTTCCACTTGCACTAGGAGGGCTCTGAACGTTCTATAACTTCTCAAGAGCCCTTCCTGCCATTTCTCTTTGCTTAGACATCTCTCCTGCTTGGCAGTCATGCCTGTGTAATGTTTTGCTTGAGGTCCAGTTTCCAGCCTACCTCCCCAGACTGTACCCCAAGGGCAGGCGAGCCTTCTTTGCTCCCTTGTCTAGGCTTCCAGTGCCTGGCTGCCACTGTCAGTCCGGAGATGCTTGTCACAGCACACTCCTGCCACACATTGTCAAGCAGGTCACAGTCTTGCTAGTGTACTTTGTCATCTGCTATTACATAATGACCATCTCAGACCCTAGGGGCACCTTGCCAGAAAGGGCTCTTCCTTCATTTATCTTTCTATCCGTGGGCCACCACACATCAGCACACAAGATGCAAAACTGCTCTGCAAACGAAAGAGAAAGGGGGGAAGGGTGGAGGAAGAGAGGAAAAAGGGAGAGAAGAAAATGAAGAAAGAGAAGGGGAAAGAAGAGACAGAAGGAGGAAGAGAAGATGGAGTAAGGCAGGAAAGATGGGAAGAAAGAGGGGCGATGAAGGAGAAGAGGATCTTAGGGAGGAGGTTGAGGAGGAATCTATTTCTGAGTGCATTCATTCAGTAAATGGTGTTAAGAATGGTCATCAAATAATGTTTTTCTCCTTTAGGGACCTCTCTAGACCATGGCTGGCTTTTGTATAATCTTGGACTAAAATAAAAAAAATGGCTTTTACATTTATTTCCAAAGGCTTCAAAGGGAAGACAAAGAAATATATAATATACGAAAGAGACCATGAATTTTAAACATTTATTGTCTTTGTTCATGATAGAAATGTTTGTTGAATTGCCTAGCACAAAAGGAGAAAGACTCCAAGTAGAAGGAAGTTGAGAATGAGAAATAGGGAAGTATCCACCTTGGAGGTACAAACCCAAGAGAAGAGAGTGGTCCCTTCCCTGGAATGTAGAGAGAGCACCAGAGTAACTTCTTATATGTTGTTGTTAAGGGTAAGCTGCTCACCTCTGTGTCAGCACAGGATTCATGGAGCCTCACTTGCAGTAGAGTGCCAACCGTCACAAAGCAGCTAATGGGGCTAAGTAGAGATCCTACCCACCTGACCAGAGGCAGCATGGCTTAAGCAGTCAGTTTTACGGCACTGTGGTAAGTATGGAGATGCAGTGACTCCAGTCTCTCAAGGAGAAGTCAAGAGTCCTTGGTCTCTTAGTCTCAGGGAAGATGACAGGACATGTACTCAATTGTCTGGCCATTAAGTGGTCTCCAACTTTAACTTGCTAAAACACTTTTCTTAGATATTTTATTTTTATTTTTTACACACGTATGTGTATTTGGGTCTAAGTGTTCGTGTACATGAGTGTACTGTCCACAGAGGCCAGCAGAGGGCACTGCATTTCCCTGAAATTGTAGTTCCAGGTGGCTGTTAGCTACCTAATGTGCTGGAGACAAATCTGGGCCCTCTGCAAGAAAATAAACACCTTTAACCACTGAGCTATCTTCCCAGCCCCTAAAATTCTTTAATGATTCTTTAATGAGCTTCCTCCAAGAAGCCCATGCTCTACTCAGCTGGTGTAGTGAGCATGTGTTTCCTCTGTAAACAGTCACCATAACCAAGCTCATGTTATTTGAGTATTTACTGCATGTGAGGCAATGGGTGAGGTATTTTTCTGTATCTACATTATCTGAGATGAAGATCAATATCCCCATTTTATACCTGAGAACATTGAGGGATGGAGAAATCAATGAGCAGGTGACTACCAAATGGCAGAGACGAAGCCTGTAAATTGGCCTCAAAACCTAATTTTTTCTATACAGCTCAACTCTAGATTTTGTGCATGCACAAACATGCACATATACAATTAGTGCCGACTAAGAGGATTCACATGTATTGATTGATTGATGTCTGGGGCAGGTTTTAGGAGCAGTTTCTGTTGATCTCTCTCTCTCTCTCTCTCTCTCTCTCTCTCTCTCTCTCTCTCTCTCTCTCTCTCTGACTCTCTGTCTCTCTGTCTCTCTTTTTCTCTCTCATACACATACCAACTTAGTTCTTTGTCCAGTCTCTTCTTTACCCTGATATTCTGGCCAAACCCCAGACCTCATGTTTGTTTCCATCTCATCAAGAACATGGTTAGCACTTATTTCATAAAGAGCTAAGGGGCAGGGGAGTGCTTTTCTAAGAAGCTGGGAGTCTAGTAAAGGGGCAAACAAACATCCAATCTAAAAGAAAAATTCGAGCTAGCAAGTCATTGGCTACCATGGCCACTATCCTCAGGATTGGAGCAGCTGTAGATCTAGATGTTGCCCTCCAGGAGTTCTTTTCTTACCCCAGACTAGGGCATCCAAAGTAACCAGAGTTTACAGATGAGGGAGAGCAGAGTGCACAACCCCGCACAGAGACATCAGGATATTGGAAAACTGAATGATCTACATGGATGGAGTTTCAGCTGTATCCAAGGAGGAAGCAGAAACCCGATCCCAGGGGCCATCTTTGCAATACACAGAGAGATGTATAATCTGTATGAACAACAATGAACATGAAAGGGTTTAAGTAGGAAGTGATATAGCCAGACTAGAAAATGAACGGTCTTGGGCATCATATGGAATTGGGTTAAGTATGCAAGGGATTAATCTTATGGGATTAATGTCAGCTTAAGTTGGAGGAAAAAACCCACAAAGGTATGGAAAGTCTCATTGCAAGGTGGTTGGTGGAACCAGAATGTCTTGGTGGCGTATTGGATGAGACAGAGGAAGGAGGAAAGCAGTCTTTGTTAGAAGTCCCCAAGACCTCAACTGCATTCCTTTTTTTAGAGAGCTGGCCACTGTCTTTATCTTCTCAGCCTCTGATTGGGATTTATTCCTGATGCCTGAATCCACTAACATCTCAGTATCAGACCTATGTAGGCCCATGCAGGCATTTCCTACCTCCACATCAAACTGGCTCTCCAATCTGTCAGCATCTGTTAAAAATCCTGCATTCACAGCCCTGGGCCAGTCCCTTCCTCTATATCCCATGCTCCCTCCCCAAACAGAACCTAACTGCAGCAGCACCCACCCACCCCAGCTCTGACATAGCTAACTCCACCCTCCGCCCCCAAGTCCCCACACAAAGCTGGCAAAGGAGGCTAATATGGTAGATTCCAGCTCTCGTGACAGCTAGGAACAATGGACCTGAACCAACAAGATGAAATTTAGCAGAGATAAATGTCAAGTTCTACACAGTGAGCCCAGAAATCAATCACAGGGACAGGATGAGGAGAGCTGATTTGCAGTAATGATAAGGAAACATCTAGGGGGAGTGGCAGAGGAGCTGGACAGGAGCCCAGCTGTCATCAGGAGCAGGAGGCAATGGCTGCATTCGAGAGAGCACTAACAAAGTTCAAGGCTGAATCAACAGCAGTGTCCTCGTAGAGGAAAGTAGCCTCCTGGCATTTGGTTAAGACTGTTTAGATCCCAGCTAAAAGACACCAGTAGTGCCAGACAAGTGTGCCCAGAAAGCAGAAATGGGTGACTGTTGCTATGAGAAAGCAATTCTGGAAACTTAGAGAGGGATGCAACGATGGCTGGCAGAGCCCAGCGCTCAGCTAATGCAAGTGCCCTGCATTATTTTTCTGGTTTCCTTGGTTGCCTGGCACATTAGGGATTACCCCAAGGCTGAAGGTCTGCCACTGGAAGTCATAAAATGTCCTCCTGGTTCCATTAGCTTGGTAACTGCCCACTTTCTGGTGATGAGGACAAGGGAAGGGATGAGGTCACTGGGATGTTGCTGGTATCTCTGTAACACCATCTTTTTTTTTTTATCTCAAGTTCTTTGAGCTCAGTAATCAGTGTAGTGGGTCTGTGAAGTCTGTCCTTAGTGGGTATTCTCATCCTGGAGTGTGGAGTTGTGTCTTTAGGGATCGACTCTATTTAATAGACAAAGAAACTGAGACCCAGGAAAGGCTTGTGGCTCTCTTAAAGGTACAGACCATATTGGTGGCTAAGCAAGGGTTAAAACTGAGATCAGTTAGACGCCCTTTCTGAAATGTGTCCTGGTGACTTCCATCCTCACCCAACTCCTCACTGCTTCCAGGATGGAGGAATCAGAAAACAGGGAGGTGGAGAAAAAGGAAGAGGGGGTAGGGAAGAGGGGAAAGAGGAAGGCAAGGAGTGAAAATGGAGGAGGAGGGGTAGGAGAGGGAGGAAGAGGAGGAGGCAGTGGAAGGCAGTAGTTGCAACAGCTGCAGTAATGTTGATAAAACACATAGGCCAGCAACTGAGTGCTCATAATCAGGAGGCTCAAGGCATCTACTAGCCACAAAACTGCTCTTGTTGCCTTAGTGAAGTTAGCAAATTCTTTGGGTAATTTCCCTGGGGAACCCTGGGTCCTGGATCATTTCTAACTCACCCATCCACTGCTGCCAGAGGAAGAATGACGTAGGATAGGCTGACTCCTCTGCTGGAGGTGGGCTCTGCTGATTCAGTGGCCAGCAGATTCAGCTGCTGCCCCAGGTCAGAAATATAGCCAAGCCTTGCTTTTAATGGCCCCAGTTCTCATCACAATTTTAAATTTCAATTTTATTATCATCGCCACCATCATTTTCTCTGCCTTGGCCCCTTTATGACCATTTCTGGGCCCACAGTCTTTCTTGATTCTTCCAATTACTTTATGAAGGTACCCTCTGGAAGCTGAGGCCTAGGAAGGCCGTGGGACTTAGAAGGCTCTAGCTGACTCATGTGAGTTTATTGGCAGTGCTTCCCCAGGAAAGCTGCCTCTCTTGAGCGTGCCTTCCTTGGGTCATAAAGGAAGTACAGAGCAATATTGCGGTTTTCCACTTTTACAATTCTAGAGTGAGAGACTCACTTTAGATTTATGAAATAACAAGAAAGAATGATTTGTGAAGCCCAGAACCCCAGCAGGCAAGAAGCCAATCTAGGGTTGCTCGACTTGGAAGGCCCAAGAACGGAGAATTCTTAGGAAGAAATACATACAATGCCTATTCTGCAAGAGGAGAACATCTGGACCCTAAAATAAGTTGATTTCAGGGGTGTGGCTAGGATTATAACATGGATCCCTGGGTGTTTGGAAATTTGTAGCTACGGTCTGCTGGAAACCTGAAGGGCTGGGTAATTGTCCTTGCCTTCTTCCTAGAGTTGGGAAGCCTGATGTGCTTTAAGATGCAGGCAGCTGTGTTGGACCCTCAGATTTGCATGTAACATATACAAGTTCCTTTTAGAACAAGGTCAGTGGAGAGCTCCCCTGAGTAGCCATCTGCCTGGGATCTGCAGGCTACCCGGAATGTCTGTGTCATCTCCTTCCTGCCCTATCGACCTCTCTAGAATGAACTCCACTTGCCCTTTCATTGCTCAGATTAAGTCCTGGATCTTCTACCAGACTGCTTGTAGGACATCTGTGTATAAAATGTCACCTCCCTGTCCCTTGAAGTCATAGAAATATAAAACCATTCCTCTGGACGCATCCACCCATCTCTTCTTCAAGGCCAGTTTCTGCCCTGAAGACAACATCTCTGGCCTTCCACACAACAGTCATCAGTCTGCAGAAAGATGAAGCCATGATGAAAGAAGACCTCCGGCCAGTCCTCCACAGCGCTGACCTTCCTATCATTCACCCAGAGGTTCCTCCGATGCCTCTCCTGCCTCTCTCCACTCCACAGTGTCACAGCTAGGCAAGAGAACCCAGTGTCTGTCTCTTCAGATATGGCTTCTGAAGAACTCGTCCTTTTGGATGACCTTTTACAAAAAGAGAGACAACGGTTGCCAGGTGGATGGCCTTCAAGTGTGATGGTGGCAACAGGATGCGATGTGATTGCTGACAGCAGGTCTCTTCAAAGCCTCTACTTGCTCATTCCTAGCATGCTCACCTATGAGTAACATTGAACACCTTGTCTCCCACACAGCCTTGCCCATCCCAAAGGACCAAAGTCTGCTACAAGTACCTTTTAGAAAGCACTTATCCAGTTCTTGCCTGGACCAATTTTGATGCTGTCATTTCTTTGCTGTGTGGCTTCAGGCAAGTCACTTTCTTTTTCTGGTATCGGCTTCTTTGTGTGTATAAAAAGAAATCAAAGCAAGGTAGGGGCCAGGAAAGACGGTTCTGGAAGCTACCCTCTGGCACTGATATTTTCTAATTCATTTCTCTGTGTTTTCTGATATCTCTGCATTCCAAAGCTGAGGTGGCAGAATGAGATAGATGAAGAACAAGCACTGTGCTAGCAAGACTCCAGGAAAATGAGCTTTGAAAGCTTCTGGGATACTTCTAGGTATAGGAAATTGTTTTGCATTAGTCAACATCATGTGCCCTTAACAACACAGTGATTGCCCAGAGATTGTGAGTGGCTTGAAGTTCAACTCAGATGAACCCCACTGGGATTGTAAGGTTCCAGGGGCTCATGCAGGGCTCGGTTGGAGTTCAGACCCGAGAGCTTCTTCCGTCCCCAAAACTGGATTACCAAAGAGTCACGTGGCTTCTGAGAGAGCAAAGACTCTGAAAGAACTGAATCAGAGCCACTGTGAGAATGTCAGAGGGAGTGAGGGGTGGGAGTGGAGCTCTGCGCATGTATACACATAGACTAGTGCGGTGTGCCTACTGATTCCTTTCACAGTGAGCTCCTAGGATGCCTTTGACTGACTCCTGGGTGTGAGGACTCTTAGACACAGCGAAGAAAATAAATATGAAGAAAACATGTCCCTTTCCATTCAGAACTCGGATGCTCTGTGACAGAGGTATTTTGTCATTAGATATGTTCCAGAAATGTTCCCCACCTTCTTCCCACCTCCCAGAAAGTCCCCACTGCTATCAATACTCTGATGTTCTCGTAAACCTTCTAATTAATTAGTTCAAAGGTAACTACTTTTATTTAACCATGAAACTCTTTTCTGGCCATTTTTTAAAAGACTAGTTTCTGTTGTTTTGAAAGGTGTGTGGAGAGAGAGCGAGAGAGAGAGAGAGAGAGAGAGAGAGAGAGAGAGAGCGCCTTCTAAGGCCAGAGGCATCAGATTCCCTCCCCCCAAGCTTGCGTTACAGGCTGTTGTGAGCCACCTGCTGACATGGATGTGAGAACGAAACTTGGATGCCTTGGGAAAAGCAAGAAGTACTTTAACCACTGAGCCATCTTTCCAGATACCAGTTCTTTCAGCCAGGCCTCCTGCCTCAGAAAAACAGTGAAGCTACCTATGGGCCACTGGAACATTCTAGAGGGAGGTCAATCAAAATTCTTCTTTGAGACATTCTGAACAAGCCCTAGATTCTTAATTAGGGCTCCAAAGTTGTGACCCCCAACATCGGTAGCTTCCATGGGAGCGAGGGAGCTGTCATGTCACTTTGGCATGACATCAGTCTGCTGTCACAAGAGGAAGGAGACAACTTCTCAGTGCGTATATTTCTAGATACCATCCTCAGGACTCCAGCACTGCTGTGATCCTCATGGCTCTTCCTTCTCTGTTTTCTCATGTCGCCTCAGGCCTCTTCAAAGAAATCCTTTTTACTTTCCTTCTTTTAAAAATTAAACCACCCAGGTCAGAACTCTTTCTGACACAAATTAAATAAAAACTCTCTCTAACTTGGAATGGATTTGCTAGCTCACAGTGATACTTTCATTACTTAGAAGTGGCATCCGTGTACTGATACAGAACAAAGAAAATGGAGCAAGTGTGGGCTGTGGCATTGGAGTGATGTTTACATGGGAGAAAGCTTTGAACAAGGCACCACACCATGTGTGTAGAGTTTGTTAGTCCATGCTGTGGTTCCAATCTAGAGCCTCCCTTAAAGACTTAGTGTTAAAAAGCTCAATCTCCAGTTTGGTGCTATAGGAAGACAGTGGAAATCCATGAAAGACATGGTCTGGAGGGGTCATTGGGTCACAGCCTTGAAGGGGAATCTCATTCATGGTGAACAACCTCATCTATCAGCTGCTTCTGCTGTAATGTACAACCTTCCATAGGCCCTAAAGCAATGCAATCAATAATCATAGTCCAAAGCCCCCAAAACTGTACAATAAAATATTCCCTCATTTTGAAGTTAATTATCGCAGGTATTTAATGCTGTTGTGTTGCTATTACACGATCCATGTGCGCTCTCTCTCTGTCTCTGTCTCTGTCTCTCTCTGTCTCTCTGTCTGTCTCTCTCTCTGTCTCTCTCTCTCTCTGTCTCTCTGTCTCTCTCTCTCTCTCTCTCTCTCTCTCTCTCTCTCTCTCTCTCTCTCTCTCTCTCTCTCTCCTCAGCTCTTTTGGGGCCCTAACAGCCTGTTGCTCGAGTTACTTCAGAGTGAAAACATTTGGCTCCCTATAGAACACCCATTCTCCAGAGCAGAGAGCTCAGTAGAGGCCAACAGAGAGGGATGATCACCGACACATGAGATACACGACTGAAATTATATCACTTAGTCTCATCTGAAAAGTGGAATGATTTAGTTCCCCCAAAGACCAAGGTACTTTGGGATCAAAGGCGTGCATTTTCCCTCTCTTGTTGTATGTCCTGTGGTCTGTACAACTGTCCTTATGTGCCTATCCTTGGCTGCAAACTCCAGCCATGTCACAACAGGCTAGCTTATCTTGTTCCTTGGATTCAGAGACTGGGAGGCTCCTGTGGGGAAGAAGAGTCTATGTCTGTTCTTGTAATGGTTTTGTGCATCGAAGTATAAGGCTTAGAGCAAATGACTTAATTCCCTGAGCCTCCATCCATTTATCTGAAAAATGGAGCTGAAGATCCTTTGCTGGATTCTTCTGGGAGGCTGTGCAATGTGTGGTTTTAGAGGTTGCTCATAGGCCATGTAAAGTGGACACTTTCTGTCCTCTTTTCTTCACTCTCAGCCCTGAAGTCAGACGGACTTCTCAGAAGAGAAGTAGAGAGCATTTCAGAGAAACTCCAGGCTTCCTGAGAGCTTCTGGCTACTTCAGGTCACTAATGAATCTGGGGACATCTGCTTGCACTGACTGTTTACTAGGTCTGTCCTGGTCCTTCAAACTGTCCCTTGGGGCCCTTTCTCTGACCTCCTATTCTTATAAAATGAGAAAAAGAATTTCATCTAGAAAATTGCTTGCTATTTATATGCCCCAAGGTGACCTCTACATGGAATAAGATAAAGGGGACAGCTGGTTGGAAACAGCCCTTTGGGCTCTTCCTCCTAATGCCCATCTGTGGTCCACAGGATGAGAGCCTGTTTGATTCTTCACCAAGAATCAGAGGAGGGCAGCCCTTTACGGCAGGCTGGTAGGGGGTGGGGGCTCATTTATTCATTCACTCACTCAATATGTATTTATGAGGTGTTCATGTAGAGCAAGCAGAATACTGAGTGCTGGAGATGTAATGACATACAGACATATGAGGTCCCACTCACAAAGCCTACAGTCTTCTAGAAGAAACATTTTTAGAATCCACTGTAACAATATTCTTACCTTCCCCCTTCCTTGGCTAAACCCATGGACTGGTAGCTGTTTAGAAGGTGAGTTCATTTGAATTGTTAAGGAATGTTTGGAAATTGCTAGTTTTCAAGTCTCTGGTCTGTAACATGAGTTATATATGGCGCTCTGCTACCTCCCTGGAAGGGTTAGATTTCAAGTACACGGTGCTTCCCGTCTTCATGCACACCTAGTTTACTAAGCATGGTGGACTGTAGTATGAGTGGAGCTCTGATTGTAGGAAGTAGAGAGGACAAGCCACACAGCCTGACATCTCCATGACAACATGTCGAACATGAAGAAGCAGTCAGTGGTTTACAGTTCCTTATCAGAAGTCATTGTTTCTCCAGGGATCAAAGGAAAATTAAGCACGAGGACAGGGTCAAGGCCTTCCTACTGATCTTAGACAGGGCAAGTGCTCAGAGGTCGGAGCTGCCATTTCTTGGGTCTCCAAGGCCACTGGCTTGGTCTCTGCTCTCCAGGGAAAGGAGCGGGTGTCTAGGGAGGGAGGACTGCTGGGGGAGGAATCTGAGAGCTACTTCTGCCTATGATGTCTAGACATGTTTCTTCTCTCTAGATTTTCAACCACTCTTCCAAACCACAAGAGCAAGCGGCAAATAGGCAGGTCATAGGAACGCCTCACCTGTGTGGATTCTGATATTTCCCTCAGTTGGGGAGCGAGTGAGAGAAGCAGAGCTAAGTATGCTAGTCAGACAGTTAATGCCAATCCTGGAGCCACTGGGCCCACTGGGCTCTAAAGGCTCTGAATACAGCTGTCCTGAAAAGTGTTTCTCTAGCTAAGGCTCCACCCACAGTAAAGGATGATGGGAGACAATGGCATCGTAGGGGATGGTGGCAGGATTCTGACAAGGAAGATGCAGCTGTGCCATCAGCCTTTCATAGACAAAGATGAAAAAGAGAAATTTTGTCAGAGCACCGATTCTAGTCAGGCTCAAAGAATGGATGGTAAGAGAAAGGAGAAAATGGCCAGGCATGGTGCTACATACGACAATTTGAGCAATTTGGGAGGCTGAGGCAGGGGTATTGTGAATGTGAGGCCATCCTGAGCTGACAGCTAAAAGAAGAAGAGAGGAGAAAATGGGGAGAAGGAAGTGTGGAGAAATGAGAAAATAAGGAAGCTGGGGGAGGGAAGGGGGACCAAAGCCAGGCTGAAAACACAAGATGAAATATGAGAAAAGAATCTATCAAAGAAAGGAAAAGCTAAGGAGGTTAAAAGGCACCAGCAGTGTGGGCAAAGTATTTGTAAAACAAGCCCAAGGATCTGAATTCCAATCCACAGAAGTCATTTAAATGTCAGGCACAACAGAGTATGTCTATAATCCCAGCACTCCTGCAGTGAGCTGGGAAGTGGAAAGAGGAATCTCTCTGGAAGTTCTGGGCTATCTGGCCTGAGTGGTGAGCAGTAAAAGAGAACTTGTCCCAAACAAAGGCAGATGGGAAGGTGTACACACCTGAGGTTACCCTCTGAGCTCCAGTGTTCACCGAAGCATGATCTGCCCTAACATATATGAATGTGCACAAACACATATTCTCATGCATCATACATACATTCATACACAACCGTACATCCACACTGACACATGATTTTCTTTTAAGTGCCAACAATCAAGTCTGCTCTATGGTTGTGAGATCTTGTTGTACTTATGCAACGTGGGAGATGTAAGAGTAGGAACCAAATAAAAGACACCCCCTGCCTCTGTCTCTTTTTCTCATTTTCTCTCTCGTTTCTTACAACAGTGTTATTTCAAAATAAAATACTTAAAACTAAATGTCATCACAGAGGCATCACTTCAGATCCACGACATGGACAAGAAGTTCAAAGAAGGCGCCATTGCCCTTTGTCTTCTGAGTGGTAAAGCTCCTGGAAAGGATAAAGATGGGGATAGTAAGCCCAGCCTTGAGCAAACACCCTAGGCTGGGGAAAAACAGATTCCTTTTTTTATTTCCTCTGCTCAGTGACTACGTATTTCCCCAAACATTCTCCTGTGTCCTGGCACCTCTGAAGTCTTGGTTTCAAGAAGACAGTTCTACTAAATTAGTAGCTCGGTTTGTATTCCTATACTGGTTCCTCTGGAAAACCGTGTCAATAATAATACTAATATTTAAATAACCCCTAAACTGCCTGGGACTAGGAACCACTGCCATTGTGATTCACTTCCACACATGCCAAGTGCATCCATCCAACATGTAGGTAGGCAGCTCTGCCCCATTCTACAAACCAACAACCCCTCTGGAGAGCAAAGGAGCCAGGGCAAGTCACTACCACATGTGTGTGGAGGTCACAGTCAGTGCAGATGTACTCTGAGCAATAGGCCCATGTCTACCTCACAATACCTCTATTAAAAGTAAGCCTAAGCCCTAGATCCAATCCCCACCTGCACACCCCCCCCCAAACACTTCTTCAGAGAGGTCTGATGGAAGTCTCTTCTGGATTTACGCAGTCTCCCTCTTAGAATCCTCATATCTCTGTGGGATGAGACGCCTCATTCTCCTAGATGAGGAAACAATTAAAATCCCACAATGCCTCCATCACAGCTGGAAAAAGCAGCTATGCTTGTACTTGAGTCATGGTTGAACTGCCTTGCTCTGGGCTCAGTTGTCTCATCTGTCAAATGGAGCAGGAGTACCATTCCTCCATGAAACTGCTATGATGATGAACTGGGTTCACTACGTAAAGATCTTAAATCCTGCTACAAAATTCACATTTCCTGACTACTATCCACTGTCAGTACAGCAACTGCTGGAAGGCCCTTTTATGGGGGACTGGGAGGGTATATGATTCGTGTGTGTGTGTGTGTGTGTGTGTGTGTGTGTGTGTGTGTGTGTGTATAGAGTTGAAAAGACAACCTTGGTTGCTGGTCCTTACTTTCCACTTTGTATGAGACAAAGGTCTCTTTGTTGTTCAATGCTGTGTACACCAGGTTAGCTGTCCCACACACTCCTATGGATTCTCCCATCTGTCTGACAACTCTCTTCAAGAGTACTGGAGTTATAGCTTCACACAACCACAACAGTCTTTGCAAGAGTTCTGGAGATTTGGACATAGAGCCACACACTCTCTTCAGCCCAGGAAGGCCCTCTTTAGTCAAGAGACCTAAGACCAATGACATATGCAAATTGGCAGAAAAAAATGAGAACTATCTAAACTGCAAGGAGAAGGTTAGTAGGACACAGAATCTTATTCTTTAAGTACTCAAAAGGCTGCTACAAAAATACAGATCAAACTGGTCTTGGCCTTTTCCTAGAAGGCAAAATTAGAGTCAACAGGAGATTAAAAGATCTGAGACATAAACTCCTCCTGAAGGAAGCATTTCAAATGATCAAATGTCCAAAGGCTCATGTGCCTCATTCCCCTTTAAGAGAACATGGAGACTGGGGCAGAGACACAGGATGTGAGTGCTGGGCAGAGATTCTCCAGAGTCTACTGTTCACTCTAACTTCCCAGAGAACTGTCCATCAGTTAGTGGGAGCATTGAGACTTTTAGACTAGCACTCCAAGCTTCTGGAGCCTGAACTCCCAGAATAATTTGGCTTCTTCCAAGGCCCAAATAACTATGTCAATGAAAGTAATTGCCTATGTTCCTAATGCTACAATTAAAGAAACTCATTGGCAAGCAGTGTTCAGCAAGAATCCATTTTTAGAGTTTTTCCTTTTTTATTAGCTGCTTTCCTATAGAAATAGTCTACATATGCAGTAAATCAGAAGCCAGTGTGTAGGGTTTCTGAGGAACCAGAGGAGGAAGAATGGATGGAAATGGATTGCAGAGAGGGCTAACAGTGGGACCTGAGGCAGAGAGGCATATATTCTTTTGACAAGTGGCCCTTAGGCCTGGATGCGCAGGGGATAAATTTTGACATGGATGGTTCTGTCATTCATTATCTGTGTGCTTGTTCCAGTCCAAACCCCTCTATGATCTCACTGAGAGTTCTATTCTGAATGCTTAACTCCTCTGCCAGAGTAGGAGTTGCAAATGAGAAGGGCATGGGAGGCAGGGGGCTTAGAACCACAGCAGAGTGGAGTTGGCAGAGGAGGATGGGAAGAATGGATGGGGCAGAGGAGGACTGGAAGAATGAGGCCAGGTAGGTGAAGAATGACTCCTAGAGAAATAACCAGGAATGGCTCCAGGAGACCACAGACCCCAGCAGAGCTGTCAGTCAATTAAGAGTCGGGAATTCAGCTCCTGAAACAGGACCTGGGTAAGAAATCTCAACAAGAATGGAGTTCTGTGGAACTTAAAAGTAGACTTGATTCAAGACTCCACATGGGAATATTCCCTCAGAAAATAATTCAGCTCAGAAATCTTCCTTATAGATTTTGCAGGGCAACAAATGAATCTGCCTGGTGGGAAACACTGAGTTAGAAATCATAGGCCACCCTGTGGAGTCTAGTATAGCCATTAATTATTATGACCAGGAAGACGATACAATAACAGTGGAACACTTTACCAATGCTTTTAATCAAGGGCTAGCAATTTTTTTTCTACAAAAGGCAACAAAATTGTAGTTTGGGCTTTATAGGGCAAGTGTGAAGGTAGCCACAGACTGGATATGCATAAGTGGGCATGCATGTATTCCTATGAAGTTTTATTTACAAATCAAGTGGAACCCTTTGGTAGTGGTGACTGCCAGTTAGACATGGACAGGAACAGTGATCCGTGAGCAAGTCACACCAAATGCTCATGCCCAAGGGTCAGGCAGGTCAGCTAAGACAGGTTTTCCAAAGCCTCCTATTTCAGAACTGTCAGTCTGTTCAGAGGAGGATAGGTGCTCCCCTCTGAAGCAGGAAGAGTAGACCAGCAGGCAGTAGAAGGAATAATAGTCAATAGTTTAATCATCTAGAGCTAGGGCCTGTGAGGAGGAATCTGGGTCATTCTATGTGGAGGAAATACCTAAGGCTAATCACCATGAAGCACCTTAGGGAGCTTCCTAAGATCCAGCCTCAGATCCAGCCTCAGATCCAGCCTCAGATCCAGCCTCAGATCCAGCCTCAGATCCAGCCTCAGATCCAAGGAGACTCCACATCATCAAAACAGCTGTGCAGTGACACCATTTGGGGGACAGACTATCATCAGGAATGAGAAACAGAGGGTGTGGGGCACACAACATTCCATTTGAGGAAAGATGGATGCCCAACTCTCTCTTACTGTGGGGAGGTGGGATTGATCTAAGTTCAGTGTAGGATATGGTGGAATTATGGAAGAATTATTCACAGAAGATGCTTCTACCAAACACCAAAAAAGAGTTAAGATGGTCAACTTTATATTATGGGTTTTTCTTCCTTCCTTCCTTCCTTTATTTCTTTTTTATTTTTTATTTTTTATTTTTTGCTACAATGAGAAATAAAATAAAAATCCACTATATGTAGCCAAGGAGTCCAAGTACTCCAGACAACACAGGTGAAAGTTTACAAACAAACTGCATGAGAAGGAAATATATTTTTGCACACGGGAAGGGAAGACTCTCTTATTAAAGCTGATAGCAGTGGTCCTGCTGAGAACAATAATAAAAAGATATTTACATTGGGCTTTGCAAGATGTTTTGATGGCTCGAGTAAACCAAAAAAGATGAAATGAGCTTCAGGCGATTAGGGAACAGTGTGAGGAAAGGTGTGCTGGGCTCAAGTCCACAATTACGATGGTCTCTATAGGATAGGAGCAGGGGCGGGAAGCAAGACAATACCGGAAGAGGCAAGCAAGGTGGGTGGGTAACTGAGTTGGGCAACTGCGTGTTTACTGTTGTTCTGACTTTCATTTTGAAAACTGAACCTAAAGTTTCTCTCAGCTATGCTTTCTTCCCATAGAAGCTTCTGGAACTGCTACGGCTTTCCTTGAGTTACCAACAAGGAGGGCAAAGCGCTGCTGAATGACTTAGATCACATTGCAAGGCTCCTGAGTGGAAAAACTGTCACTGGAGGTCAGCCCCGCCCCTGCCCCCGCCTCTTAAACCAGTATGCTCCTGAATAGATTGTTAAACTCCTCTGAACCCAGGTTTGATCAGTATCAGTTGCAGGTCCCCCTGGTTCCATCCTGATCGCCTTGCTGAGATACATCAGGAGATAGTAATGGAGATGTCATTAGCAGAGGACTTGGAATGACCAGTAGAGGGCCTTGAACTGAACCAAATCAGCCAAAACTATAGGTCCTTTCTCCAGCCCAGGGCAAAATTAATTCTGCTTTGCCTGGAGCCCTCGTTAGGAGGTGGGTTTTGAAGGGAGACTTAGGGGATCACAAAAATCTCCCAGGAAGAAGAAGAAAAAATCTCTTTCTTCAGGGAGGAATGGGTTCAGAAAGATAACCTTTCTGCAGGAAACTCTCCAGTGTCACTTCACTGCCTAGGCCTGGACTAGGACTTGGGTGGCCTCCCCTCTAAGCTCAGTACATCTCAGCATGCTATGCTATAGGTCTCCTTCTCACCTCAGAGACAGGTGACAGGGTCTGGCTGTGTAAAATGGGCTCTATGGGAAGAGAATAGACAAGCTGCAGGTAGCCCTTTCTGCTTCATGGTCACCCATCGACCCTTCAGGCTATCTGAGTTTCGTTAGCCTCTGTGTCATGTATTGGAACCTGTCTACAAGGGTAGACTCTAATGAGATGTAAATTGTCATCTTAGAACAGTGGTTCTGAACCTATGGGTCCTGATCCCTCCAGGAATCACATATCAGATATCCAGTATATCAGATATTTACATTAAAATTCAGAACAGCAGCAAAATTATGGTTATGAAGCAGCAACAAAAATAACTTTGTGGTTAGGAGTCACTACAACAAGGGGAACTGTATCACTAGTCTCAATATTAGGAATGTTGAGAACCACTGTCATAAAGGGTATAGACAGGTATAGCACACACACACACACACACACACACACACACACACACACACACACACTTCCTATAACTTAAAATGAAATGCCAGCAGAAACTGATGAAATCTCTTCAAAAAATGTGGGTGGATATTGAGCTTTGGAGTCAAAGGCACACACATGACTTGCTCATCTCTTCCTTTATCCAGCTCCCATGGAGCCAGGTTCTAGGGAACACAACGAGAAAAGGCAGCTCCACAGCAGAAGGTCATGAACTCCAGTGCCAGACTGCCTAGGGCCAAAGCTTTCACTCCAAGCATGTCAGTGTGGCCTTGCACAGGTCACTTAATTTCTCTGTACTAAGTTATCATTTTGTTAAAATGGGGATCATGAAAATAGTCACAACGTGGTTCCTACCAGCAAAGCCATCCAAACTCTGCCTGGCAGGTCTGAGCACTGGTTAGGTATTTTCTGTATGACATCTAGGGATTTCTGGATCAAGGTGAGGGACAGAGGTGATAAGGGAGATTTGGGAAAGCTTGGACAGGTGGTTAGTCAGGGTTAGAAGAGGAAGCTGCAGCAAGTCTCTAAGGGTTTTTCCAGCACAAGAACATCTTGGCAGTAGGGAGCCCAGGATTACCACAAGGTTATACCATGCAACAAACCTCATACAAGAGATTCATTGAGAAAAAAAAACAGAATGGTGGCTTCCTCTGACAGGGAACAGTGACAGCAGTGGGCTGGGGTGGAGGGTGTCTCAGTCAGGGTTTCTATTCCTGCACAAACATCATAACCAAGAAACAAGTTGGGGAAGAAAGGATTTATTCAGCTCACACTTCCACATTGCTGTTCATCACCAAAGGAGGTCAGGACTGGAACTCAAGCAGGCCAGGAAGCAGGAGTTGATGCAGAGGCCATAGAGGGATGGCACTTACTGGCTTGCTTCCCCTGGCTTGCTCAGCTTGCTTTCTTTTATAACCCAGGCCTACCAGCCCAGAGAGGGCACCACCCACAATAGGCTGGGTCCTCCCACCCTTGATCACTAATTGAGAAAATACCTTACAGCTGGATCTCATGGAGGCATTTTCTCAAGGGAGGCGACTCCTTTCTCTGAAATAACTCCCGCTTGTATCAAGTTGACACATAAAACCAGCAATTACAGAGGGGAAAGCCTTTTAGTAGGGTCTTTGTGGAGCATACACAGTGAGCTACTGAAAAAACACAGTACAGCTGGAAGTGTTGTTTGGTGGTAAACTCTGAAACATTGTTTGACCCCCAAAGCTGAGTCACCTGGGCAGAGATTTCTAAGTCTCCCAGCTCCAGTTTAAGCCAGGGGCAGGGTGTTTTTCTACTGACCTGTTGCCCTACAAAGAAAAAAAAGTCAAGAAAGGAGCTCTGGGATGGCAGATGAGGCAGTGAGGCATCATATAATAAGGTACCAGCAAAAGAATAGGAAGATGTTGTGGGGAGACAAGGTCAACTCACCCCAAATAAGAGGCCTACATCAGACCTAAGTACAGAAGCCACCAAAGACCAGCATAGTGAACCATGAGTTTTACTGGAGTTGCTTACAGAAATGTGGGTAAGGGGTTACTTATAGTAGCAGAAGTGATTCAAAGACAGTTGCACCACCAAAGCCCACCTCAACATCGGTGACAGCTAACAAAAGCTAGGAACCTGGAGCACACGCCACCACCTGCAGGAAGCTCTACAGGTTGGAGAGCATCCTTTCCACGTAACTCTGGTCTAAACCTCTTACAGGCAGCTGGTCTGGTGTCAGAGTCTTCACAGCTTGTCTTCTCTCAGAGTCTCTTGCAGTTTGGCTTGTCTGAAAATAACTTTCAGATCTTGGTTTGTTTACTCTGGGAGGAAGGGAACTAGTGAATCTGATCTGTTTCAGGAACTTCCTGAAGCTGTTTGAATCTTTGAGTTATTTACCTTCCTGCTTAAAGGTCTTCCTTGTAGGGTGGAATGTTTCAATCTCAGATAGAACTGTTGGGAGGACATACTTACGCACTTCTGAATGTAGCTTACTGGACAGAGCAGATCTCTAGAGCTTAACTTTGGAAGACTGGACCTCAAACATGTATTACACATGAATCAACACAAAAGTCTTCTATGATCCACTGTGAATCAAGCATTTCACATTGAATGCTTCATCTAAACTTCTCAAAATGATCTTGAGTTCCCATTGCTTCTCATCTGTCTTCGAGAAAGTATCAGAAGCAAATTACTTAAAGTGAGATGCATCAGAGACTGGACCCTCACCTCAGTGAGCTCTGAAGATTAGCTCTTAAGAGAGATGCATTGACCCAAAAGAAGGACGAGTGCAAATCTGTCATGATTTATTGGTTTGATGCCACTTGTGCTTAGGTACTGGGAGAATACTGAATAATATGGAACATACTAATCATATGCATTACTCAAGAGACAAAAAGTTACAGTTCAGTGAGCCAAGTGCCTTTGGCCACTGCCCCCTTTCTCCCTTCTCATCCCTAGCACAGAGGTGTCACACTTAGATTCCAGTCCTGCTTCTAAACAGTAATTGCTTTGACCCTAAGTGACCATTCCCAGGTGTATTGGTTCCTTTTTCCATGCTGTAATAGCATATCTGATAAAAGTAACTTTAGGGAGGAAACACTAGTTTTGGCTAAGAGTTTAAGGTGTTTGTTGTGGTGAAGAAGTCATGACAGTGAAAACGGCTCTTGTTGCGGTTGCCAAAGCTTGAGGAAACCATTCATGTTGCATCCAGAGTCATGAAGCAAAGAAAGACAATTCCAGAGTATAGCGTATTCTCTGATTTTGATTCACTCTTGGCGCTCAGCACACAGTATGGTGCTGTCCAGATTCAGGGTAGGGTAAATCTTTCCAGAAACACTGTCAACAGATGCATGGAATCGGATGTTTTCAGGGTGGCTCTAAATCCAGCTGAAGTGACAATGAAGATTAACTACTATGAGAATGTCACCCATCAGCTTCATAAATCAGGAGCTCCCTTAGGCCCTTTGTCCACTCAAAGCCAGTTAAGGTTGGACGAACTAACACACGCTTAGGGGCTGACAGTCTTAACCTTTAAGACAATCGGTCTCAGCCTTGTGTGACTTGTTTGAGCAGAGATATAATATATATGTAAAATATACTCAAGCTCAAAGACTTGGTCCAAGAACAAACTGTGCAGTGTCTCATCAATTTTTTATAATGATAAATAGATCTAGTGCTGATGGTATTTACATGCGTTGGACTGACCAAAACACGTTACCATTAATGATGATTTAACCTGCATCAGCTCTTTCAAGTGTAGCTACTAGAAAAATGTAAAATGATTCTGTGACCTGTGCCACGTTTCTGTTGGTCAAGTCTGATGCAGTGTCTGAGGCATTTCTGTGAGGATATCACCAGTGTGGTCCAAAGGGGTGTTTCTAAAGGGAGACATCTAACAAAATATGGCTGTTGGAGAAGACTGCCTTTCTGCATGCCTTGAGTAGGACCACATAATCTATTACCCCTTCTGCTTATGGATAAAATCAGTCTTGCTATATTAGTTTCTTATTGGTGCTGTAAAAAGTTACCATAAACTTAATGACTTACAACAACACAGATCCATCCTCTTATATGGCTCTGGTGGTCAGGGATTGGAAATCAGGTTCATTAAGCTAATGTCAAGATGGTGGCGGGGCTGGCTCTTCCTGGCATCATGAGGAGGAAATGCAATTCCTTGCCTTTATTGACCTTTAATTATTGGATTCTACCATCTGGCTGGATTCCTTGGTTTCTGGTTTTGAACCATTTAGGTTTTCTATCTCCTCCTTTCTCCTCATGTCTGCTTCCTGTCTATGACCTCCTGCCCCCTCCCATACACAACACACACACACACAAACCACACACACACACAACATACACACACACAACACACATACACAACACACACACACCACACACACACCCACACAAAACACACACACACAAAACACACACATCAGAGAGAGAGAGAGACAGACACAGAGACAGACACAGAGACAGAGAGAGATTGCTACTATGGTTACAAGAACTTTCTACTCATGACACTTTCAACATCTTCTTTGTCCTATAAAGGATTCGAACAGGTTATGGGGATTAGGATGTGGATATCTTGGGACTCTAGCCTACCACACCTGCCTGTTTCATGGCATCTTCCAATTTCTAGTTTCCAAGGTGAAGCATGAATAGTCACTGAACCATAGGCTTAGAGCATTGAAACCAAAAACGAACCAATTATCTAGCCTACCTCCTGACTCCAGCATCATAAAATTCTATGATCACAAGCCTTATGCAAATGAGGCAAGACGCTCAGATCTTGGAACTTCTGTGAGCTCCCCTAGCTAGGAAGAGCCCACGATGGGCAGATGCCCCACCTTGCTTGGTGGTGGTTCACTCACTGTGTCAGGGGAGGTTGTCCTGCTCTTCTTTGCAAACATAGCAGTGTTTTGTTATCTTTCCAATGAGGACAAAACCCACAGTCACAGATTGCCTTCAGGGTATGGCCTTGCAGTTCCTTTGGAGCAGCTCAGATGTGTGGCTGGACCAGGTGACCTCTCAGGATGGGACAGGAGCAAAATTGCAATCAAAAAGCAGTGAGGATGAGGTTAAAACAGATGGTGGGCTTGCTGGAGCCCATGCTGAGGTTCACGCCGTACCAGGGCAGGTGATGTCAGCTTTACTAATAAGGACCCAAAGAAAGTAGATTGTGCTGGAGGCAGCAGGAGGCTGGGCAGGTCTCTGGTATAGGGATGCAGGATGCCCCACTCAGCAGTAGTTTTTCTTCATGACAGGTCTCTCTCTTCAGCCTGAAGACTCCTTGCCTGCTCCCGCCTCTTTGCCATCTCTCTACCCTCTCCCTCTTCATTCATCTCTGTCCTTCCGAGTCACTGATTTTTAGTCATGTTGGCAGATGATCCACCATTCTCTGTGGAAGTGGAGTCAAAGAAAGGAAAACACTTCATCCTGAAGAAAGAGGTGATGCTGCCGGGGTGTACTCCCACTGTCTGTTTATTCAAGATGTTCAACCAGATGCAGTCAGAGTAAGTCTGTCATGGAAAGATAGCCAAGCTGTTCTCCCTCGTGGTTGTGGGTCTCAAAACTGGGAACTACCCAAGGTTAGGTGGTAGAGAAATGAGTCTCGATCCACAGGTTGACAGCAATGTGGTGAGGGAGTGTGGAAACAGGATGTAGATAAGGACACACTTGGCCTCAAGTGTTAGATCCAGCAGTTTCACTCAGAGTAACTGTGGGAAAGTCATTGAAACTCGAACCCTCATACTCCTTATCTGTGAAGTGGAGCTAACCATAGATAGCCTTACCTCAAGGCCGCTGAGATGATCAGAGAGAATGAGGAAGAAGTCTGTTTACCTGCTAGAAAATGCCTGTCAAACAGCTGAGCTATTGACACAAACTAGCTCAACATAAGGTCAAGCCTGGGACAACAGAAAATGTGAGGAGCTTACAGTTGACTTAGGGTAATGGTTCCAAAACAAAATGAGATGTTAGGAGAAATAATCATGGTCTGGCAGGAAGAGACTGAAGGTTTCAACAGAGATGCACATGGTGTGAATGCCACATGTGGGGTGCTGACAGAACTAAAGAAAACCCTCCAAGTGCTTTCAGGGCAACGGAGATGAGACAGAGGAGAGGGCACTGGGTCAAAGGGTTTCATTGTGATCTTGTTTTTGTTTTAGTTGGTGCAAACCTTGAGTGGATTCAAGTGTCCATGCAGTCAATCAATAGAGAGGCAGAGGTTGAAGGCAGAGAGGATAAAAAATCATTCAACAGATATTTCTCATACACTTGTAATGTGTGCGCAATACTATTTTAGGAACTAGAAACTCAGCAAAGGACGAAGATTTGTGGACTCCCTTCTGGTGAATGGATAATCAATGGAACAGCCTTCTTACAGAGAGGGGAGACAGTGTTAGAATTCATAACACAGGTCGACAAAGAGACAGAGGGAGAGAACACACACACACACACACACACACACACACACACACACACACACACACTTGTATTTGTAGATGCTGGACCAGGCCACTGAGTGAGAGCATCTGTCTGATGGTTCATTTTCATTCTGTGGTAGGAAATTAGGTCATCCTTTGAGGTACAAGTGGGAGCATAGGAAGGGACATTTAGAGGAGGATTACAAAGATTTGAAGTAAACTACTATGAGGAATAAGAATGAATGAGAAAAAGAGAAGATCGAGGTCTTCCCCAGCAGGCAATAGATGAGACTTCTTAGGCTTAGAATTCAGAAAGTCACCCCTTCGTGTTTTAGCTCAGTAACCCTCAGGGATGGAATGGATTCTGCTCATGCAAAGCTCATGTAGAATAGACTGACCCAAGACAGAGGAAACCATGAGTAAGGAAGGCCCGGGGCCTAATGATGGGCTAGTGAAGTCAAGGCTAAAGAGGTGAGACATTTACAACATGTGACAAGGATCAGCAACCAAGGGTCTGGAAGAGGTCAGGGAGCAAAGTTGGAACGAGAAGCAGAAGTCGTGGTTTGAAAGACAATGGTCTCTGTAGGTTCACATGTTTACATACTTGGTCCCTAGTGGATTAGGAAGTATAGTGTAATTGAAGGAGAGTATATGAGCTCCCTCTCCCTCTCCCCCCATCTCTCCCTCCCTCCCTCCCTCCCTCTCTCTCCCTCCCTCTGTCTGCTTTTACTCTCTTGCTCTCTTGCCCTCCCCCATCTATGGATCAAGATGTGAACTCTCAGCTGTGGTTCCAGCTGCCTGTCATTATGCCATCGGTCTGCCATTGTAGACTCCAATGCTCTGGAATCATAACTCCAACTAAACTCTCTTATAAATTGCTATGGCCATGATCTCCCATCACATCACTATAAAAGCAACTAAGACAAGCAGTAAGGGGCCAGCAGGCAGGGGTGGACGTCACAAGAAAGAAGGGCTGTGAGAGTTGGATGTTTGGATGGTGTTGGGAGAGCCTTTTGTGGTGATTGACAAAGGCAAAATGTGGTCTTGAGAGTAGAGGCCATGGTGAGACTGAGAGATGGTTTTGGACTCGAAGGTTGTCACCAACACTTGCTTCCTAGCTTTCCTCTTTTTACGTTCCACCATTTTCCAATCTTTCTCTAGTTCTTGTTCACATGGATGCCTCCCCTGGTCTTCACTTTTGTCCCTTGGGTCAGCTCCACACTGTTCTCTTTTCACATATACCTCCTTCCATCCTTCAGGTCCCCATGGTAACTGTCATCTGTTCCAGGAAGACTTAGCCAAACCCTACCTGAATAGCATACCCTCCCTTCCCCATTGCTATCCATGCTTCTCATTAACCGCAGAGCTCCATGAAGTAGAAACTGAAGCATTTTGTCATGCTTTTCCTCAGCTCCCAGCCAAATGCCTGGCACAAAATGGCATCTGGTGAATATCTGTGGAAGGGGTTTACAATGGTTTAGGAAAATGAGACATGTCCCCAGAGATAGATATTTATCTTCAGCATGGATGACCTCATGGTCAAAGACTAAGGAGAGTTTGGGACTGAGTCATGAGATGTCTAGAGCATGAAAGCAAGATACTGTTGGTGCAAAACAGGCATTGAGAGAGATCGTCTGTATTATTAAACATGGGATAGCAAAGGGTATCCTGTGATGAGGCCAGTGCTGTAGAGACAGTGACCAGGAACTAAGAATTCATAATTATGAAGATTGGAAGGGAGACCCACAGGGAGAGGCTGGGCAGAGGAATAGACGCATGGGGTCCTATGAGCATCAAAGGTCAGGACAGAAGACCCTGCTCTTGAGAGGATCTGATAGATCATAGTCCCATTGAGCATTGTCTAGGCCAAAGGGCTCCAACCACGTGGTGTTTGTGAACATAAAGTGTTTGGTCCCTAAGAAGAACATCAAAGGATCCTGGTACAGAAGAACTCCTCGCCAAGTGTTCTCTCCAGTCTGAGGTCACAGCAGATAAACTTGGCTAACCACTTTCAGCTTTAAGATGAACAACACCTTTCTAATCAAATTCCAACAAGGGCAAGCAAGCTTTCCCAGAGACTAGAGCCCACAGGGCCAGAAAACCAAATTCGGAACACACTTCTAAATAAAGCCCTTCACTTAAGTCTTCTTTGTGTCTTTGTTAGTTCTCTTACCCTTAAAAAAATAATAAAAAAAAATCCAGTTCAAAATATGGTCTTAAAATCTAGTCAGTGGCTGTGAGCCCATCCGCGCACTTCCTAACAATGTTAGGTTGAAGTAAAAGCTGAACTGAGTCTCTCGCTATACCTCCCTGAAGGCATGCCATGTCCTCTGAAATACAAACTGAATTTAAAATGTTCTTTCTAGGGAAACAGTTGAGCAGTGGATCTGGAGGAGAGGGGGCTTGGAGGAGGGGAGAGAAGGGAGATTTTCGGTTAGGATGAATAAAGAAGAAAACAAGAAAAATCTAAAGGACAAAAATTAAAATATAGACCTCATCATCCACTGTGAGTGCCATCTCACTGGGTCAGAGATGTCCATTAATCCCAAAGAGCACCATTGTTTATGTTTGGGGGAGTTTTTTTTAATAAAAAGTGGGAACTCTGCCTGGGGGGATGCTCTTTTTAGAAAAAATGTTTTGCTAATGATTGAGAGTGCCTTTCAGAAAAAAAAAAACCTTATTTAGCAAAGGCAGTTATGAACACGGGTGGGAACACAAGAGTCTTACTCTGACCAATTCGCCCTCCCTATAGTCACCAACTGTCAACTCCCTGTGAACCCTGGCCACCCTCATCTTCTCTCTGAACTTGTTTTCCTATGAGAAATGAAAGTGGTAAGATTTTTAGGTGCCCAAGGACTCTTCTGGGTCTTGAGCTTCTCTGGCCTCCTGTAAAGTCTCGCCTTTGAAATGCTGATACTGTTAGTAGGTTTCACTTCTGCTGGAGTTGAGATAGAGACAGCAGGTAGGACAGCCACCTCTCTGACTCCCTGGGGTGCTTTCCAGCTGTTACCACCCAGTGAGGTAACACTTGCCCGGTGAGGAGCCAAAGCAGCAATGATGTGTATGAACACCTTCACCCTCAGAGGTGGGACAGGCCTTAGTGTTACTACTGAGGACCAAGAATCCTAGCATAAGTATGACGCTGTACTCAAGTGACATAGATCAAAAACTGAACCTGGAGACTGGAGAGATAACTCGGTGGTTAAGGATGCGTACTGTTTCTTGTAGAATATTCGACTGTGATTTCTAGCACCTATATCAGATAGCTTACAACTACCTGCATAATTCCAGCTCCAAATGACTTTAAGCCCTATGGACCTCTGGGTCTCCCAGGAAAATGTGAATAGCTTGTGTCTAGTATTGGTTCTCAATCTGTGGAGGGTCGCATGTCAAATAGCCTACATATCCCCTTGGAGTTCAAACGACCCCTTCACAGGCACTGCATATCAGATGTTTACATTACAAATTGTAACAGTAGCAAAATTACAGCCATAAAATACCAACAAAAATAATTTATAACCTCATCTGTAGTAAAGGGTCGTGGCATTAGGAAGGTTGATTACCACTGGAAAGAATCAGTGAGTTCACACCAGCCATTCAGCCAGCACCCAGCTGGGCACCCTATATATATTTCTTAGAGTCCCAGAGTGGGGAAATGTCCATGAACCCCAGATCAAAGCACCTCTCCCTTAAGAATAGCTCTCCTCTGTTCATACTATATGTCAGAGGAGGAGATACTGTCCACCTTGGCTTGTTTTGTACTACTGCCTCTCTACTTTCATTTCTAATAAGCCACCTTGTCCCTCTGGGTCCACAGACATCTGGTCAAAGAGTCTGATTAGTGAGGAAAACCTTGAGACTTTAAATCATAAAGTGGTAGGTAGCCTGGCCTCTGCCTGACTCTCTGTGCCACTATCAGGACTCCCTGCCACACATGAAGGCATCGGTCTTGACTTGTTTCACACCATCTTTAGATGCCTTGCTCTATGGCTTACTTCTGTGTCTTTCTCTGCTGTAATGATTCTCTTCCTGGCTGTCTGTACTCATCCCTGAGACACAGTTTAGCTTCTACTAGGAAACTTCCTGACCATTTAGGATGCCTGGACTATTTCATATTCTGGCCTCTCCCTTCAATCCAGGTGTGCTAAACTTGAGGACAAGCATATGGTCATGGTTGTCTGCATTCCCAGTGTCTAGTATTCAGTTGAGGCATGACAGAAGGAAGGAAAGAGCCATGAAGGTAGGAAGGAAGGAAGGAAGGAAGGAAGAAGGAAGGAAGGAAGGAAGGAGGAAGGAAGGAAGGAAGGAAGGAAGGAAAGAATGATGCCCTTCCTCTTATGTCCATCTCTTTTTAGATCAGATGGTGATGTTCAGGGTGGTGTGACCACAGACATTAATATCCAGTCTGCAGAAGGTCAAGGTTGGAAGAAACTTGAGAAACACATGCCTACAATTTAAGCAGAAGGGCACTGTGGTCCAAGGAGGGAAGTGGGTTTGGATGAGTCTTATATCAAGGCATGAGTGGGACACTAGAGTCCTGGGGGCTGAAATCTCCTCTCTGTTCCAACCTGTTTCTTCCACACCACAGTCTCCCAACACGTTTGCATTGCCATGAGATTTGGAGAGCTAAAACTTTGAAAGATGAAGCTTCAAAAGAAACACTCGGTTGTTACTGGGAGGGTGTGAATGGACACATCGGTTTGGAAAGCAATTTGGCAATGTTTTCTGTACATAAATACACAGCACACACCACGGGACCCAGCAATTCTCAGTACAGTCATGTATCATGCTTCGAGAGGGATATATTCAGAGGCATGCATCACTGGGTAATTTGTCATTGTCTGACATTTACACAGACCTAGATGCTGTGGTCTGCTACATACCTAGTCTGTGGGATCCTTCCTAGAGACCAAAGGCTACAGAGCAGGTGACTGTGCCTACTAGGGTCACAGGCACCTGCAACACTGGTGCAAGTGTTTGTGCCGCTTACTATATCCCAACTTCCAAAAGCTACAGACAAATGATATGATATAAAAGGGAAAAATTAAGAAGTGCACTTTATAGGCACTTCCCAAGGATGGAGTTTGCTGGCCTAGATGTTCCCCTGGCTTAGTCACTGAGTGAGTTGCAAAAGAATACAGAGGCCTTGCCCACCCCTACCACCACCCCCGCCCTCCCTCAGGCATACTGCTGTAGACTTTGTAAACACTGTGCTAAGCTGCACTGAATGTGTTCGGGTTCTTTTTCTTTCTTCAGTAATAAATGGATTCCGCTTACCATAACCATTCTTAACTCACTAGTTTTCATTTCCAAAGCCTCTGCTCTTGTAACACTTCGATTACAATACATACCGTGCAGACACATTCTCCTCTATCTCTTTATCCTGGAAGGTTTTCTCTGCAGCCTTTTGCTTTTGTTGGTCATATTTCAAACTTGGTGTCAAAAACCAGAAACCGTAAGGATGTTACAATGGCTACAGCATCACTAGGCAATAGGAATCTTTCCTCTTTGTTGTTATCTAATGGGACCAATGTCATATATGTGGTTCATCGTTGGCCGAAGTGGCATTTTGCAATGTATTAACCCACCTATAATATGGTTTTTCAGAAGGTGTTTTATTTGAGCTCAAGGACTTTTGATCACTGCGCCATTGGCAATAGCAGATGCCTGAGAACTCCAAATGATCCTCGAAGGGAATATATGTGTAAGCTGTGGTGTCATTATGCAGCTCAACAGCTAGAAGCTCTAAATGCTCAGGAAGCTGAAGTAGGAGGATCGCTGAGTTCAGGGCTTCAACACAAGCTTGGAACACACAGTGGCCTCTCAGAGACTGAAACACCAACAAAAAAGGTATACATAGACTAGACCTAGACCTCCCCCCCAACACACACACATATGCAGTAGATGTGCACCCAGTTGGGTCCCTCAACAATTGGAGCTGTCGCCTGTATATGGATCTCATTCCCCTAACTGGGTTGTTTGGTCTGGCCTCAGTGGGAGAGGATGTGCCTAGCCCTACAGTCACTTGATGACATGCCAGGGTTCGGGGATAATCAGGGGGTCCTCTACCCTCTCAGAGGAGAAGGGAGAGAGGACGATGGAGGAGGGACGGGGGGGTAGGTAGGACTGAGAAGGGGGTTAGCAATTGGGATGTAAAGTGAATAAATAAAATAATAAAACAGAGACAGAAAAAAATTAGAGAGTAAAATAGTTGAAATAGACATGTTAGCACAGTCAGGGCTAAGAAGCACAGTTCTGGTTATAATTGTGGTAGTAGCAGTGGCCTCCTCTCAGGATTTCTGAAGCTGGCAACGGAAGTTGTCTTCCTAGTATAGTGTACCTTAGGCCTTCTGGCCAGGTTCTTAGTAAACAGACATTGTAGAAAGAGCAGAGTTCTGGGTCTAAGCATGTCAACTATAGGTTCTGAAGTCAAAGCTGCTCTAGGATTAGGTGATGTTTATTGAGGGCTCTCTACACCCTTTACTTAGTGGACAATGACTGAATAACACCTTCTGCAGAGCTCCATCTTTCCTATCTTTGAGAAAGAGTATGTAGTAATAAGTAGTCTAATAGTGCTGGACGCAGAAAATGGCTCAAAATTATAAGGAAATTGGTAATGTTGAGGGCTAGAGAGACATCCCAGTAGGTAAGAATGTTGTCTGTGCCACAGTGAAGACCTGAGTTTGAATCCCAGAACCCATGTCAAAATCTGTGTAGTATCTTTAATCCCCACATCAGGGTGAGGCAGAGTCAAGATGTCCTGCTGGGGCTTACAGACCCCCAGCTTAGCTCCAGGGTCAGGGAGAGACCCTGCCTCAAAGGAATAAAGCAGGCAGAGATAGAGCAGAATATCTGTTTTGGCTCTCTCTCTCTCTCTCTCTCTCTCTCTCTCACACACACACACACACACACACACACACACACACACACACAGCACACAGCACACAGCACACAGCACACAGCACACAGCACACAGAATCAGAAGTGTTTATGAACACTACTGGAGATCAATCAATAGTAAACATTCACACAAACAGGATCCTCTAGATTAAAGATGCAAAGGCTGGACCGGCAGCTGCCATTTCTGTTCCTTTTTTTCTGATCAAGTTACCTCCCCACCAACACAATTGTATAGACATAAGCAGTCAAGTGCTCTTACACCCAGAAGGCGAGGAGTTACAGTGAGCCTCTGTAGTTATGGTAACATTCAGGTTTATGGAATACCAGCGAAAGTTACTCTTCTGATATGAAAAATGGGCCATGCATCATTCCTTGACTCTCATAATTACAAAGAAGTCCAAAAAGACTTTCCAGGACTTAGTCCAACCAAAATAGACAAAAGAACAAAATACTTACATAATGCTGAGGGGAAGAAAAACAAATAAACATCAAAAAAAAAAAAACAAGCCAAAAAAAGGATATCTAGTCTAATGGTAATTATGTACATTTTAAAGCAAAGCTATTGGGCAAAAGTGTAAAAACATAGAGGTGTAAGAACACTCATTAACTCCAGAATAGTGTTATACAGAAAGGAAGGAGTGTAGCAGATGTCCCTATTGTATTTGCAGTATTTTTTTTAATTTGAAGAAAATACAGAAAAAACAGTTAAGTAAATCAAGTGTGAGTACGTGGGAGTCTGACTTCTATTTTCCCGTGCCTTTCTTAATGTTTAAGTGGGTTGTTGCTTCTTAAAATAAGCAGAGTGTCATCCAGACGAAAAGGAACGGAGAATGAGAGTCTCAGGGGTGAAAATCGACAGGTTCAAGGCTCCACTTAAGAACTGGCAAGAGAGAAAAGGACAGGGAGGATGTGAAGTGGAGCCCCCTAGAGGCAGGGAGGGTCAGTGGTAAGTCTGAGAATGGAGTGCTGGGCAGATTTTTCCCCACCTAAGTTCCCAGTGCTCTCTATCCTTATCACTAACAGTACTCAAGTCACAATTTATTAAATTAGCTGTCCATGTGTTTGCTGGAATCTAGGCTCTGCAGACCCACTTTCTGTGCCCCACCTTGCCTTCTGCTCTGGAGGGACTCTATAGACAAACAAACCCAATGGCCCTGAGTTTCTGGTCAGGCAGGAATCATCCAAGAGGATCACAGAGTCAGGATCCCCTCATCCCCTATGTGAGCACCTTTGGAGCAGGCAGCTGTGACCCTTGACAGAAGATGACTACCCTTCTCCAAGTGGTTTGCTGTATATAATCAATCCTCTGTTGCTGGTTCCTTGGTCAGTCTTTTCTTTGGCCCTGGGCAAAGGGACAGACAGGTTTTGCCTGTAAATAGTCTCTATAGAAAACACCATCTTGAAGCACCTCAAACTGCATGTCCCTCAGATACTCATAGGGGTCCACTGATTCTGTCTCCTGGAAGCCTCTGACAGACCCCAGGACAGGGCAAAGGTCTGATTTGTTTCTGACTCCAGGTAGCTGCCTAAGGCTGTGGTCCATCCAGAGGTGACTAAGACATAACTAATAAGGGGAGATCGGTGAATGGAGAAAAATGGGTACCTTCTTGAGTCTGGGCATATATGAGTCTTGGGTTTCCAAAACAAAACAAAAAGTGATCGTGAAGGAAAGCGTAGAGAAAGGAAAGCTATACCGGGAAGAAAGAATGATTCTAGAAATATTTCTAGAACATTAGATGCTCTGCAAACCTAGGACCAGAATGCTTCCTTACTTTCTTTGTGCCATATCTCAAACACTACAAAGTATACAGGTAGAAACCAGAGGTGCCAGGATGGTCTAAAAATTGTCAAACACATGTTAAAATGGGGGTAAACCTGGTGTTTATCTCATGTCTTGTTGACATGGGCAGATCTGAGCTACATCTCGTAGCAACCCATGTGTCCTTCATTAAATATCTTGAGGCTCTGCTGGTATTTGTTCCTGCCTGCAGCAACCCCTTGATGGTCCCCACCCCAGCAGTTGGTATGTCTGGGCTGGAGGATCGCCTTGTCTGTGTGCAGGAGGGAGTACCTGGCTTCCCATCTCTATCCATTCTGTCCCTGACATCTCAATCATAAATGTCACCAATGTTGTTTTATTGGGCCGAGCTGAGGAGATGTTTATTCACCTGGTGCCTTTCAAACTGATTAGGTGGATTTAGTCCTAGGATGAAAGCGTCTGAAGCCAGCATTTCTGGCCCGAGAAAGAACCAAGCATGTGGATATTACGCCACAGTCTGTCGCACTAGCCCGTGCCCCAGGGTCTCCCTGCTAGAATCACATTTTTTCCTGCCCAAGAAATTAATTTCTTGTTCTCTATGATCTGATGAAAGCCAGCAGAAGCCAGAGGGAGCAGCAGCGTGAAGGTACTTACTGATTATTGAATGTGCATAGCCAGAGACTGAGTTCCTAGCTGGCCATGTCATCTTCATGCTATGACCCTCCAGGGACATGCCTAGCATTCCCACTTCAAAGCTGAGAAAACTGAGCTCGGAAAAGTTTTCTACATGAAGCCAGTGTTACACAGCTGTAAAGCCATGGTTAGCAGACTTGGAAGTCTAGATTCCAAACTCCCAGCTCAATTCCCCCCTTTTATTAAATATAGATTCCTTTCTCATACAATTGAATCTGAATCCTGTTTCCCTTCCCTCTTCTCTTTCTAGTTCCTCCCTACCTCCTCTCCCATCCAGATCCACCCCCTTTCTGGCTCTCATTAGAAAAGAACAGGCTTCTAGGAGGTAGCGACAAAACACCACAAAATAAAATATAATGAGACAAACTTGGACAAAACAAGCCCACAGTGAAATAAAAAGAGCCCCACGAGATACGCAAGAATCAGAGACCCTGGTTCACACATTCAGGAGTCCCATAAAAGTACTGACTGAAAACTACAGTATATAGGTGGAGGACCTGGTGCAGACCCATGCAGGCCCTGTGATTGCTGCTTCAGTCTCTGTGAGTTCAGATAAACTGTGTTCACCATCTCTATGTCTTACAAAGTTTCTTGTTGGTTGTCAATAGGACCAGGCTGAAAGCAGCTTGGGAAGGAAAGGGTTTATTACATTTTATGGGTTAGATTAATTACATCATTGAGGGTAGTCCAGGCAAGAACTTAAGACAGAGACTGAAGCACAGGCCATAAAAGAATGTGACCTATATTTTTGTTTGTTTGTTTTTTTTCTCCCCATGGCTTGCTGAGCTTTCTTTCTTACACAACCCAGGACTACCTACCTATGTGCTGCCCTGACTCTGGAATCTCCAGTCCAATCATGACTCAAGAGAACGCCCCACAGACATGCCCACAGGCCCGCCTGATGGAGGCAATGCTCTCAGAAGAGAGGGTGGTGTGGCTGTGTGCATCCTCTGCCATGGCCCAGGAGCACTCTGAGGATAGAGGATCAAATCCAATTTATCACTTCATTTGCAGCATCTCATCCAAGGCTTTTCTTAGCACAAAAGACTTGATTTGGAGGGGGGAAATGAGAAAAATTTAAAAATGACTGTGCTATTTTATTGAAATGCTCATGAATGTTGCTTCTGAAAAAGCAAGCTGGTGAGGTGAAGGTCGAAGGGAGAAGAGGCAGGAGTTAGAGAAATTTGAGAACCTGCGATGCGTGGTCAAAAAGCTGAGGTCCTGAAATGCGGGTGTCCTCTGTCAATAGACAAAATGTTCAAATGGCCAAATCCCATGATGGAGCAGCCAGTCTGACTACCTCATCCAAGTAATTTCTCCAACCCCTGCCCCCAAATGGATGTGTTTTCAAGAATTCCCTCACACAGCCATTCATGAATTGTTCCTGTGGGCAATGCTTTCTTCAGAAATGAAGGCTATCAGAAATAGTCCAAGGACAAATATGACCCAAAGTCATTGTACAAAACTTTCCAGAGTGAGTACTAGAGACAAGCATAGCACTGGGTCAACAGTCTGGGGTGACCATGCCACCTTTCTTTACACAATACAAAAAGCCAGAGTGTTTTTCTTTGAAACCTCTGAACCATGGGCAGGATGCTCCGATTCAGAGGCGCTCATGGACCAGATGTGGAAACTGGAATATAACTAAGACACAAGTACCTAAACCCATTGGGGACAAGTACAGTGGCCTCAGGTGGGCTCTGTGACACTCTCCTGGGAGTCTTTCCTTTACCTGAACAGGGAGGTAGTTTCAAGATGACTGGGTATATATGAATTCCTCATGGTTAAGAACAGAAAAGCATTCTCATTTGTTTTCAAAAACTTTGTGTTGTGTGTGTGTGTGTGTGTGTGTGTGTGTGTGTGTGTGTGTGTGTGTGTGTGTAGTTCCGTATGAGTGTGTCTGTACACATTAATATATGTACACATGGACGTGGACACCAGAGGTCAACATCAGTTGTAGTTCCCAACGAGTGGTCTACTTATTTTTTGAGACAGAGCTTCTCACTGGGACCTGGCGTCACCAATTAGGTTAGGCTAGCCCACTAGCAAGCCCCAGGAACCTTCTGTCTCTACCTCGCCAAGACTGGGATTATATGTGAGCACCACCATACTCAACTCCTCCCCCTTTAAATCTGGGTTCTGCAGATCAAATTCAGGTCTCCATGTTGGAAGGCAAGCACTTGGCCAACAGCTAAAACCATTAAAACCATTTTCCCATCTCCCTGGCTTCCAAAAGCATTTTCTAATTAAAGATACCTCTTAACTATACATCCCACTATCCCAGGAGGAATCAAAGAGTGAGGTGGCATTCAGTTTGGTGCTGCTACTAGGAATGTGAGCGCATCAGCAGCATCCTCTGGTAAGGACCTGTTAGAAACACAGAATGGCAAGCCTCTCCCAGGAATCTGCATTTAAACAGAATCAACACTAAAGCTTGAGAGAGGTTTTAACATTCCAATTCTTCAGAACAGCTGCTCAACAGAATAAACCAGGGAATGGGGTCACTGTGAAGACTTTGCCAGTCCCTTGAAGCTCTCTGGTCATCAGCAAATCATCCAAATATCTCTGTGGTGTTTCAGCCAAATTGGCTATCATTTAGGCTCAGTCCTTTGGAGCCATATCCGTTGGTTTGAGATGCAAACACACAGTCGATGGTTTCCTGGCCAGGATCTGCTATTCTTCTCAATTATAATTTTACACTACCCAGTTCAGATACCAGCTGCCCTATGAGTCCCTTCCTGGCCTTTCCCTTCTAGAGGAATCAATCCTGGCTCTGCGCCCTTGTGGTGGCTCTGCATTTATGTTTTGCCTTAAAACTTGCCACATTTTTTTTATTCTCTCAGTGAACGTCAACTGCCTACCTTGGCCTCCAAAGCCCAAGCTTTTAGTCATATAATTTCCCTAGAGTACTTAGCATGGTGCCCAGCCTATTGCAGGTCCCCACTATCTTCTTGAGCTCCTACATTAAAAGTATTGAGAAGTTCAAACTTACCACTCCCTGTCCTTAAACAAACCATGTGTAACCGCCCATTTTTTTTCCTCTCTTGGGATGAAATATGAGCTTCTTTGTATGCTTTTAAATAAAATATCACATCAGATCCTTCACCTCACCTTGCATAGTGGCTATAACTCTCACCAAGACGTCCAATGATAGCATGAGCCTCAGAAAATTGGAGTACAGGACTCATTTAAAATCTAGAGTCCATAACCATGACTCCATACCAGGCCACCTTCAGACAATGCCCTTATGTCTTCCGATTCCTCTGCTGGCCTCCAGACAAGTCAATGAGGGATGATACATGTTTTCTACTTCAACTCCTGCCAGTGCCTGTGTTTCTCTTCTTGATGTTCTGGGGTCAGTGGGAGCTCAGAAGGTAGACATGGAATGAACCCCATTTTTTCGAGGTGCTAAGGAATCTTAAAGGCTAAAAGAAAATCCCTGACGATTTTTCCCTGTCCAAATGGGCCTTACCCTTTGATTGGTCTGACTCCCTACCTTGAACCACAGCTCACCAGGTCTGGATCCCCCCATTGCTTTGTCCACACCAGTCTATGCCATTGGAGGTTGGTCTCTGCTCCTTCCATGGAGTCTAGCTCTAAAATACTGGGTCTTTTCAAGGTATCTGTCTTCACCAAGAAGGCCATTCTACTAGGTTGTGCCCACTCTTCAGGCCTTCCTGTCCTAGCAATGCCAAGAAGCACCCTGCCATGTTTTCACACACCCTTGGACACTGAGACTTACTGTTGGGGTACAGGTTCTTTTTCTGATCTGCCCTGGCCTTTTTCCCTTTTTCAGTCATTCGTCAGCCTAGTACATCCTTGTACCATTTTCAGAGCCACGTTTCTAGAAAGTTCTCCCACCTGCTGTTCTCACACAGCACAAGAAGTCAAGTGCCACTTGGGGATTTGCAATCAGAAAACAGTGGAAAGTCAACTCTGTATGCTTTTACTCCCAACACTTAGGTCAATGTGCTTACAAGGCAAAGTACCTTACTGACGGAGCACATGGACCTAAGTCTGATCCTCAGAGTCCATGTAACAATGTGGGGCAATACCAGATTTAACCCCAGAACTTGGAAGGCAGAGGCAGATAGACTCTGCCAAGAAACATTTGTGAGTTTCAGGACTGCCAGGGCATACATATTATACCCATATGAACATGTAAATCTATGACTATACCCACACAGAGAAAAAAAATGTTACACCTTTAAAACTCCTCACTTTCTGTATCTATCTTGAAAAAACAAAATAGAGAGATAGAGAGATGATAGATAGATAGATAGATAGATAGATAGATAGATAGATAGATAGATAGATAGATAGGGGCAACTAGAAAGGAAAGGACAGGTAAAGACCTAAGACTTGATGACCAGACAACCTAGCCTTTTCAGTGAGCCTCAGACCAGTGAGTGATCCTCTCTCAAAAATCAAGTTAGACAGTTCCTTAGGAATGATGTCCAAAGTTGTTCTCTGGCCTCTTCATGCATGCACATGCATGTATAAATGCATCAGTATGCATACCTATACCCACACACTCACACACACACACACACACACACACACACACTGCACTTTTAAAACGCCTCACTTTCTGAATCTGTTTAAATGAGAAATATATACAGTCATATGTATGTATACAATACAGCTCATTTTACAAAATAGTTGTGAGGATTAAAACAGATTAACATGTAGGATAGTTAACATTATGGTTATAAACACTCAGCACAGAAGAACTATATTTAACAATTGTTCTGAAGCAGCAAGACAATCAATGATTCTGTTAATAAACCTTGTTGTAGAAATATATAATATAGTTAATGGGTTTGAAAATCAGAACAAAAGCAAAGTGTTTTATGCATAAAGGAGCTCATTTTGTTTCACCTGGAAGATTAATCCACCTAGAATCCTCATTCTGGGGGAAATTAGTTGTTCTGCAAACTGGAATGCCAAGCAGTGGGGGAATATGTAGTCTGTCTTGCCAACCACCACCATCACCCCCCGAGGCACCTGTGTAGGGATGTGGGTTTGTTCATTTAGCCTGGGAGGGAATAGAACAGATATTGATTTCTGCTTCCTTTCTCTGGACAGCCTCTTCATCCCTAAAAAGGTTTCACTGGACTTTTGAGACATCAAAAAAGGAAAAGCCACTTGATACATATGATGGGATGCAGGCTAAATGGGGAGACTTGCCTGGATCTCCCATTTACCCACCCTCTGAGGACATTAAACCTTAAAGATAGTTTAGATCTCACCTTTAACATTTTCTAGGAAGGTAAAATTTATCTTATCTACTCTTTGTCTTGCCTCATTGGTGATTTCTTTTAGGAATTTACTCTACTTTTAACATTCTTTCAAAAATACGATCCAGTTCATGAGCTCTGTCCATGGCTGATAGAAGTCTCCCATTTCAGGATCCCAGTGTCTTGATCATCAAGATCTGACATTAAGGCTGGGGATTTAGCTCAGTGGTAGAGCGCTTGCCTATGCAGCGCAAGGCCCTGGTTCAGTCCTAGCTCCTAAAAAAAAAAAAAAAAAAAAAAACTGACATTAAACCTGACTGTAGATTCTGTGACTTTATTCTTGGTTATTTTCTTAAGCCAAGGTACTTTCCCAGGTCTGCTCCCTCTGCTTTTTAAGACTTGAATCTAATAGTCTAATGGAGAACCATTCACCCAACCCTCATAAGTTGGGGATAGAGAAGGGAAGCAGGAATCAGATATTTTCCATGTGGCCTATGTTCGTTCTTTGCTTTTTTTCTTTTTTGTTTTTTGTTTTTGTTTTTTGAGATTTTTTGTTGCTGGGTTGTTTGTTTGTTTGTTTGTTTGTTTGTTTTTCCCCTCTCTCAGTTTTTGAGCTATCATATTTCAAGGGAAATGGGGATGGGCATATATTTCTAACTCTGGAATTTATAAATTGACTTATCTTCAAAGCCCACTCTGGCAGATCCCACATTTCTTCATTTGGTGACCTTCCCTGAAGAGACCTGAGAACATCTGTCAAAGCCTCAGGATGATCTTACTGTTGAACAATTAGAAAATTCAGTATTTAGGGGAAGTGCTGGGAGCTGACTACTGTATTGTGGCTCTAACAGTTCCTGATGCTCCTAAGAAAAACAGCCGGGAGACTGGACACCATCCTGAAAAATGGCCCAGGTGTTTTCTCAACCTCGTGCTTCCTCCACTTATCCAAGATCTGTCAGTTCCTTAAGAAGCTCCAAGCTCCAAGCTGGGCATAAAGAATTGGGCAATTTCCTATCTTTTGTCCTGGTGTCCCCAAGCCATAGACATTATTTTAATGGAGTTCCATTGTATCTCTGAATTCAAATGGACTTGAAAGCAAACAAAACATTTAAAAGAAGTTTCTTCCAAAGCATGGGGGTGGGGAGGGGCTTGTCAGGACTTGAGAATTGTGCAAAGTCCCGAATCAGGGGAATCGGTGACTAAAACACTCTCTCCAAATGCTTAGCAGATGAAGAGTTAGTTATCCGAGGATCTAGTTCCAAGTAATTCTCCCAGTTGGGGAATTAAGTTTCCAGACAATTGCTCACTAATGGTATAAAAACATTTAACAAGGAAGGAAGCAGAGAAGGGAGGGAGAGAGGGAGAAAGAGAAGAGAGAAATAGGAGAGAGAAGGGAGGAGGGAGAAAGGGAGGAGAGAGGGAGAGTGGGGAAGAAGAAAGAGAAGGAGGAGTGGGAAAGGAAGAGAGGAAGGGAAGGAGGAATGGGGAAGTGAGAAGGGAGGAGAAAGGAAGGAGGAAAGGCATAGAGTGAGCAGAACCCATCTGGTCATCTTGTAGTCTGCTAGCATGGGTGTCTTTTAACAGAAATTCTGCTTTCTGATGAACCTCACCCTACATCAGTAGTAAGTAACCCCTGCCTCCAATTAGTTTTAACTGCTACATAAAATTCAAATCCAGGGCCTGGTAAGAGGCTCCCGGTGTTATAGCTGGAACAGCATCTCATGGAAAATACCAGAAGCCCCTGAGAAAGTTGTCTCAAGAGACCTATCACAGTCTGAAGACTACAGAGAGGGAAGCCTTGACTTTCTACATGAAAAGCTGGCTTCCAAGTCAGGACAATGGAGACTGAGACTCAGCAGCAGCAAGTGACAGGACAGCAGACAAGTGCTCCATAGTGGCAAGCAGAGGTGAAGGACATATGTGACCAGATTGAAACCTGCAGTGTTTGGGCATGTGAGAGTCACATGCTTCTCAGAAAGGTCTGTGACAGTTGGCTACGTCAACCATGCTTTCAGCTGATTCATGCATCTTGCAAACTCCCCCAAAGCTCTTCCTATGTGCCAAGCACTGTAAAGATAGTATCTCACCCTGCAGAAGACAGAGACACATTCTCAGGCTGTGCCAGTACAATGTGGGTAATTGGATGGCAGAGACATGCATTAGGGTTGAATGTCACAGAGATGGATGGGCTGCAGCTCCTGGACAGTCAGGCTTTTGGACAAAGGTCATAGGAAAGGAAGTGTCTAAGAATGTACCTTTGATTCTTCGGATGATCTTCAAAGGATCCTGAAGGATTCTTTTTTCTTTTGTCCTTTTGTTTCATAAAGGCCAGAGCAGGTCTTACTGAATGAAATATCCCATGAGGTTGTTAAGTCAGCCTACCCTGCCGTGTTGCCGTGCCTACGTAGATTCTGGGGTGAGAAAGCCGATACCTTCTTGTCATTCTTACTCTGGCGACAGACATGTGAGAAATATTGGAGAAGAGGAAAGATTTCTCTTTGTCCTTGGCATTTTTTCCTTTGATAATATTTCATCCAAAAAGGAGTTTTGGATCTGGTCTTGGTCATGTGACTTGGAAGGAGACGCTGAGGATGATACAGCAGCTGAGGAAAGGAAGCTCATGATATATTCTGGCAGGTACACAGCTCTGACTCTACAGCTGGCCCCAAAGCACCTTGGGGGTTGGGGGGAAGGCAATAGGTCAGTGAGTTAGAACTGGAACAGGTGGGTGGATACTGGAGCAAGAGAGCCCAAAGCGATGCCACAGAATGGGCCATGACAGGGTCGTGGATATAAACTAACTGCATACTCAACCAGAATCTGGGGTTTCAGTACAAAAGGAATCAATAGAACATGGCCTTGATATGGCTGGAGACCCCAAAACAGGAAGACATATTTAAATTGGGGAACAGGCATGATAGAAGCCATTGCAGGAGCAGCAGGAGGCCCAATAAGAAGAGGGTAGGAGGAAGTGAGCCAAGGCAGGTATGACCCAAAGCATAGGCTGTGGAAAGCAACCTTCTGTGGGTCGTCTCTCCTATCTCAAAACTACCCAACATCCAAGCAGCCTTCAGAGTAGAGAAGACCTGATAGAAGGACCAGGAAGAGGCTCACACATGACAGTAATGCTCCGGACACTTCAAAGCTCTCATCAGAGTCCAAAGGTAACCATCAAATACACAGAGATCACACTGACTGAAAGGAAGGGGCATTTCGGTATCACATTTTCTTGTACAGAGCAGTATGGTACATTCCCTCCAAACTGAAGCATTTTCCCATGCAGAGAAATGAGGGGCAAACATGGGGTAAACAGAAGGTCACATGTTGAGGAAGAGAAGAAACATGGAAGATTCTTAACGGCCCTTACTAACAGTATTAAAGAGGGTAGTAAACGATACCTGGTGGTACAGACTCAGAGCAGCGGAACAGTGAAAAGACGCCTGGATTTCAGAGTTAGTTGAACCTTCCTAGAGAAAACCAAGGCTGCAGCTTTAGGAGCCACCACCACCTCACCCCCAAGCTGAGAAGGGGTTTCTGGATACAGGAACTTCTGAGTTATCCCTGCTCTTTGTAAGTGAGTCTTCGCTCATATTCATTGTTTGTAACTCACTGTGTCACCTAATCCAGTCACTGGTACAATCATTACTTTAGTCTGTGGTGAGTTCCCTTTCTGGGTAGACTCGTGTGTGTGTGTGTGTGTGTCTGTGTATGTGTGTGTGTGTGTGTCTGTGTGTGTGTGTGTGTGTGTGTGTGTGCGCATGTTCTCACCAGTAAAAGACAGCCTCACAAGAGATAAGCCCAGGAGTGTGTCCTCCTGTGTCTTTATCCTGTAAAGACACAGACAGGGAAAGGTCATCTATACTGGACTGTGATAGTAGGGGGCAAGTGGGCAGTCCTGTCCCACAACATTACCCTAGCATCCATTTTTCCCTTGTCTCATAGTTCTGTCTAATCTTGTTCCCTATTTTGTTTATCATTGTGATGAACACTGGGGCCAAAAAGCAGCCCGGAGAGGAAAGGCTTTGTTTCAGCGTACACCTTGCAATCTGTCATCAAAGGAAGGCAGGGTAGGAACCTGGATGCAGGGACTGAGGCCACAAAGGAACACTGCTTACTATCTTGTCCTGTTTAGTTGTTAAGCTTGAGTTTTAGACAACCCAGGATCACCTTGCAGCAGCAGTACTGCCCAAAGTAAGATGATTGTCGATGAAGAAAATGCCCCGTAACCTTGACTAGAGGCCAGCATCATGGAGACCTTCTCTTGGGTGAGACTCCCTCTCTTGATGACCCCAGCTTGTACTAAACTGGCAAAAAAAAAGGGAACCGGGATTCATTGGCTCTGATCTACACTATCTGAGCTAAGACGACTTTGTTTTCTCTTCATCCCAACCCAAGGAGAGCAGGGAAGAGGGAGTAGAGGGAAGGCACATTCATCAAGGATGCCATCATTACACTTGTACATCTGTTTTATTCATATCCTACTTAGACTGGAATTTAGTTTGCTGGCAACACCTAGATGGAAGGTGAGTCTTTGGTCAGTGTGCACAACTAAGACCTGGTTGACTTTACTTAGGGGGAAGAAAGAAAACTCAGAAAATGGGAAGCTATTTAAAGGCTCTGGCACTGTGATGTGCAGCGGTTGATCCCTAGAATCACCTCTGCTTAAAAAAGCCTTTTCTGGCTTCTAAGGATGGCCTCTCTTCTGCATTCGTATGACACTCACAATTAACTCTGTTAAGCTTACCTAAATGCACAGAAATATTCTATTTATTTGTCGCTCTTCCACTAAAGTATGAACTCTGAGGGCATCAAACACGTATCTTTATCTTTGGATCCTCAAATGCCAGACAGAGTGGCTCAACCTGGTCGTAAGGAAGTTTTAGTAAGACGAGTCACAAAGTAACCGGATTACCACACCACTCAGCAAGCAGTTGGATATCTGAAGAGTTTCTGGTGTGGTTTGTGACAGTAACTCCTCTAATGTATAGTCGTGTGTGTGTGTGTTTATCCTTATGGCTAAGATACTAGCTGATTGATGCAGAAAATATACATAGGATGTCTAGATATGTGCTCGCAGGAAAGGGCATTCCTTTATTGTATGGAATGGTTGAGCAATAGCTTCCGCAGGATGGAAAGCCTAGGTGGTAGTCATCACCTTTGATGTTATGGACAGCTTGTCCACCGCTTGTCAACATGTGCTTGTTCGCATTTCTCTCTGCGTGACCCTGATTGTACTAGACAGCAGCCATCTCAGATCTTCTCCTCATTGTCATGTGAAGTGGCAGGTGAGAGCAAGGAGAGCTTGGGGTGGCCAAAAAAAGTAAGCACACCGGATATAAAAAAAAAGTATGGGAAGACGGACTGTGAACATTGGACTGGGGAGTTGGGAGAAGAGCGATCTCTGTGGTTATAATTGTGCCTGGAGGATAGGCTTTGGTGTGGGTAGAGAAATTCTGTAGAGAACATTTCCTAACTCCATTTCCTGACCCTGGAACTACACAGAACTAGTATACTTGTAGTTGGACAAGATTTGGGAGTTTCTATCAAGACCTGTGGGAATGTTCAGTGTTTATTTCCAGGGAATCTAGTCCTCAGAACAATCTGGTCTATATAACCACTGAGTGCTTCCTCTGGCTGTGAACCTTGCATTTGGGACTATTCTGGAATAGCAGGTGCTGAACAGCAGGTGGACGTGGTTGGCTACAACTTAATATAGTTCTGCAGAGCCGTGTCTCAGACACCAAAGTGCCAGACTTAGAGGAGGATCCGAGATGATTTAAGAACGAAACTGACTATTAGGGAGATAGATTTGAGAATGGCTGAGAATGCTCTAGGACATGAAATTTACTAGATGGTTGATAGTTCCCCGTGGGAACAGTCGCAAGTTTTGTTTCTGGAAATTACAGTGGTAGGACACTGGAATTGTAAGAGACATGAGGATACTGGGGTCAGATTAAAGCTAGGCTCAGCCACTGACTCTTCTCTGACCCTGGGAGAATCATCTCTATGTATCTCTGTTTCCCCAAATGGACTAAAGGGCAGTGGGCACTTCACTGGGTTATGCGTGAGCATCAACAAGCCAGAAAATGTAAGTGAACGCCTGGCACATTTCCTCTATAGACATTGGTTCTCATAGAATCTGTAATTGTGGAGCAGAGAGAAGCAGAGTTCACTGAGAGAAGAAGAAACGGCCCCTTGACTTTGGCTTTCACACTTCTATGCCTGATAGGATTATCTATTCCAAAATGAATGCAATTTAGAGGAAAACCACTGAATTGGCTTGCATCACTGAAAAATCCAGAAGGGATTCTATTCACCTGTATCTTTTCCTAGAGAGTGAGGCTGTTACCAGGACCTACAGTGGTTCATCATCATTGTCAACTTAGTGAGACGTAGAATCACCATGGAGACATGCTCTGTGGGTGTATGTATGAGAGTGCTTCCAGAAAGGCTTAACTGAGGAAGAACCCATTTTGAGCATGGGAGGCTCTACACTATGGACTGGGGTTCCGGACTTAATAAAAAGTAGAAAGCATGCCAGGTTAAACAGCAGCTCATCTGTCTCTCTCTCTCTCTCTTCTTCTTTGTCTCTAGCTCTACCTATCTTTACATCAATATATCTAACATCTATCGATCTCTGTCTTGCATAGAGCTGCAATGTGACCAGCTTTCTAATGATCCCATTGCCACAACTTCCCCATCACAATGGTCTGCACTTTCAAACTATGAGCCAAATGAACCATTCCTTCCTCATATTTTTTTCCTCGGGTATTTTCCCACAGTAATGAGCAAAGCAGGTAACATAGAGCCCAACCCTGATCCCTCTCTGATTTTTGTCCTCCTTTGAATGTCAATACCATCCTCCTTCACAATGGTACAAGAGGACATCAGCAACTCCCACCTCCTGGACAAGGAAGAAGGCTTTCCTTCCACCCTGATCCCTCCTTAAATGGTCCATCACCCATTGGACCCCCAACCCCAATGGACACCCCTTATATCATTTACCCAAATCATGTCACATATGCAGTGATAGGACATACTGGTCAGATCCCCCAGCACAACCCATCCACAGAGTTAAGACTGGCTAATAACCCAAGACTACTTCTAGAAAGAGTTGGGCTCTTTAATCATATCTGATCATTGAAATCAGAAAAAGGAAGAACACATGTGTGGTCGGCAAGTGTGGTGGTTTGAATAGATATGGTTCTCATAGATGTAGGAATGCTTGCTTAGCCCAGGAAATGGCAATATTAGGAGGTGTGGCCTTTTGGAGGAAGTATGTTACTGGAGGCCAGCTTTGAGGTCATGTATGCTCAAGCTATGCTCAGTATGGTACACTACAATCTCCTTCTACTTTTGCATCAAGATGTAGACCTCTCAGCTCTTTCTCCAGCACCATGGCTGCCTGGATGCAGCCATGCAACTTACTATGATAACAATGGAACTAAACCTCTGAAACTGTAAGCCAGCCCCAAATTAAACGCTTTCCTTTATAAGAGTTGCCTTGGTCCTGGTATCTTTTCACAGTAACAAAACTGGAACTACAACACCAAGGAAAGGAAGACTATGGTTTGCGATTTAGTAAACTCCCAAACACACATGGGTGAGGGAAGTCATGAAATATGGTGAAAAGCCTGGACTTTTTTTATTTATTGCATATTTACAAGTATATTGCATGTGTATGTGCATGTTCATAAATGTGGGCTCATATGCTCATACACATACATATGTAAAGAGGTCCCAACTTGACTGTGAATGTCTTTCTCCATAGTACCCCCTTCATCTATTGAGGTAGCATCTCTTACTGAATCTGGAGCCTGCTGATTCCAACCAGTCTAGCTAGCCATCTTGCCCTAGGGAGTCCTCGTCTGTGCCTGCTGAGGGCTGGGATTTTAAGCTGTCGCTATGTTGGCCTGACTTTGAAAGGAGTTCTGAGGATCCGAATTGCAAGCCTTATGATTGCATGATAAGCACTTTATCCATCTCCCCAGCCTGATCTGAGATTTAGTTGAACCATGTTACAGACCCCAGAAGATTTGTTGGGTATCGAAGAATCTAACTACAAGCCAAGGACTACATGAGCTTGGTGCCACCTAACATATTTCTCTCCCTAAAGAAGAGAGTCATTCACCAAACCATGTCATTTTCCAGCAACCAGATCACATGGTAGCCTCAGCTTAAGCTGAAAGAACAAAGGACACCATCTAGAGGGACCCAGCTGGTGATCAGTTGCCTCTGTGACTGGCAGGCACAGGGACCTTCTTCCAGGGGCACAGTCAGCTTGTGACTCTTTCCTGTGCTGATAAAGAGACACTGGAGCCTCCACCAAACAGCTTATTATGTAGAAATATGGATTCAGTGGGGCTCACTTCCTGCAAGGAAGGATATTGCTGGAGTCAGTCTCCCTTTATCTCTTTGCCTCGTTGCTTTCCGTTTCTTACTCGCCCCCTTTCCCTCGACGAGCCTTTCATTATGCAGAGCTGTTCACATTTCCCTTTCGAAGATAAAGCTAAGACAAAGAAAGGAAACATATTTAGCGCTAATGATGGGCACAGTTTCATTTTTCTGTGTGAATCTATTGCTGTTTAATGAGCTAAATATCCATGAGATGGATTAGACACACTGATCCGGCTTGTGTCTCATTGGAGATGGCTTTTTAGTGGTGAAATCAGCCTCAGGAAGGAACACAAGGGGAACTGCCTCACCAACACAGCAGATAGTGATCGAGGGCACGGAGTAGCTGGGGCATAGACAGGTAGCAGGCAATGAGTTGCTAGCTGTCCATGCCCTCAACCAGCCAAGCAGGCAACAGACTTAGGACTGCAAAAACATGGAATGATCAGAATATTTGAGTGAGGTAGGCCCAGGGATGCTAGATAACTCCCACACAGACAAAAAGCCACGACAATGTGAACACTGAACATAGGACTGTTTGAGTTAACCACTTATAAAAATGCCAGTTAATATACTGGCACCATGGAAGCTGTCCAAGGCTGGGACCAACCCACTTAAGACAGTATCATTGAGCCAAGTAGGTAGAATCCTCAAGAACCCCCAATTGAGTCTCATTGTTCACTTTTTTGGGAATGGAAATGTGTTATTTCTTAAATATCTTTACCAAAGAAGCCATTTTCAAAAGCAACATCTTCTCCTGGGAGGGACCACAGCTTTTATTCAACGCTCTCTTCATGGATCTTGAAGCTCAGATAGGCAAGTACTGTAGCCAATCTGTAATTGAATCATGACCAATAGCTCACTGTTTGCTGGAGCTTGCTGGGTGCCAGGAGCTGTTCTAAATGCTGAAACACACTAAGCTATTCCAGATTCCTTAGATATTATTTTGAGGCAGGGTCTCTCATTGGCTTGGAACTCCATCTCCCCAGCTCCCGATTTGAGATTTCTGACAATTCCATGTGTGGGGAGAGTCATCTGAGGCTCAGAGAAGTTAACTTGCATTGCCAAAGTCTCACAGCAAAAGAAGAGATGGGCTTGGGATCAGCTGCAGAGCCCAGTTTGTGACCTGTCAGTAAGACTGGGTTCCCTGGTTCCTGACCAAACATGACTGCAGAGGCTCCAAAAGTCAAAGCAGAAAGCATGCTCTCTTATTCTGGTAAATCTAGAAGACATTTCTTCAACTGTTGAATTGAAGCTAGTTTCACACAGCCTCTGTGCCCTCATGCTGCAATGGAACTAAACTTAGGGAGACCCCAAGTGACTCCTCTCAACTCTGAGCTCCCACCAAGAACCTCTCTCCTACACCACCACTGTCCTGTTCTCCGGTGATACCAAGAACATTTATATTCTCTTTGTATTCTCTAAGCTGTTCTTTCCAGCTGAAACTTGCCCCTCTCTGTTGCCTGATTTTAAGTCCCCACCTGTTTTTTAAAACCCAGCCACAGAAGATAAAAGAGATGTCTCAGAGGTTAAAAGCAATGTCTGCTCTTCTAGGGGTCTGTGTTTGAGTCCCAGCACCCACACAGGGGCTCCAATTCCAGGGGAATGTTTACCTGCTTCTGGATTCTATAAGCTCCAAGCAAGCATGTGGTACACAGAGATAACATGCAGACAAAAATGCCCCCACACAAAATAGCAACGTTTTTACAAAAGCCCAAAGATGCCTCAGAAGTAAAGACTTCAATAATCACCCAATTCTATATCAAGATGAGTCCTCCCTTCCCCCATGGCTTGATCCCTTTGCCCAGCATTTGTCTGACATTTACCCTCAAAGTAATCAGAAATGGAAGGGCAGTTCCCTACAGTGGTCAGATACAAGGTCTTTGACACAGACTTAAGTTGAAGAATCTGTCCTCTCACCAGGGAATTGTCCGACAGCAGCAATCCCAGCGCTGGAGAGAATGGGAAAAAGCATTAGTGAGATTCTGTTGTGTGTCACTGAGGATGTTTCTCAATGTGCTTAGCTTCCTTGTCTATACTTACAAAAGAAGGACAGATCTCCAAGAATTTCCTAGGGAATTAGATAAGATGATGCACATGAATCTTAGGTGGCATCTACGTTCCAGTGATACAAGAACATTCTGGCCTTGGTATCACATCCAGTGGTGTGAACCCCTTATTCATCTTTTTTAAACCCATCCTGAGATGGAAGGGTTGGAAGATAGCATCTTAGCCATGAGTATTGTGACAACTCCACTGCCACTGCCACCAAATCCAGCACTGTCATCTCCACCATCACTGTATTGATGGCAGTGACTTTTCAGTTGTGACTTCCAGGAGTGCAGGGACTTGGCCTCATTCATCTTCATGCCTGGGCTTTAAGAAGTGATTAATAAGTGAGTATAGAATTGGATTGTTCAAGCAACTGTCCACTGGAAATCTTTTATTATTTGGGCCCTGGTGATAAATTGTTTTAAAACAATTTGCCTAGACTTTGCCACCCAAAGGAGCCTTGGGTTCCATAGAGCTGAGTATTTTTAAACTGTAGATTATACACATTAGTAGATGTGAAAACATTAATAAGGATACTGTCTGCGTAAAATATTTAACAAATACTTAAAGTTATAAGCTCTAAGCTTACACAATCCTCAGGATGTGCACATGCTTTATTTGGGAGGGAATTCAAAGGCAGTGACTGTAACGTTGTGGAACACTTTACAAAAGCCAATGCTGGGGGCAAGAAAGTCATCAGTGCGGAAGAGTACTTGGAAAGGACTAGAGCTCCGTTCCCAGCACCCACATTGGATAGCTCACAACTGCCAGGAACTCCAGTTCCTGGGCATTTGACACTTTTAGCCTCTGAAGGGACCTGCACTCATGTACACATATACACACATGGACCCTCACATACAAGCATATCTAAAAAGAAAATAAAATCCCTCTAAATAATAAAATCGCCAGCATTTGTTGAGCACTGCCTTAGTGCCAGGGCCAGTGTTGAATACTTATGTGTGATTCTCATTACCTTTTATAAAATAGACATTGTTCCATTGTTCTATTGTTCCATTGTTTCTTTCTTACAGAAAGGCAGAACAAAGCTGCAGGAGGTCTGTGAACTAGAGCTGGAGTGCACATTTGTACTGGAATCCAGATTTGAGTGTGTCCTCTTTTGACTACAGGGGAGAAGGTCAGCTATGCCTATAGGGCTCTAAGAGTCTTTATGTTTAGTCATTCTTTAAGATCTGGAAGCTGTTGGCTAGCATTCCCACATTACAGTTGAGGCAACTCAGGCTTCCTACAACACAGACATTCAATGCCACAGCTAGACTTTCTGACTTTTTCTAAAGTCATCCAAATGCCTGGGACATTAGAAGCCCTAGCCATGCTCAGGGCAGTTACGTTTCTAGCTTTATTCTAACTCACCAGCCCCCTTTACTCTAGCACCAATCATCTACCTCGAACCTGGGAGACACCCCACCAGCCACATAGCAGAGCAAAGGGGAACCATTACAAACAGTCACATCTCCACATGATGAAAAGACAGGAGAGAAAATAAACAGCAGCAGGAAGATGTATCTGCAGCCACTACCCATGGCTGGTGCAGTGCTGAATCATGTAGAAGGATGTACTCTGAAGATTATCATGAGGAGCAGTGACTTGGGGTTAGTGCATGATGGGAAATAACAGCACCTTGGGACTGGGGCGTGAGAGGAGGTGGAGCTAAGGTGTCTAAGAATACACAGAAGTAGATTGGGGTAGTGCATGATGGGAAATATCTTGGTTCAGGGAGGGGAGGCTTGGGCAGGGCTGGGGGAGGAAAGTGGGGCTAAGAGGTCTTAAAGGCTAGTTAGTTTTATAGACCTTAGGAAGACAGTAAAGTCCCAGGAAACAAAACACTAATGAAGCCAAAGACCCTGGGGTAGAAAATGCCGCCAACCTCAGCAAAGCTTAGGAGATCAGTCTGCAAAATGAAAGAGATAGAGAAGAGCACCAAAAATAACCTTGAATGTAATGGATGAGACAGAGGGGGGAAAATCAATTCAGGAAAACATATTAAGTGCAGAAAATGAGAGCTGAGGGTTGGGAGGAGTAGGGATGGAGGGCGGCACAGATGGGAGGCAGTCTGAAGGGCCAAGGTCCTCATTCAGTTTTTCTTAAAGCAACTCTACCTCCATCAGGATCTGGGGCTCATGGTGGGGGCATTTCACTTCTCTAAGCTGCCACGAACTCCTTTTAAAGACGACACAGTTGGTAAGCATGGCCTCTAAAGCCCCTTGCAATTCTGACAGTCTGTGATAAAGAATTGTACAAAAGCTGAGCTTGCTGCAGACTCCTAAGTAGCTAGAGGAGGGATAGACACAGTAATTAGTTACTAGGCTATTGCCAGATACTCAGGTGATTGCGAGATGCAAATGGAACCCCATTGGCTTGTGTTCTTTAGCCACTGGGAGTGGGGGATCTGACAAAGGAAACTCAAGGGCATAAGTCAGCAACCTATAAAGAGGCTCTTCGCAGGGGTGCTAATAAACCATTTGAAAGAAGAGATAATGCTTATCCTATAAGAGAAATCACAACAAACATGCTTTCCCTAGGGAGGGCTCCTGAGTCACAAAGTCAGCTGGAGAGAGCTCAGACTCAAGTAAGATCTGCATATAGTATTGTTATTGTTTAAAGGGACATTTCTCTCTGAAATATATACCCAATTAAATAGAAGAATGAGGCAAGGCCTTTAGAAAGTGACGAAGTCTTGAGCACACTGCACTCATAAATAGGATTAAATGGGTTTTTTAAAGAGTTAGAAGGGAGTACAATAGCCTCATTTTGACTTTCTGCTTTTTTAGCCTTGTGAAATTTTAGCCACATATGAGTCATCTTGGAGGTAAGGATCAAACCTCACCAGATGTAGGATTTGCTAGAAGCCTTGATCTTGGAATTCCCAGTGTCCAAAGCAGTTAGAGTTTGACAAAACTTGTTTTAAAACTATGAATATCTTAAAATGATATACTAGTTAGTTTCAGCCCTCAATTTGACACAGTCTAGAATGACCCTGAAGAGAGTCTCAATAAGGGATTGCCTGGATTAGGTTAGCCCTGGACACGTCTGTGGGGGATTGTTTTGATCGAATGTTAAGTGGTGGGGAAGGAAGCCCCAGCCCACTGTGGGCAGCACCATGCCTTATACGGGGGATAGTAGAGAATACAAGGGTAGAGAAAGGAGCTGAGTAAGAAGCATGCATGCATTCAATACTCTCTGTTCCTGTCTGTAGGAATGTGACCAGTTGTCTCAAGTTTCTGCCAATGCGTCTTTGCCTTAGTGATGGACTGTAACCTGGAACTGTGAACTAAAATAAACCCCCTCTCCCTAAATTGATTTTTGTAAGGGTATTTTATCACAGAAAGAGAAATAAAACAAGGACAGATGGTCTCATTTTTAATGTTTATAAACTACATAGTAGAAAATGTTTTGGTATAGATTCAGAAAAGGATTGATATAATTATTATGTTAATGTTTAACCTAGATTTTAAATAGTAACAAACTAATGTCCTTTTCCAAACCCCAAGGATCAAAACAGCACTTAGAACTTACTAGCAAATCAATTGAGAGAACACAGATGGGAATTTAGAGCTCTCATTGTCTACAGTGAAGCTGGTGTCTGTTACATGTATCTAAAACCTTAGCCCTCACCATCGAGAATCTCTGAGCAAAAAGCTTCTATGTGTTGAGCTTGGTCTCAGTAAGACCTTCATGCTTCTCTGGACCACTTCCGATTCTATGAAGACCACTGGTCACTCTGCTGCTGTCCACCAAATGGACCAGCACAGTGGATAGTAAACATGGCCCAAGCCACATCACCCCCTTTTTGTCCTCTTCTTTCTTACAAAGCCACCACTGAAGACTAGGTGCCTATGCTTAGCTTGATAAGTAGAGATTGTGGACAAGTAGAGAATGTCACCCAAAGAAAGAAGTCATGTTTTAGGTTGTACATTTCAGCATATGAACACTTGTTTGCGAAGGCTCCAGGCAGATTTATCAGTACTAGTCAACAATGAGAAACAGATCAAGTGTCCATCAGTGGGTGAATGGATAAACAAAGCATGCTGCATCCATTGAAGAAAAATAAAAGCAATTCAAGACTGAGCTATGGAAACAGGTAACAATGTAAATGAATCTCAAAAATAATTACCCACGTGAAAGAAGACAGACAGAGGAAAGCAGATGCTGCGTGACTCGGGGCAGTGCTCGTTCACAATTCTGAACCTGCAGATTAATGCACAGTGACAGAAAGAGATGAATTGCAGAGGAGCAAAGGACAAAAGCAACCCAAAGGGTTGATGGATGCTGCTTTGATTGTGGTGATGGTCTCACGGGACACCCACAAGTCCAAACACGTTGAGTTGCACTTTAAATATGTATGATTTATTATGAATCACTTACACCTCAACCACGCTGTTTTTTTTAAATAAACCATCCCTATCCTATGATTGCCTCATAGGTTAAATTTAAATTTATTATGAATTAAGTTATTCATCCATTCATTCATTCATTTGTATGTGTATGTGTATGTGTCAGCCATAGGTCATGGTGTGCATGTGGAGGATCAGCCTTCAGTAGTTGGTTCTGTCCTACCGTGTGGCTTCAGAGATAGAACTCAGGTCATCACTCTTGAAACAAGCTCCTATACCTGCTAAGCTACCTCTCAGCCCGAAAACTGCAGCCTCCAGTGTTTCATATGGATCTCCATGTTGCTTGCTATTCCTCTGAGAAACTTACTGCTTTGGATGTTGCATGGACTTCCCACCTCTTTTGTAAAACTGTGCTTATCCCAAGGGCCTCCTGACCCTGGACTCCACTGCTCTTGTTCTCCCTTAGAAAACCCTTTGGAACATGAGAAATTGTGGGAAAGTAAGAACACAGACTCAGAAGGTCAACTCAGCCTTTTTAATTCTATTCTTGGGTTTGGGGACTGATGGGGATAGAGAGCAGGGTCTTGCTATGTAGACTAGACTGCCTGGCTCTCCATGTAGCACAAGCTGGCTTTGAACTCTCTGTTCTCTTGCCCCAGCCTCCAGAGTACTGGCATCACATGCATTCATCATGCCTGGGTTTAACAGCTAACAGCTTTCTTCATCTCCTGAACACTGCTTTGCAACAAAGAAACTGCCACTGTCACCTCTCCACACCACAGGCATAGGCTCTCCTTTACTCACAAGTACACTCTAAGACATGCCTCACTCCTACCCCCAAACACACACTCTGACAGTGAAGTAGAGGAAAAGAAGACTTTGATCTCCAGCAGGGAAAGGAGGCAAAAGCAGGAGGCAAAAGTGAACAAATCAGTCCCAGAGGGGGCTGTTTGAAAGCTGTGCTGATGACATTAACCCAAGAGCAACCTTGTGTAAAACTGGTAAGGCCTTGTCATTTTGTGAGACTCTTCCACTCATAGACTAAAAAGCACAGTGGTGAACTGTCTGATTAGAAACAGACTCACTGACAAAAAAACTGAACTATACAAACACACAACACATACACACATACATACATAAACACACATATAGCCAGATGTACACATACATACATACATACATACATGTAGACACATACATACATACATAAACACACATACACACATGTACACACAAACATACATGTACATACATATACAGACATATATTCACATATATACACACATGCGCACATGTACATATACACACACAAAGATATATATACACACATGTACACATAAATATGCACACATGTACACACACAAATACACACATACACACATGTACACACACTTACACACTTGCTCAACAAAGAAAACATCCATCATCAGGGACTATAGCACATAAATCCTCCTTGGAACTGTTACTTCCTCAGCATCTCATTTTACCACTGAGACTGGGATTTTCTTCTGTGTGACCGAACCAACGGTCATCTGATCCAAACAGGCCAATTAAAGTCCTCCCAAGGTGTTATAAGATGGAGGAAAGAAATTCCTCCCAGGGAGAGAGAGGACGTGCTTCCTAGGTTTTCACCAACTTGAAACAAGTGAAGGGGCATCTGGGGAGGGGGAAATCTCACAGACAAAGTGTCTTCATCAGTTTGTCCTGTAGACAAGCCTGTGGGGGGAGGTTTTGTGATTAATGATTGATATGGGAGAGGCAGCCCATTGTGAGTGGTGACGCTAATGCTTATGGTCATGGGTGTGTAAGGAAACAGGTTGAGCTCTCCACAAGGAGCAACCCAGTAAGCGGCACTCCTCCATGACCTCTGCCTCAGTCCTGCCTCCAGGTTCCTGCCCTGAATTCCCAGATGATAGACTGTGACTGAGATGTGTAAGCCAAACCAACCCTCTCTTCCCTAGGTTGTTGTTTGCATGAGAATGGCTCCCACAGGTTCATATATTTGAATATTTAGTCCTTAGGTATGGAACTGCTTAAGAAGGATTAGGAGGTGTGATCTTGTTGGAGGAAATGTGCCCCTGGGGTTGGGCTTTGAGGTTTCAAAAGCCTATTACAGGCCCAGTCTCCTTCTCTCTCTCTCTCTCTCTCTCTCTCTCTCTCTCTCTCTCTCTCTCTCTCTCTCTCTCTCTCTCTCTCCTCATTATATCCATGTGCTAATCTAATGAAATGTAAGCTCAGCTCTCAGATAACTCTCCAGCACCACACATGTCTGGCTGCTGCCACACTCCCTGCCATGATGGTCATGGACTCACCCTCTGAAACTGTGAGGTGAACCCCCACATAGTTTGCTATCTTTCCTAAATTGCCTTGGTATGGTGTTATTTTGTCACGATAGAAAAGTAACTAAGACAGTCTGTCTTGGTCATGGTGTTATCGCTGCTATAGGAAGCAAACTAGAGCGGAAGATGTGGGAACTCTGGAATTACCAGAACCCTTTTCAAAGCCTCATTAACCAAACATGTCCCCAGCGGCGATAAATAAGCATAAACTAAACCCAAAGAGAAGCAGGAAGCAAGAGTCCCACAGGACAGAGCCTGGTCTCGCCACAGTAACACAACTCCCAATTCTACACTTGGCAGGAATCACAGTCTTTCAATTTTCCAAAATATCTCAATTATGCTTTCAATAGCCAATCTCTTGACTTCTTCATTTCTCCTCTTAAAACTAGGCATAGTAAGTTCCTAGTGTTTTCGGCTGAAAGGAAAGGAGTTGATAGCAGGCAGATATCCAGTCCTGCCTCTGAAAGATCCACCCTTGGCCATTTCTCCTCTCCCTGCTGCCTGGCCCCACTAATAGCTGACCCCTTGCTCCTGCCTCTAACTGATCTTCCAACTCCTCCATTTCTGGTTGTATTTCTACAAATAGCTACATGGCTGAGTACTCCCGCTCTGACAGGCCTTGGTTAATGGCTGCCCCCTCCCCCTAGGACAAATCTGTCACCAGGGATAGCCCAGGGACTCTGCTTTTCTCCAGATGCATTTAGCTTTAACCTTTCTGAATCCATTCCATCATATGCTCAGCAGTCCACACTTGCTGCATTCAACTGTGGGCAATTACATGCCATCATGAGTATGCGGCTCCTGCACTCACCAGGGCAGGCAGAGAAACGGGAGAGGTTACAGCTCAATGTGTAGGTGACACAACCGCATGCATTAAGGTCAGGGAGAAGACATGACCTCTTGTCCTCCTGCTGGAGCCCGGAAGCTCCCTCATTGAGATAGCTTACTGGAAGTTGCAGATCTCCTCAGCGGTACAATGGAGAGTTCATAGAGATAATTACTGTCTTCGGGGTCCAGAGGCTTTCTCCAAGGCCTGAGATTTCGTCATTGGAAATTAGCCATGTGGGGATGAGGAGGAGATGGCTCAGTTGGTAAAGTGTTTGCTGGGCAAGCCTAAGGATAGGATTTCAATCACTAGTACTCATATGAGAAGCTAGGCATGATGGAATGCTTGCAACCCTGGCACTGAGGATGCAGAAACAGGCAGGTTCCAAGAACATTAGTCAGTCTAGCCTGCTTGGTGAGTTCCAGGCCAGTGAGAAATACTGAACTGGGTCCTGAGATTGGATTGATCTTTGGCTTATAGACAGACAGACAGACAGACAGACACACACACACAGAGAGACAGACAGACAGACAGACACACACACACACACACATCAGTACATCACAGACTCAGTCACATAAGAGGTATACAGAGAAACACCCAGTCCACAGAATAGGACCACACAGGTCATTCAGAAGGTCAGAGGGAGAAATCCAAAAGCATCCACGTGAGCAGTGTTTGTGTGTTGTTTTATAGCTCCTACCATGATTTCAAATTCCAAAGTTCTCTTTGACCAATAACCCCAAATGGCAGAATATGTCATCCAATTTCTGTTTTACAGTGGACCTGTGTCCAGAAGATGCTTGCCGCCTGTGTCCTGTGCCACTGATGGTGTGTAATGAGCCCAATTTTGAGCTCACATCCACAGAGCCTCTCAGTAGGACCTGGGACAGGAGGATTCAGCCAGGCTAGCGGGCCCACATGCTCCAGGGATCCTCCTGTCTCTGCCTCCGGAGTGGTGGGATTACAAGAACACATCACCGTACTCAGCTTTTTAGGTGGGTTCTGTCAATCAAATTCAGGCTCTCATAGGCATCACACACACAATTCATGGACTGAAGTCATCACCCAGCCTCATATGCTCTTACTTTAAATATGATTCTCTATCCATATTAGTGTTCAGTAAGAGTTTTCTTCATTGTCTTTCCAATGTGAAACTGGAGTTTGAAAACAAAACAAAACAAGAGTTCAACTTTTGTTTTGAACTTCTTCTGTCATGCCCTCAGGGCCTGCTCATCCACCCCGATACCTCCAGGGCCAGTTCCACAGTGCTGTCAAGCCAAGACTTGAGGCTGGCTCCAGTGTAGTCAGGAAACATCTTTGCCATCAGGGACAGCTCTATGTGTTGCCCAGATGAGGTGCAGGGCCCATAGAAACTTTTTTTTATAAAGGACTAGATAGTAAACCTTTTAGATTTTGAAAGCCATGTGTCTCTTTCACACCTACGCAGCTCAGTCCTTGCAGCATGGCGACAGCATGGATGTATAGACAAATGGGTGTGGCTGAGTGCCAGTTTAACCAGAATAAATGAGCTAGAGGTAGCCCGCATGCTGCAGCTCGACAATTCCAGATTTAAAAGCTTAGGATAGCGTCTTTCTATCAAACTAGCATCTGAGCTAAGGGCCAATCTGGGTGGAGGTTGCTGAGAGGTTGCTTCCTGGGCAAGGGGCACACCCAGGTCACTCCAATTCCCTAGTACTGTGTGATTGCTGACTCATTACCTTCCCTATGATATGGCCAAAGCATTCACATTCGTTCTCCAGTCTGCCCACCACTACACTGCCCTCATACCCTGTCCACTCCAACCAAAAGAAATCCTGGGATGTTTCATGGAGACAGTGAATGTTAAAAGTGCCATTCAAAGACAAAGTAGACCTGTGTGTTCTCTCTTTTCTAGTAGATTCGGTCCTGGTATATTGTTGTATCCCTGTCCTGCTCTGCCTCTTTATCATTTCTTGGTCTCCAGCAAGCCTCGAGTTCTCCACTGCCCCCAAATTCACACCATCCTGGCATCATGTCAGGTCCTGACTCTTTCAAATCATTCAAATATGAAGACACTTTCCTGACAGTTCACATGCTTCACACACAAACACACACAGAGAGGTGGAAGAGGGATGGCAGGGGGAGAGGGAGGGAAGGGGAGGGAGAGGGAGGGAGAGGGAGAGGGAGAGGGAGAGGGAGAGGGAGAGGGAGAGGGAGAGGGAGAGGGAGAGGAGAGGGAGAGGGAGAGGAGAGGAGAGGGAGCCAGTGTCACAGGTTTTACCAGCCACAGACTTTACAGCCAGTGGGAATCTGGTACGGTCAGAGGTGAGAGATAAAGACTCATACCGGAAGTGAATGTGGAAATCACCACAGACCAGGGGACCTGCCAGACATGTAACCAGGCTAGCCTGGAAATGAGAGGCTATCCAGAGAGCTTGCTCTTTACACAGCTCTCCTGGAACAGGAGACCCCTGGGTCAGGTGAAGCATGAAGGACTCAGGGGAAGTATCAACTGGTACAGACCTGCTAACCACCACAGAGTGTGTAAGCATGGGCTCTGCCCAGGCTATGGATGACCCATAAGTTGGAAGGGGAGGAGGAACCCTTGGGAGGATAAACCGATGCATAAACACAAGACTGTTTTAAGAAAGTGAGCAAAGGCATAAGCCACTGCACAGCAGGATGACAATTCCACAGGTTAAATATAGGTAGATGGACAGAGTCACAAAGGAAGGGAAAGGTCTTGCCATGTAGAGACTTGAATCAATAAATAAAAATCATACACACATGCACACTCACAAAGCTTGCATAAGTATTTTTTCACCAATGAGTTCTATTACATTTGAAAAATTGACATCTCTCTTAGATAAACAAGAAATTAAGAAAAAGTGAACAAACCCATATATTTATCGAGATTAGTAATAATTTTAACATCAAAATTAAGATATCACAAGACAGGAAAACTAAGGTCCACCCACTACACTTAATAATTTTGCTGTTAAATTTGTTGAAATGCCAGCAAATTGGAAACATCAGTAGGTGGAGAATCCTACCCCTTAATGAAGTTGGATCTGTACCAAGAATGCAAGACAGATTAAGTCACACATGCCCACACCAATAAAATAAAGAACAAAATCTATAACGGGCATAGGAAAACAATTCCAAAACAATCTACACCATTCATGGAGAAAGTTTTAAGATTAAGAAATGACAAGAGAGAACATCTTCATGTGGATAAAAGGCATTTGTGAAAACCTACGGTTTATGGACTGGAGAGGTGGCTCACCGTAAAGAGCAGGGGTTCCTGTTGTACAGGTTTGGTTCCTAGGTTGCACACTGTGGCTCAAAATAGTGAGTGATGCCAGTTCCAGGCGACTGGTGTCTTCTTCTGGCCTCTGTGGGCACTGCATGTGCATGGTACATTCATGTATGCATGCACACAAAATAATCAAAAAAAGAAAGTCTAAAAATAAATTTGAAAGAGGTACAATGCTGACCACTGAGATCTATAGAAAAACAGAGACAGAGACAGAGACAGAGGAGAGAGAGAGAGAGAGAGAGAGAGAGAGAGAGAGAGAGAGAGAGAGATCCATGAAGGAGTATCTGAATTGATGAAAGGGCAGTTGTTCATGGACTACAGTAGTGGATTCAATATTTTCTTTGTTTGGACCTAGAGAGTCAATTCAATCCCAGTTTTTAAAAAAATCGTATCAGATTTTTGAAGGAAATTGGGGGCTGACTGTAATGCATTCCAATAGAAATCTAAAATATTCAAGATGAATTTGACAAAATAAATACAGAGTTGGGGGATTTAAACTATTAAACTTACAAACTACAGAACTCACGGGAGTGGGCAGAGTAGTACTGATGGAAGAGGAATGGTTCAACAGACTGAGCTGAGGAGACAAAACTAACCCCTCATGTGTAGTCAATAAATTGTGTTGTCCTCTTCTGGGGACCAAACCCAGGGCTTGCATAGGAGAAGCAAGCAGTCTGCTCTTGAGGAACACTCCCAGCCCCATCAAATAGCTTTGGTCAAAGGCACCAAGTCACTTTCGTGGGGGTGAATGTGATTTGTTTAAATGTTGCAGGGACCAACGAATATAAATATACCTTAGGGACTGAAAGGAAGTATCTTTTCTGATCTGCTTTTAGATTCATGGCTCAGGAATGTATGGGAGATTAATAAGAGAAAGTGTACAGATTTGCTTACTGTGAATTTTATGTGACACAGCAATCTTCCAAAGGAAATCAATTCCAAAGGAACAGGACAGCTTTGCTTTCATAGTTAGGTTTAGTAAAGTGTGTACAGCCATGCAGAAGTAGAGCTGTCAAACATGTCTGCCTGATAATAATAAAGGAGGGAACTTAGCGAGGTCTAATGGTTCTTCTGTGTGTCTCCAAGTCTTCAGAGCGGTGGGTATGCTTTTCCTCTGGGTATTAGCAGAGCTCTGCTGGGGCAGGGATGAGGTGAGTTCGATTCTATACATAGCCTGCTTCCTGGGAGCAGGGTGAGGGAACATGAGAGTGACCTTCCTATTTCTATGTTTTCTCAAAAGTGGGCAAGGGCTGGGGCTATTTGAGGGATCATCCAGTGCAACAAGAGCAAAAGCTAAGGCATCACATTTGGCGTTGTATGTCACTGCACTGTCCTGTCCACTCATCAAGGTTAACTTGGGGTGGATCACAGACCTGACACAAGAGCAAAAAGCATAAAATAGAGTAAACAGGAAGCCAACTATAAAACACGCAGTCAAATGATCTAAAGTACTAAAAACTACTTTGATAAGGGGAATACAAAGTGGAAGGAATTAAACTATTGAATTTCATGTCTTATCATAACTCTACTACATCTTGTTAATTGCAAAAATCTTTCTGACTTTGTACTAGATAAAGGATTTCTTTACATAACATTTTTAAATGCCTTCCAAAAGCACTAGAAATAAAGTGAAAAGAAGGCGCCAGGTGTCGGTGTGTACCTGTAATCCCAGAACCTCTGAGAGATCGAGGCAGATGCTGGTGGGTTTATAGCTAGCCCGGGGTTACATTGAGAGATTCTGTCTTAAGGAAAAAGAGTGGAGAGAAGAAGGAAGTACAATGAAAGAAGGAAAGAAGCCAAGAAGGAAGGAAGGAGGGAGGGAAGGAAGGAAAGAGGGAGGGAAGGAAGGAAGGAGGGAGGGAAGGAAGAAGAAACAAGAAAAGAAAAGAAAGATCATAGACAAAGGAGGAAGAACATTTGAATACAAACGTAAGATGTGTCGATATGAACTAGTAGAAAAACCTTAATATCCAAGTGTGAGGACTATAGATCAATTTTAAGAAAATAAATTACCCACTTTTTGAAATGACTAAATTAATAGAATAGACATTTCAACAAAGCTAGAAAAGGAAACAAAAAATGGTTAAGAAGTACCCGAAAACACCTTCCATGCTGTTAGTCCTTAACCAAGTCTATTTTGATACCTTAGTGTGTTGTCAATATGTTCCCATGAAGATGGCTGTCTTCAGAAAGGCCAAGGGTATTTGGTAGGAATACAGTCACTAGAATTCCTCTTTGCTGCCTGTGGGGAGGAGAGAGGAGCCACTTTAGAACACAGCTTGGCGCAGCTGCAGAGAATTAAACAGAGCTAGCATGTGACCCAGCGATTTCCAGGTTTCTTGCCAAGAGAGATGCAAAAGTATGTCCACACAAAGGCTTGTATGCAAACGTTTGTTGCAGCATTATTCATAACAGTCAAACTGTAGGAGCAGTCCAAGTTCTCATTAACTAGCCAATAGAACAACAAGATGAGGCATATACAGCCAGTGAAATACAACCCAAGGCGGGGGAGAACACTTGGTGAGTAAAATACTAACTTCACACTTATGAAGACCTAATTCCAGATCTCCAAAACTTTCTTTTTTAAACAACAGATATGATGGCTGCATGCATAACCCCAGAGCTGGGCAGAGACAAGAGGATTACGAGGGCTTACTGGTCAGCCAGTTTAGCCAAAAGATGGCAAGCCCAAAATTAAATGTAAATCCCTGTCTTGAGGTTATAAAGCAGAGAATGACAGAAGGGAGACACCCACTTTCTAAATTAAAAGTCACTTGCAAGCATACACACATTTGTACACACAAGAGAGAGAAACAGAGACAAGGAGACACACACAGAGATAGATAGATAGATAGATAGATAGATAGATAGATAGATAGATAGATAGATAACCCAACATCAGCCACTAGCATCCATGTGTATACACAAGTGTTTACAGGTGTACACACATGTATACATATTATAGGCATGAGCATGCACACACTATTCAGCAATAAAAAACTAAACAATAAATTACTAGTGCATGCTATATCCTAGGAGAATAATAGAGAGGAACCAGAACCAAATACTACACAGTATGTGATTCCATTAGCATGCCATTTCCAGAGATAGTGAATTTATAGAGAGAACAAACAGATGAGCGTTTACCTTAGTCTGGGGATAGAAATGCAGGACACCAGTAAATGGCTTCAAGAGACTATCGGAATGTTCTAGAGTGGGGGCAGTTATACACTGAACATAGTTGATGCTTAGAGGGGGTGAATTCCACAGCCCGTAAATGACATCCCAAAATCTCTACTTAAAAATAAAGTGGAAAGCCTGCCCAAATGCAGTTCCCTGCTCTTGGCGGCTTTTCCTCTAGCCATCTGCCTTTGTCATGTCTTCTGACTTTTGACCCTCATCCACTCTCCCATCTCTAGAGTTCATTACTCTGTCTTTCTCGAGAGTCCTGAGGCCAGCTGTGGCAGGGCTACTGCATGGATCCCATACAGTACTCTTCAGAGCGCCTTCCCACATATGATAAAATGCCCACCAAACTACAACTCCCTTCATTTCTCTCTGGTTCTTCTGTTGACCTCATGTGACTACAAGTGAGATTAGGTAGCTTCTTAATTTTACCAGGCCCCCAAACCACCCACATAAAGTTGACTTACTCTAGATACTTGTGGGGCTGAAGGGGTGAGGGCTAGGAACAGTAATTCCCACTTGCACCCACCTTGCACACTCAGTGCCCCACTCCCAGCATGTTGTTGGGCTTTTCTTGGAATTTATTTTTTGGAAGATAATTTTGTAATTATATTTATGTACAGAAAATTTAAGTGTACATTTAACCCAGTTTAGTGGCGAGTTCTTTGGCCTTTGCCTTTTCCAGCTTGACAATGAGAGCCACGGACTTAGGACCCAGGACGTTACCTCCCCAGTGGCGGCGGATCTCGTCATATCTGTCATTATAATGGGTCCTGATAGCTTCCACCAGCTTAGCCAGAGCACCCTTGTCTTCCAAGTTAACCTGTGTGAAGGCAACAGTGGTGCATGACTTCCTCTGGACCAGGTGCCCCAGCCTGGCCTTTCCCTTGATGATGCAGTAGGGCACCCCCATCTTTCAACAAAGGGCAGGCAGGAAAACCACCAGCTCAATGGGGTCTACATCATGGGCAATCACCACCAGCTGAGCTTTCTTGTTCTCCACCAAGGTGGTGACTGTATTGACCCCTGCTTGGAGGACAGGTGGTCTCTTAGTGGGACGTCCCCTTTGCCAGCAGCTTTCTTCTCAGCATGGGCCAGCAGCCTCTGCTTCTTCTCCTGCTTTGTCTCTGGCCTGTACTTGTGGGCAAGCTTAAGCAGCTGAGTTGCTGTTTTCCTGTCCAGGGCCTGGGTGAACTGGTTGATGGCAGAGGGTACTTTGAGCTGCTTATAAAGGATGGCTCTTTGCCGCTGCAGCCTGATGTAGCGGGGCCATTTGATGAAGCGCGTGAGATCTCTTTTGTGCTGGATGTCCTGCCCAATGCCGAAGTTCTTAGGCCTTTTCTCAAACAAAGGATTGACCACCATTTTGGCCTCTTGTTTCTTGACCACGGCGGGGGCCGGTGCCACCTTCTTCCCCTTGGTCTTCTTTCCTTTGGGCATCTTGCTCAGCTGGAGGAGAGAGAAAGAAGAGGGAATTGTGGGTGATAAATAAGCAGCCGCGGAGATCGCGAGAACCTTTTCTTGGAATTTTTAATGGACCTTCCCCGACGTTATTTCAACTCTATACCCTCTCTTCTTTCCCTCATCCTTCTCTCTCTCTCTCTGCCTAGTCTCCTCCCGAGTGGACCTAGATGGACCTATTTACACACATATAAAATACACATGCACACACACACACACACACACACACACATTTGTGTATATATTTATATCTGTGTCTACATCTATATACCTATAAGTAGATAGATAGATGATAGATAGATAGATAGATAGATAGATAGATAGATAGATAGATAGATAATGTCTGTCTATGTATCCATCACTTCATCTTCTAAAAATCAATTTAACAATATTCCTTGAAGTCTTATGCCTTTTGGTTCCATATGGTTTGCCTTAATATTGCTTTAGTTTCTGTCATCAGTCAGGTTTCTAAATTAAAAGTCACTTGCAGGCATACAAACATATATACACACAAGAGAGAGAAACAGAGACAAGGAGACACACAAAGATAGAGATGATAGATAGATAGATAGATAGATAGATAGATAGATAGATAGATAGATAGACAGACAGACAGACAGACAAACAGACTGACTCTAGATGGTGTTTGTTGAAAGAGAATGACTAAAAGGTTGTTGAAAAGACTATCTGGTTCATCTTGAGCAATAAACAAGCATAAGTGCATTACTCTCTTTCATAGCATAGCTTCCTCCAATAGCTACAAGAGAAGCCTGCTTCTACTATCATTGAACCTGAAAACATGGAATGTTGTCCATCAGTGCTGCAGCTGTCCTACAAACAGGATAGTGTTGCTCTCTGCCAGAACCACTGCAGGGAATACTTGAAGCTTGATTTCTTTGAGGTGTCTATGAGGTGTCTCTGATGATTGGGCCCAGATCATAGGTCTCTTGCCTCAAGGAAGTCTGGGGAAATGAATGATTGGCTTTCTTGGTATATCTATAGCAATATCTGTATACTTATAGATTAGATGGATAGATGATAGATGATGGGTAGATTGATAGACGGGTCTATGTATCTATCTCTTTATCTTCTAAGCCTCAATTTAGCAGTCTTCCTTGAAGTCTTTACAATGAAAGAGAGTCTCTTCTCAGCAAAATTTGTGCCATAGAGGAAACAAGGGAAACAAATTCAGTTGGTAAGAGGCCACATATGACAAAAGCTGCTTTTATGACAAATCTGAATAAATGAGTATAGGGTGTGCTGTGCAGATTTTTTTTTTCTTGTTACAAATACTGGCTAGAAAGAATTTAAAGGAGGAAGGGTCTGTTTTGGTCCACAGTTTCCAAGGCTTCAGACCCTACACAGGCACTTCCATTGTTTCCGAGCCACCACAAGTCAGAATATGAGAGTAGAAGGCTACAAGGGAACAAAGCAGCTCAGCTCATGATGCTCCAGAGAGAAAATGCTTGCATAAGCTGCTCCCCCACCCCACCCTTGCCTCTAACCTAGGGTATGCCACCGCCCACCGCCCACCACCCACTGCCCCTGCCCACATTGAGGAAAACTTATTTCCCTTTATGTTTCTAGACTTCCCCCACAGACGTACCTAGAGGTGTCACTCACTAAACACCTGGCTGCCTCTCCATCTTATTAAATTAGTCAACATTAACCATCACACCTGCATGGTCAGATGGGCTCAATGAAATGATCCAGAAGTTCTGAAGGAACTGGTTTCTTAACTCAGCCTGTCACTTGTTATGTTGAGATTCAAGATTATGAGAAAGAAATGCTGGGAGCTGTGTGGGGGAAGAAGGAAATGATTGATTGGGCTCTTCCCTTTATTCGGTACACTGTGCCTCTCCCAACCAGGGCCTTCTTTGTGTAAGTCTGCCTTGTTTGCACAGTCGTGGCTGTAATCGCTGGACAGCCCACACTCCCTCCACCCCAGGAAGCAATTACAGTTCAGTAAACAGATACTCACCATACCCTGCTAACTGCTATTTAAAGAAGCCTGGAAGCTGAGCTCTTCTTTAAAACGAATAATCTGTATGTGTGTGCGTGTGTGATGGAAATACCACAATTATTGTGAAATTTGTTGGGTATAGTTAGAGAAGAATTTGCCTAAAATATGGAGACACTATTATAAATATACATTCGTTTGACATTTTTGTGAGACTTGGTGTGACCCCGAGAAGCTTCTGCTTTGAATAAAGCAGAAATGTCAAATGCAGGAAGGCCTCCATTCTGGGCCAAGTCACATTTTATTGCCCAGCTCATTCTTGGCTGCCTAATAAAAGCCACTAGTTTACCCTCATGACCCAGCCTGTTCACTGGATAATATCTGCAAGTGCACAGGCTGGCGGGAACATGCAGTTTCCTGTCCATGTTAGATCCCAAACCCAGCTTCCAAGGCAGAATTTAAACCTTCAAGTCCTCACGATCAAGTGGTCTGACAGATGTGCACTGCCTGTAAGTTAAAAATAGGAGCTTTCTATTTTAAAATATAGTAAGTCGCCTAGAGCCAATGACGAGCTAGAAAAAATACTCAAGAAAAACATTGTCCTTACCACCCAACTCAAGAAATCAAACTTCACCATTGACCTAAGAAGTCTTTTCCCCAATCCAATTGCAGCCTCCTCTTCCTCCACAGAATAACCCTGCTCTGACATTTCATGGTAGAAGGTACTTGTGTTCCTTCCGGTTGTGCTCATGTGCACATCTGTCGAGGTTATTGTTTATCTTCACCATTTGAAACTGTCGATGTGCAACTGAGGGCATTGCAGGTTACTGTCTGTCCCTTTTTCTTCTTTAGGATTTATCTAAAGATTTAAGACTCTTCTTTACCTCTTTGGGTCTCACCACACACACACACACACACACACAGGTATACATTTACATATAAACATAAAAATAATTATGCTATATGTAGTGCTGTATACACTCACTAAATTGTATAGCTCATTCTCTCCATTGCCCTATTCTTCCTGTAGATCAAAGCAGCTGGGCCAGAGGTCTGCTAGACCCAGGCTGGCCCCTCTGACCAGACCGCAAATGGTACATCAGGAGACCACGAGTCTCATAGTACGGTGATGACGGGCATGGATGCTGACTACCTTAGTTCAGGAACTTGTTCGATCTTATAAATAAACACTGATGTCCTATACTGATCATTTATTTGTCCTTTGCAGAAGTTGCAATGCTCCTATAAAGAAGCATTTCCTGCTGCTTGGTGCCGGTCTGGGGACAGGCAGTGCTATAGTAGAGCAGAGGAAATCCAGACGGGTTGTTTCCATCTGTCCTGGGGCCTGTCTCTACAACTCTGCCACACTCCTTGAGAATGAAGGTGTTTTTGAAGATGCTGAAGCTAGGGGTGGGAATTAAGGGAAAAAAAGATATGTCTGGATCAGTAATGACCAGTAACTTGTTTAGATGCTAACTCCACTTCCCTCCTGAGTGTGGGGTTATAGTGTAGCAGACTTCAGTGTCCATCAGTCCAGCGAGAAGCGTTTCCTTGGTGTGCTGGGCTCTGCTACAGAAGATGGCCAAGTCTCTGTGTCACATATGTCTTCAATTAAAGACGTACAAAAAAAAAAAAAAAAGAAGAAGCATTTCCCCTAGAGTTCACCCAGAATAAATGCATTGTCTGTTCATTTTCTTTTCCAGACTTCAGGGGGATGATGGCCTCCCTATTACTGCCCCAAGCTGTCAAATATACCTGCATTTGTAAAATACGCAGTCATATGTTCTAAGTATGGAGTTATAAAATATAAGCATATAATATAATTATGCAAATATCTGCACCATATGAATGATATACATATTTGAATATGTGTGTATAATTATATGGCTAGAGAGATGGCTCAGAAGTTAAGGGAATATGCTGCTCCTTCAGAGGGGCTAAGTTCCATTCTCAGCACCCACCAGGCAGTTCATAACCACCTGTCACTCAAGCCCTAGGGGACTCAGTCACCTCTGGCCTCTGTGAGCATCTGCACTCATGTGCATATACCCATACACGTATGCATCATTACAAAATGATAAAAATGAAATTTTGAAAAAATGACATATATTAACATAAAAAAATAATTATGAACACATATTGAAATGCATGAGATCCAATTTTAATCCACTTTAACTGCTTTCGAAACCCCAAATGCACTCATTTCTGGCCAACGAAGCGGCCTCTCCATAGGCACTTGCAACCCTTACTGTAATTCTGATGGCCTTTCACGATCTCTGTGCTGGTCAGTGCTACAAGTGACCACAGCTTATCTTAGACATTTACATAGCTAGCACACGGCCCGGCCCAATGTGAGTTGCATCTTAAGAAGCTTTATGCCCTCCCGGTGAGACCTTCCAAGGCTACAGTCGGAGAGCTGGGGTTTGCTACTATCTGATTGCCTTTGTTTCTAGGCTATTAAATTGGCAGGTCTAGAAAATTCAGATACTACCCTGACATCACTGCCTCCAATCCAGAGTCTGGACTATGGGATCCAAATTCTTCTCCATCTCCCTCCACCTCTTGTTTTCCCTCCCAAATTCACTTTGTGTTCCTCCATCTCTCCTTGCCTATTATATCACATCTGAATCTCCTTCCTTGCAGCTGTGCATCCTGGTTCCTCGAGCACCCTAGAGATGATAAGATTGGACTGGGAAACTCCTATGAGTAATAATAATTTCTGTGATCTCCTATTACTCCTTGGTCTCAGACAAACAACACACATGATACTACCATAAATACGATTCTTGAAATGAATAGAACAAAACTTGCAAATGTCTCCATGACCCTTGTATTTATATTTTTCTAGCCTGCATAGCTGCTGTACACTGTACTCTTATTTTCTCAATTGCATTTGACTGCAGTTGTATAAAACCAGGCATACAGGGAAGACCACCAGTCACTTACATCCTTGTCTCCTTGGCTATTCTACTCATGTATTCTTCAGTGTTCTCATTGAATCTCCTAAGAATGTACTTCTCAGTCTGATGATGAGGCTCACCTCTGTAACACCAGCTGTCAGGAAGCTGAGGCAGAAGGCTCGCAATTGAGGGCAAACTTGGCGACAGAGGAAAATCCTTTCTCTGGAAAAAAAAAACGCTAATGCTTTTCTCTGTAAACTCCTTAAAATGCATTTTCTTGACGGACTGTGACCCTCTGCAACTGTGAGTCACAATGATCTTTTCCCCTCCTATATTACTTTTGTGAGGTACTTCGTCACAGCAATCCAGAAAGTTGCTAATATACATTCAGAGATCTACGCTTCCTTGCTTTTCTGATCCTGTTATCCCTGTTTTGATCAATTTGATACACGGTACACAGCCAGCAGTTTCACATCATATGTGGACATGGATTGGAAATGCCTGGCTAGCCAGTTGGCATCCCTGACCAGGTCTGGCAGGCTTCATGTGTCTGGGAGTTGCTGTGACTTCACTAGTGATGCAAGAAATCCTAGTGTTGACTTTTGCGTTCCCAGTAAAGATATCCTGGCTTCTGGTGAGCCATTTTATCCGAAGCTCATTGGAAACCTTACTTCTTCACACTTCATTGACTCACTGGGATATGGAAACAACAGAGAGCGAATGTTTGGGATTAGTTAGTCCTATCAGTCTTGCTGGGTTTGGGGGTTCATGGAGACACCTCAGAAACCAGTTTATTGAGTGTCTGTGGGTTTGAAATCTTTAGTCTCTAGTGCCTCTGTCTTTCTCTAAATGGAGAACTGGTAAAATTCCAAAACCATGTTGCCTGACTCTTTATATAACATTTATTTTGGTTGTTTTGATTTGAATTTCCTGCTATTCTTCATTTTAATCCTATTATTATATTATGAAGAAGTGACAAATGTCTGGTTCACTGGACTCATGTGAATGTCCACCCACCCATCAATCAGATGAGCTAAAGGAAGGCATCTCCATGAGGGTGGACCACAAGCTCTTCAGATGCCCTGGTCCTGGGCCCTTCACTGCTTCACTTAATTAATTTGTACCATCCTTCCAGCCTTGACTGAAGTCATCTACTAATGACTTCTTTCAGGGGTTCAGTGACATAAAGTAGAACTCTCTAGGAGCTCCTTACATACTTTCTTGCTGGAAATACAGGGCAATTTCTCCCCCTTTCATTCCACCTCTGCATTCCAAGTGCTCAACTCTCAGTTTCCCAGATTTTCAGGTTTTCTGGATTTCCAGATTTCCCACCTGGAATCCCAAGCTTCTTCCCTGAAGCTTCTGGCATCATAACACACTTGAATCATAAAGCCTTATGGATACTGAGGATGCAGCCCATAAAAGAAGACACTGGGTGAAACTAATATGAGATTCTGAAATGTTGAATGCATGGAGTCAGTTTTAATCTGAGGTAGGTGGGAGGCAAGAGAATACTAGCTAGGGGCCAGGTTTAAGATGAGGAGAAAGGGAAACAAAGCCCTGGTTCTGAGAGCAAGGTGTGTGCAAATGCAAGGCTAGGCCATAAAATGCAGTGTTAGTTACTGGGCCACCAATGAACACAGTAAGCATATAATCCAGATACTAAACAAGGCTAGGCAAGAGATACACTTTGCAGATAGTACGTTGTACGCATACCTTTTTCCTACCTCTGTATTCCACACCCACTCTTTCACCTCATATTGATAAGAGCCCTCCTTCTTTGCCTAGACAACAAAGTACTTCAGATCTCACCTCCTCCAAGAGACTGTGGGATGAGTGAGATGCCACTCATCTATTCTCAGGAGTCTCTAAGTCAAGAACACAACACCCTTTCTCATTTCTTTAGCCCATCTGTATTAAGTTAAAAGCTCTTAAACAAGAAAGAAGCCTTACTGAGTTCTGCATCACCTACACCTAGCATGTTGCTCACAAAATGCCTCTAACTGCATCTGTAACCACAGACACCACACAGATGAATGTTAATGCCGTCTGGCTACAGGAGGGTCAGTGTTGAGAGAGTCTGGGTGACCTCCTATCAGCATCCATCATCTTCTAGGACTCCCATTCTAATCAATTTAATTATTTTATTGCAGGCATCATAGGGGCAGCAACATACGGGAGCAGAAAAGAGAGAGCCGACCTCCTGAATTATTGTTCAGAGATGGGAACGTCGTCCTATTACTCACAAACATTCGAGGTCAGACAAAGGTTTTCACAGTCAGATGTCATCATTGCTCATAAATTTTCAAGAGAACATTCAGAGACAGGAATGTGGTCTGGATAGAAAACATAATGGTGGGCGAGAGAATAGATGAAGGTCATCCATCTGTGGATAGGGGTATCCTGCAGCCCTGTAACCCCAAGGTCAAAGTTACCGTCCTAGAGAGATGAAATCATCATCTGCCTGGATCTAAAATGCCTTCTGCCTTAGCTAAGGCCAATGCGTTTCCTTCTGTAGGTAATGACCTTGGGGAAGTGTGGAAATCCCACAGTGAGAAGCTAAGGGCACAAGACACTCTTAAGTCTCAGTCCACTGGGACCTTGGATCCAGATCCACACTTTGAATTTTAGGTGTCTCCCTAGACAAAATGTCAATTCTAATGCTGGAAATTGAGTCAATTTACACCAATCTCCCCTTGTGTTGTGGTGTGTGGCTTCCTTTCAAGTGACTTTGGGTCTTTTCCTCTTTAGCCCAGTACATCCTATTCCTGGTTGTGTATTAATGTCATTTAGAAACTTTCCACACATCAGCACTCAAACTTTACTCCAACCTAATCAGAATTGTTTGTAATAGGACTTGAGCAACAGGATTTTTTCATGCTATATAAAAAGTTACTGATAAGCTTAATGACTTCAAACAATAATCACAGTGCTTCAGTTTCTATGGATCTAAAAGTAGTATTGCTTTGCATCTATGCACAAGACATCTTGGAAAATTACAGAAAAAAATGTTATCTGGAGGCTGAAAGATTTTCCAAAATGGTTGTTTTATGTGGCTGTTGGCATGCAAACCCTTGCCACAAAAAACCTACCCATAGATGTGCTTGAGCACCTTGGATTATGAGAGCCAACTAGCTGGAGTAGGTGATTCCACTGGTCGTGGAAGTCCTGCTCCATCATTTGCATATCATCATGACTATGCAGGATAAACATATTCTGTGGGAGGGGTGCTGCAAAGTCTTAGATATTGAAGATTGACCTCCTTGGGGTCACTCTTAAAGATGGCCACAATAACAAGAGTCTATAAATCGCTCCAAAGTTTGAGAATAAATCAGTGTTGCTGGTATCCCTGGGGATGAGCTCCTCAAACGTGAACCTTTCTAGGACAGTTCTCTTTTGAGAAAATTTCTGTCTGTCTGTCTGTCTGTCTGTCTGTCTGTCTGTCTCTCTCTCTCTCTCTCTCTTTGTGTGTGTGTGTGCGTGTGTGTGTGTGTGTGTGTGTGTGTGTGTGTGTGTGTGCATGTACACATATTCACAAGCAGAGGTCAGAGGATAACTTTCAGGAGTTGGTTCTCCTCTTCCACAATGTGTGCTCCAGGGATCAAACTCAGGCCTTGAGGCTAGCAGCATTACTCCCTGAGCCATCTCTATTAAGCTCCTGAGCATTTTAGGTGCTGATGGCAAAGGGTGAAACGGGCAAGATTGGTGGAGGGGACTTTCAGATGTCTGAGTAGGCATGTGCCACACCAGCAAAGACCCTGCAAAACCCATTTCTCATCTGACTCTGACGCAGGCAAGACTTGTTAGCATTTATTTTCTTCAAACAAGAGCCAGAATGGCTTTGAGCCTTTGTAACTATAATGAGTGCTCTTCTACATTATTCTTTGTTCTGCTAGCAGATTATTCCCATGGGGTCCATTCTGTGACAGAAAAATAGTTATTCAAGTCTCTTATGCCCCCCTCATAGAGAGGCCTGCAGGTGGTTATTTTTGTCCATATGTGATTTTGACACTGTTTTTCCATTTCTTACTATCTTATTTTCAGCATAAGCTAAACCTACCACTGTTTGAGACTGAGCAAGGCACTCCCAGTCCTCATGAGATAAAGTCTGGAATCTTCCTTCAGGTCAATGTGCTCAGTCTGATTGTCTCCACCATTGCCCTCCACCCCTGCTTCATGCTCTCCTTTCTCAACATACTCAGGCCACATATGCTTAATTTCAGCTTCCAAAATATCCATCTACTCCCTGCCACAAGGCCTTTGCACAAGCCTTGTCTCAAATAATCCGTACCTACCCTTCAGGCATCAGCTACAAAATAAAACAACAACAACAAACAACAAACTCTCCAAAGAAGTATGTCCTGGTCTCCCATTTGTAAAGGCCTCTCCCACAGAACTGTTCTTTTTCTCACAGCTTTTATTATGAAGTGTAATCGTGAGCTTTATTGTGTGATATTTACTTTCAGTAGACTTGAAGCTCCCCAAGGCCATAGAATACATCATATGCTGTGCTTTTTGCCTACACCTGGAACCTAACAGAGCATGGGATACCCAGTAGACGCTCACAAGATGTTTGTCATATGAATGGCTGTAAATAGAAAAACCAAACCCAGAAGTATTTAAAGCTGTACTCAAGGTCATCCATGTATGTAGCAAGATTCCTACCTGAAACACAATAACAAATATATTCCATTCAGAGTCATCCTCTTAAGCTGTGCATAGTGATGCAGTCCTGTAGTACTAGCAGTTGGGAGGTAGAGACCGAGGATCAGGACTTCCAGGTCATGCTTAACTACACTGAGTTTGAGTCTAGTGTGGGCTACATGAAACTGAGTCTCAAATAGTAAGGGAGGGCTGGAGTCGTGGTTCATCAGTTAAGAGCACTGGCTACTCTTCTAGAAGATCCAAGTTCGAGTTCCAGTGCCCACATGGCAGCACACAACCATCTAGAACTCTGGTTTCGGTAGATATAATACCCTCTTCTGGCCTCTGTTGGCACCAGATTCATTTGTGGTGCACAAACATAAACTCAGGCAAAACGTCCATACATCATGATGATGATGATCATGATGATGATGATCATGATGATAATGATCATGATCATGATCATGACACTAGTAGAAGCCTCTTGCTTAGTCTCCACCCTATTCTTCAAACACCCAGCATGTAAAGGTGTACAACACTTCTTTAAAGATGTCTGAGGGTTTCTGAACCAATCAAGTTAAAACCAGTGAAGGTTTTATGGAGCTCAAGGAATTGCCCCTCCAGCAGAAAGCAATGGCTGGAACTTGCCTTATAATAGGAGTGCTATTTCCAGGTAACTATGCATTTTTCCACCTCAGGCCTTTTGATTGTAAGCAGCCATGTCTCTCAGAACTGTCCTGTGAGTTCCACACTGGCCTTTGAGGACACTGCCAGGCAACCTGTCCACAAAAGTGATGTGGACTTCTATAACTGTTTAATGAGCCCCCAAACCATTTGTTTGTTCTCTGACCTGAGTTCCTGCTGCTTTGGATCAGGAGTGTCAGAAAGAAATGGAAATGGTTCAGTGGCAGGCTCTACAGCCACTCCTGCTCCCAGTCCCTGGTCCAGGAGCTCCACACAGCTGGAGGTAGTGGGATACAGGATGCTCTGGGGACAAGTGAAGAGCAGCAGTGAAGTCAGAGCCCTTGGCCATGACTAGTTCCCAAATGCTCATACATAGGAAATCCTAATCTCCAGCCTTTTAATTACAGGTTATGTGACTTGGGAAAGCTGTTTCATCTCAAAGACACATGCTATTCTTATTTACAATATTGGATTTTATAATAATTTTCTTCTGGGTATGCTGTAAAAAAAATAAATGGAGCCATGCACATAAATTATCTAATGCTTAATGCGTGCTCAATAAATGAACATTTCCTCTCCATATTCTTCATTTGGAGAAAACTTTCAAATGTAATCGAGATTCAAAGTGTATGTTCGTAAAGAAGGAGGGAGAGAAGATTGAAAGTCAATCTGAGCACAGACAGTACCATTTTCTCTTTCCTGGGTTGTAAAAGAGAATGTTAATTGCAGCTGACGATAGTCAGCTCCAGGATAAGATTCACACTTCCTAAGTCCTTCTTGGTTTATCCTGTGTGCAAATATCAGAGAGACAGGGCAGAAATCTGGTATGTCACAGACCAGTTACTCCCATGTTTGGGAGTGCCTCTGGGGATTTCATGGTCCCCAAAAGCTGTCCCCTAGCTCCCCCACTGGACTTCCTGCTCTTCACATTTATAACCCTCTATTTTCCCCCCTTTCTGGCTTCCCAGACAGTGGTGCAGACAAAAAGACCATTTATAACAGCCTTTCTGACAGCTGGACATTATTTAATTACAACTTCTGGCAGCCACATAGTGTGCTGGAGGCTATTTCAAGTTCTAGATGGCAGGAGGAGAAATGAGGAAACTTGTACCTGGAGGGGTTGGGATGGGGGAAGGGTGGTTACTAGCGGTATGGATGCTGACCCCCAGCACTGACGGACTGATTCTACATCCTGACCCGTAGTGCTGGAGTCTCGAGAGAAGAGGATCGACATTGTGCCAGTAATGAAAGGCACTTTCTGGGGCAGGGAGGGAGATTTGAGTCTAGAACCATCAGCATCAAAATAAATGGAGTTGTTCATGCAGATGAGCTACCCGGGTTAAAAAAAAATCTGACACGCAGAGAGGAGAAAGAACTTGTTTCAAGCTACATGATACCTAATATGATGATGAGGAAGTCACTTAGGCATCCTGAGCTTTGTTGTCACCCCCTGAGAATGAGCACCCCCAGACCTACCTTGTTCCACTACAGGACAATTTCTCACCTTCTGGTGAGATCATCTTGGATGTCATAGCTGCTACTCATGTTATCCTGGATATAGCAGGAGGAATGGGATCCTGGCTGACAACATTCAGCTATCTGGTCAACCTTGAGAGAGTCATTAGCCTCCATTTAGCTATTACTGTCACCCTTGCTGAGTTTTGTGTGGCTTCAGCCAATAGAAGAAGAGAGGACTTGTTCACAAAGAACCAAAAGGTCAAAAGGGCATGTCTACCATAGGGTGCTATGACTTAGAGAGGGAGGGCTAAGCGTGACTATAAAGAGTTCTAACAATTATCCTAATCAGAGTTCCATGGATGGAAGGCTGTTTTCAGCTGCATTGTTATTACCATTAGCCTGACACCTTTCTGACATTTCAACAAAATGTGTATTATTTATGTGATTTTACAGGTGAGTAATGGAAGCTTAGGTGAATGAACTATACCCTAAGTTTCCCAACTGTAGCAGGAATACTATTCATACACAATTCTTTTGTTATTTCAGAATTAATCGTCTTTTTCACCATGGCAATAGTTCTGGTCTTATTTGTACATCAGATATCTTCAGGGAATATCTGAAAGATACTACTAATAAGACTTGGGTCTTGCTCAGACCAATTGAGTCAAATTTTCTAAAGCGGTGATTAGAGAGTCACCACTTTGACATGTCTAACATGGAGCCAAACCTGAGGCCTCTTGAGAAAGATTTGTGCTGGTGAACACTCTTTATGCCCTCTTCCACTCCCGGTTTACTGTTGTCACTATCATCCCAGATAACCATGACATGGCTATGCAGCACTTTAATGACTTCTGTTGCTTCCTGCCCTCTTGTGACTCTCATGATGGCTCTTCTGGCACTCCCTTTCTGTTGAGAGACTTGGTATCTATCCCTGTCCCGATGATCATCCCCCAGGCATGTTGACTCTGTGCAGGCTGCTAATCTCAGCAGCTCCTAACAGCAGTTGTAGGCTAAATCTGGGATAGAGATTGGTGTGTAGGTAGTTGGTCAAAGCCTGCTCTGGAATCAGCATCAGAAGAGGCAAACGGGGTATACATGTGCAGGTTCTTTATTCTGATGTGTTGTTGTAAAAATATAAAAATAAAAAGTAACGGTTGTCTTTTATCCAGCTTGGTCCACACCACGGTGACCCAAGATATCTGCTAGATATCTTGGTGGAAACACAGTCCAGCTGCACACTTTCCTACACACAAACCCTCACATAAAAGAACACACAACACAATAATCTTAGATCCAAATGGTTAGATATAATTGCCCACTTAAACATACAAAGCCCGGTACTATCCATCCCTTGAGAACATTAATAACAACCTGGAAATACACAGAGCAGAATCTTAACATCACCTACCATCTTGTCCTGCCACGGCTTCTCTGCCCCTCTCTCCCTCCTGTCTCTCCTTTCTCTGTCTCCTCCTCTTCCTTCAAACTTATCTCCCACCCATCCTTCCTTCTCCTCCAATGAGAGGCCTCTTTCTATCTTGTACCTGCCCCTCACCTGTACTTTACAGATTCAATGGGGAGAAAGTTCTGGTGAAGTCACCTGATTCCTGAGTATGTGACTAGGCAGCTGTCCTCGGGGCAGTGGAATTAGCATCAAAATACAGATAACTTCATGGCAAACCACAACACTGATGGGGGTCTGAATGGTATACTTTAACACCCACTCTATCCCTTAGCAAATGTCTGTGTTTGTGAGGAAGCCTAGAGAAGACCTTTTCAAGAAGTTGGAATGACTCTATTCCAACAGCACCAAGGACAGGACTCTATCATATATTGACATTCTCCTGCACCTCAGAGTTTCATTAAATGGTCCTTTAAGGTCCAACTGAAAAATACCTTGGGGAACATGGCAAATTAGCATTTGGTTTCTGCAGAGTATTTTCCCTGGGTAGGCGTGTCTACTCACTCTTCCGTGTGGAACCTCCTCGCCCCCTACCCCAGGTTTTCTTACTTTACCAGAACTTAGGGGTTCATCACAAATTCAATGTCTCCACACTAGGAGCAAGGCAGAGGTTTTCTTCCCTAAAGGAGATCATGGGAAAATAAGAAAGAAGCAGATCACAATAAAATATATCAGGAAGTTGCAAAGGTATCGATGCAATGGTCTTCATGCAGAAGCAGCTGACTGCAGAAGGAAGTGGCTACCTCTAGCTGGAAGCAGGCCAGGAAGAGGATTTCCGTGTAACAGAAGCTTAAGGGAGGTGTTAAACACTAGAGCAGAATTTTTGAAAAATGGGTAGAAATTGGCCCAGCAAATAAGGGTGCAAAAGCATTCTAGGTCCAGGCTCGTGCAAAGTCCAGAGCTCCACCCCTGCTGGTGTTAGCAAGCAGCATCCACCCTAAAACATCTCTTAGGTCATGGGGTAAGGGTTAGGGGACCCAGGAGAGGAGGCTATAGAGGTAGACAAAGGCAAACAACAGCGGTCTCTGGAATGATGTGAGGAGTCTGGACTTGCCCTGAAGACAATGGCTCCCCACTGAAGCTATCTCAGCCTGGGCTGTCACATATTTTTAATATATGACATAATAAAGAGGAATCTCTGTCCTGCTCCTTCTCAATCCATCTTCCTTTCCCTTGCCCTACTGGAAACTCACAGAAACCAACCTCTCTTTTGTCCTGCCCTGCTCTGAAGTCTTTGCGTTTCTCCAGTCGGATATAAATGCACAAAACCCACCGGAGTTCTCCCTGGACTCTTCATCGCTTCTTCCCTGAACCATCAGATTCAGAGTCACCACCAGAGAAATTGGGACCTTGGTGTGGGAGCTGACTTCATCTCCTAATCCCTCTTCCTGTTCTGGGAAGGAATGCTCAGAAGCTGTCCCAGGGAGGCAGGTACACACAGCTGTTCAAGAATGTGGCTGCCAGTTACCTGCTTCTCTTCTCCATGTGACAGGTCATCAAAATTCATGAATAAAAACAGTGCTATTGAGGATTTTCTTCTTCCAAACCCTCCACTATACAGTCATTTCCTACCTACACCTCCAGCACACAGACTCTGCCTGTCAGTCAAAGCCTCTGCTCTCTCTAGAAAGCCCCTCTGCTTGCCATTACAATCTTTTGGTCCATCAAGGTACACTAATGTCCTATGTTTTCTTTTCACATTATATTTATTCAGTGCTTTACAAGGACATGGAAACCATGGCACTCATCCAAGACCTAGTAGGTAATGTTCCAACTCCACCATTTCCTGTGACCTTAAGCAAACACCTTCATTTCTTCCTGTGTAGTTCAAGGTCACTTTGAGCTTGCTTTCAGTTCCCATTAGTTTGGATATTATAGGATTCTAATTTAAGTCAATGGTAAATTGCAAGAACTCTTTCTGGTTTGAAAATGTGAACTCTATCTATCTCCTACCCACTGTCATTTTAGGTTCATAACTTCACGTCTGCTGAGGGAATCTTTACACTAGACTTTTCTTATGTGGAGCAGATTTCCTTATCCCCACACCATCCCTGGGAGTCCCTCCTCCCATTCGAAGGCAAATATCTGCGTTCACACAAAGGTATCTGAAGAAAAACAAAACCTCAGCCATAAACAAGGGATTTCAGACTGCATAGTAGGTAGGTGAAGGCCCTTTCCCATGCCTTGGCATGGCTACTCATTTCCCATTCCATATCTTGTGTTCGTGTTATCTCTCTGCCTGGAATCTCATATATCATTCATTCAGTTCTGATCTCAAAATTCTACTACACTGCTTCACAGACCAGCTTTTAAAGTCTGCCTTCTTAATCAAAATTCGGTGTTTCCTCATCTAGATGATTTGTAAGAATAATAGCTTTCACACCTTTTTCTCTCCCTGGACAACTGGACCATAAAAGCACAAATCCCATTTTCCTCAACACCTCCACCATTTGGGTAACAAAGTCCTATGCTGGCAGTGGCTGTTCTTAGACGTGTGAACAGTGGAAGCTCTGATTTTGCCTACGTGCTGAAGGTGCATGCTTTCTTCTGTATAGAAACTATTTTTGATGGAAATGAAGTACAGGGTTATATAATGACTTTACATGATGAAAAATGGTACACGAGGGAAAGTAAGCCTCCCCACTCTCTACCTGGAATTGTGCCATCACTCCTAATCCAGGGAAAGCAGTGCTATTACCTGTGTACGTGTCGCCTTCCAGAAATATTATCACCAGATACGAGCACCGAGGTCTGTAAATAGAACTTTTTACCTTTCTCAAATGGAGGCATGCTATTCAGTGTTTTCTTTTTTCCTTTTTCTAAAATATGCTGCAAAGATTGTTCCATCAACATAACTAGACCAGCCTCGTTCTTTGTCAAGGCTGCGTGGTAGCTCATCACAGAGATGGGCCATATTTTATGTATCCAGGGTGATGGAAATCTGTTGCTTCCTGTCCTGGATATTGCTACAGTTATTATCCCGGTACATGTATCTTTGCCCACATAGACAAATATATCTGTAGGGGAAAAATGAATGAATTGCTCAAGGAGTAGGTACAATTTTAATGTTGATAGATGTTGCTGCATGTTTCCTCCAAAAACTGCAGGGTAGGGGCTGAAAGCCCTTATCTCTCGAGCAGCTCTTGTCTGCTTCTTTGTTCTTACCCACTGCTCTCCTCTATCCTCCCTGATGCTAGAAGGCACTGATCATGATTTGAATAGTCATTCAACCAAACATTCAGAAATCCACCAAGATTTTGCTGCCGGTGTAGGTTTGGACAGATGACTCTTCTCTTAGATGAACAAGAGGCCCAGCCTCTGTGGGCAAGCTTCTTCACATTCTTTCTCTGTGTACACCCAGTTCAATTTCTTTGAGCTGATTCTCACTCTTACCCATAGACTGGTAGCCATGATCGGGAGCAGCTGTAGCACACATGCTCCCAGTTAAGCTTCATTTACCAAGGTATTAGCCCTGTCTTAGTCACTGTTCTATTTACTGCACCATGACCAAGGCAATGTATACAAGAAAACATTGGATCGGGGGCTGGTTTACAGTTTTAGAAACCTAGTCCGTGGTCATCATGGCAGGGAATGTGGCAGCAGGCAGGTAAAAAGACATGGAGAAGGAGCTGAATGCTACATCCTAATCGCCAGGCAGAGAGGCAAAGAGACACTAGGGTTAGCATAGGCTTTCAAACATCAAGGCCCATCCTCCATCAATAAACGATTTCCAAAAAGGCTACCTGACCTAATCCTTCCAAACTGTTCATCTCTTGGGGACTAAGCCTGCAAATGTATGGAGGTGGGGGCATTATCACTCAACCACCATCCATCTGTCTCTAGTGTCTCTGCTTTTCTTTGTGCAAGAGGCATACATGCCTTTATTTTGTAAGTACCTTTTTCTGGTTATTTCTGAGGGGGCAAGAAGAGGCCATGCTGTTAGAAGCACAGATAGGGTTGGAAGGTTAGAACAAGCCTTGGAGTTAAATAGATAACTTTAAAGCAGAAACCTAAGAATTCTTGAACCCTTTCCTCTAATATCCACCTTGCACTGAGGAGTTTTACCAACAGAAGACTAGAAAGACAGGTAAGAAACATTCTTTCCGTAGCTACACACTGCTCCATTGTCCTTGTCCTGATGACATGTGGGCATATGTGCGCATACGTGCGCGTGCACGTGCACACACACACACACACACACACACACACACTGCTAGCATCAGTGGGATCTGCTGCTTTTGACTTTTCTTCAGGAACAAATTTAGGCTAGCGTGGCTATAGTCACAGATCAGAAAGCACAGTTGAATTTCCCAGTGTACCCCAGCCTGCCTGGCTTCTCCACTTCCCAATGATCAGACTATAGAAGAGAAAACAAACAGATACAGCACTCATCCACTGTTGTAAAGTGAATGCCTAGGGTCTTGTTGTAACCATCCTGTCTTGCCAGTGCCTTAGGAAAGGAAGAGGCAGAAGAGTGGAGATGTTTCAATATGAATCAAACCCTCCTCATCAATCAGCATGGAAAGCGGGTTGGAAAATATGTCCTTGGAAGCACATGACCCTGCTTTATCAGTCCATTCCCTTTGTAAACCCATCTTCTAGCATGATAGAGGCCACTGAGATCTTAACACATTTCAGGGAGAATGAGATCACTTTCTCCTTGGCTGAAAGGTATTATGGCACAGAAGGAATGGATTCTGTATCTGGCCAGGGGAAATCTTGATCCACAAGAGAAAAGCTATAGACATTCACTCATGTCTAACCACCATGCAGCTCTAAGTAAGAACTAATGTCCTTCAAGACATTGTGATTTTCCCATCAGTAGATGTGCCCCACTATGGACAAGGATGTTCCAATAGGCCATCAATGCTCAGGAACTGAGACTTGATGGATTTTAGCATTTCATCATCTTTGAGAATTGTAGAATTTGTGAGCTATCCCTTCTTGTGAACAAAAATAAGCATTTTTGGATTCAATTCAGCATCCTGTTCTTCCAGCACTCTTCTGAAGTCTGTGTGAGTCCAGGGCCTGTCTGTGGCCAACGGGAGAATATGGTCCATTAAAGAGCTCCTTTTTACCTAAGGAATAGTCTCTAAATCCAACTGGAATTTAGTTTTCTTTTCTCTTCCCTTTGGCAAAGTGGAATCTGTGTTGAGCCATTAAGCTGTCTACTCAATTTTGAAACTCACTTGCTGTCAATCATAGGCAGGGAGGCAGCTGGGGTGTATTGGTTAGAGCCCAAGTAAACATTTCATTTCCAACATCAGCAGAGGTGGAACTATGTGTCGTTCAGAGATGAGCAGGCTGTAGGGCTTCCTATTGGCAGCACGGACTGTTTAGAGGAACCAGGGAACCTGTCACTCACTGGGATCATCAATCTTGAAGCTGGAACTCTCCAAACTCAGGTCCCCTAGAGTCGGAATTTGACAAATGGCAGAATAAACTCAGCATGCGCAGATGAGTGAGAGGGGCCCCCAGCTATTAAAAAGCCATTCCCATCTTACTGAAACTGCCCGACATGCTGTCCTCAGCTGCCTGTGTGGGCACAGTGCAGGCGGGGCACACAGGAGGACTACAGCACCTGCAGTTGTCAGTAGCTCACGGGGACCTGATTACTCCCCAACCCCCACTTTGTCAGGGGCTAGCCTCCAGAGCCACGAGACCCTTAACCTGAAAACCAAATAATCAAACAGGGAAAAGATTCCCCTGAGAGAGGGTGTAGAAGATCAGTGATGTCAGAAGCTAGTTAGTTAGCCAGGACCCCAGAGTGCAGACGGCAGACAATGAAGAGTTAGAGCAAATGCTGACTGCTTGGAGGAATGGTTCAAGCTCGCTCAATTTGTTCAGTGAGGGGAGGACAACAGGAAAATGGATGAATTGTGTTAAGACTTCTCAATCTATGAGCTTTAGCTTCTGCCTTCGTTCCATCCTCTTAAATGAGGATGCGAGCCACTTCCTCAGGAGTGACCTCTGGAAACGTGCTGGAATCATACCAAAGAGCAGGGCACTACAGACCCTTGCCAGCAGCAAACACAACAGATGGTAGCGTGTCACAGAGGTACCACCAGACCAGTATCACAGACCATTGCTCCCTGCTGTTAACATTGGTGGGAGCTGAACGTGGCTCCCTTTGGCAATAATCTTCCTTATCTGATGCCACCCACCTCCCAGGGCCACACAGGTTCTTAGTGGAGCATGGAAGGAACATGGGAAAGAGAACCTCCTACAATAGGCTTTCTGTCCATCCCCCAAAGGGTGGTCAACTTCGGGGTCACAGGGCCAAAATGAGACTTGAGAGTCTCTACTCTGAAATTCTGCACCCCCATTCTATTTCTATCCTTTTTTTCTCCACTTTTCCTTTCCCTTGTTCTCCATCATTCGTTCTTGCTCTCACTCTCACTTGATGCCTCTGTCTCTGTCTCTGCCTCTCTCTCTCTCTGTCTTTGCTTTTCTCAACTTCTCAGTTTCCTCCAGGATTTAGTGAGGATGCAAGGCTCCCACCACACTGGCTTCTAGAGAGACTTGGGATGATGTTAAGTTCCAGGAATTTGCTTCTTTTGCTCCATCTCAACACAATGAAGGTCCTAGAAGGCTGCCATGTCTCCTAGTTTAACTGCATGTCATTTTGACTGAAGGAGAGAACTTGCTCAAAGTCATGGAGAAGTGGTTGCAGTTAAGGGAAAAGCTAAGATTTCACACATGCCCCTTCAGGGTGGCCTGGCAGCTGCCCACTAGGTAGGATCCTTATTGGCACACAGAGAGCAGAACAACAGATGGTGAGACCCAGTACCTGTGAGGATTAAAGCGAAACCCTTTTACTGAAGGAAAAGACAGGGAGAGGGACCATGGAAAGAAGAGAGCCAGGAAGAGAAGGGAGCCACAGAGAGAGAGGTCAGGAGGAGAGGAGACCATTTGGACCCTGTTTGATCTGCATATCTGGGGAACATTAAAAAATGTCATTTTGAGGAACAGAGTGGGGCCTAATGTGATTTCAGTGACAGAACCAAATTAAAATTTAAAAGAGGAACGTGTTTTGCATTCCCAGGGCAAACAGACCCTGTTGCAGACTGGAGATAGCTCTCTCTCTCTCTGAAAATCTTGGAAGATGCTGGAATGCCTGCTTGCTGAGCAGCCTGGCTTCCACAGGCATGGTTACCCCTTCCCTGGCAGACTCGCCCCTCCAGGGTAGCTACTGGACTCTAGCCTCCTGGGGCTTCCTACACCTGGCCTCTCTGTATACTTCTCCCGATCTCCTCTCCTCCCTTTCTCCACCTCTTCTACCTCCCTTCATGGCTGTGACAGCCTTCCTACCTAAGGCAGCAATTCCAAATCCCCATATGCAGAATGTCAAGGCACTTCTCGTTGTTGCCACTAATAAAATCACCCTACGGTTTCATCCCCCAGCCTCACTGCCAATGAGCGCTTTACTCTTGGATCTCTTCTTCCTGGACCCTGGCTCTTAAGTTGTTCCTTTTCTTATCTTCCTCCTCTCTTGATTATCTGTGTCTTGCTAGATGTTAGAGAAGCAAGCAGGGATGGGGCACCAGCAGGGGTGAGGCACAATCGGGGTCGGGCAGAGCAGAAGGGAGGATTAGAGAGGGCCTACTCTTGGCAGGCTCCTAAAAGTGAAGGCCTCCTTCCAGGAAGTTTTTTGTTGTTTTTTAGGATATACTCAATTTCCTCATCTAATCCCATCCTAAAACCAAGAATGAATAGAAAGGAGTATTCCTGGCCTCTCTGGACCTTTGGTACTGAGGTGAGAGAAGAACCCAAGCACCACATAAGAAAACTCACAAAGCATTTGGACAGCACTGGAAAGAACCGTGTAAGGAGCTGAGATAGGGTGGTAGCTGCTGATCCAGGTGAGGTGGGACATGGGACTTCACTGAGGACACAGCATCCAGCTGAGTGCTGGAGAGGAAGGTGAAGGGTAGGAAGGAGTGGGCAAAGGTTACAGACAGAATGGCTGGTGGCATTCCACAGCAGAAGGGGGAAGGAGTGTATGAAAAGCCAGGAAGACTGCTGGAGGGTGAGACTGGCCTGTAGAGGCTGTGATTGTTGGGAAGGGTGGCCCTGTTGGAGTGCTGAGGATAGAGATGAGCTGGCAGCAGACAAAGGATGGCTTAAAGGTCAAATTGAGTGTAGGGCTGCTGTGACCACTTCAGAATTGGGGGCTTTTAAGAAAGCTTCTTGATGGATTGATGGTTGCTCACTGGTGCTAATGGTTTTAATCAAGGAGAAAGATCTCAATAACAACAAACGATTAGTCTGTATAATAGAACTGTCAATGAACCCTTAATGAATGGAATTGCTGATTCTTTTTCCCTGCTGGGGCATTCAGTCTCCAGGGGAAAAAATGTTTGGAACTTACTTTAATCCTGAGTTTTGGGGGCTGTCACAATTCACTTGACACAGGGGACCTTGCAACACAGCCTACAGGACAATGTGGGATTCTTCATGTTTACTTCCTCCTTTCCTATCCCTGGAGACTCCCACCTACCTTTTTAGTCACTCACAAGCTAAATGCCTTCCAGGACCCAGAAGTGCCTCATTAGCACTAGTGCAGTACAAGCCCTAACATCTTCAGGGCTTAGGCTAGGAGCAGTAGGTGGGAGCTCTTTGCAACCCCTTCTCTCTCCTTTGTCTTGGTTTTATCCCGGAGCCTGCTGTTGGGCCCCACTCCTGTCCTAACTTGAGTTCTTGCTTTAGACTAACCCTAGACAGTCTCTTCCTCTTATGCAAATTCATCCTTCCTTTCTCCTTTCTGGGCCTTGGGCTAACCATAGGATACCCAATTTCTCTCAATCTCTCTCTCTCTCTCTCTCTCTCTCTCTCACTCTCTCTCTCTCTCTCTCTCTCTCAATATCTCTCTCTCTCTCTCTCTCTCGTCATGTGACTCCTCTCATACATGAAGAAGACAAACAAAACAAGAACTCTTCCCCCTAGTGTCTGTTTACCCACCCACCTCTAGAGATGCAGCTCACATCCAGACAAAAGTCCACAGGCAAAATGGTGTAGCTGCCCCTTGTGATGGGAATTGCCGAGCGACACCCTCACTACTCTTAGGTTTGAATTTTAACTTCATTTCTTCTTCTATGAGGCCTTGGGCAAGTGATTTGACATCTCTAGGCCTTCATGGGCTGACTGTTCCAACAATGAGAACAGGAGGCTACAGGTTGGAACACTGTGCACACTGCCTCACCCACAGTAGGGCTGCAGTAAGTTGGTGGCCCCTCCTCACTTCTTCACTGCAGTTGACAAGAACCATGGGAAGACAAGTCAAAATCGCAGTCCACACATCCTGGTTGGCACCAGCACTTCAAGAACACAGATGTCACAGAGCCTGAGCTGCCAGACAGTCACAGTGCAGTTAGTGAATGAACTTCCAACCTTTCCCTTCCAATCTGGAAAAAAACAACAGGACCAAGGAGAGCTGGAAAATGACTCCTCAAGTCTTGGCTGAATGAATCAATACAGGAGAGAATAAAGGGAGCAAAGACAGTCTTTGCTTATAGATGATTATGTAATTATAGAGTATATGATCTATCTACATATAGATTATATAGATTTGTTTATATTTTGATAGAACATGAATGATTTCATGGGACCAATAGTTTGTTCCAAGCCTAATTGTGATGGTTAACATAGATTATCAACTTGACAAGTACTAGAATGTTCTAAGAAACAAATCTCTGGGCAGATCTGTCTCTAAATTAAATTCACTGAAGTGGGAGACCCACTCTGAATTTGAGTGGCATCCTTCCATGTTCTGGGACCCTGGGATGTATAGAAAGGAGAAAGTGGGCTGAACACCAGCACTATCTCTTGACTATAGACACAACATGAGCAAACGCATCAAGTTCTGCTGTGATTCCCATCCCCCACCCCTGCCACGATGAACCGTCCCTCAAACAATGAGTTTGAGGCCTAAATGAGTCCATCAGGTATGTATTTTGAAGAAAGAAACCAGTGTGCCAAGCAAACCTCTCTGGAGAGACACGTAGAAGACTGTGTTCCCCAATGGGTAGCGAACACTAAAGCTGGTGAAATCTTCTCTCCTTCATCTCCTCTTACCAGGTTGATGCTTCCATGTAAGCAGGATGTCAGTATCCCACTTCACCAATGATGAAACTGGGACTCACAGGTCTTGCTTAAAAGCCACTTAACTCAGATATTAGTGTAAAAATCACACCATGGGTCTTCTGTAAAGCTGGCCCTTTCATCTGGATCTGTGGATGTGATGGCTTTCCTCCCATCCACCTTCTTTTTCTTCCCAGTGCCTCCCTAGGTCTTAAAGCACTAGGCCCAAATGAAAGTAGAACATTAACCTGCCATCTATCCACACCAATGCAGATAGGTACCTGGGTTCTAGGATCTAGGTTATAGGTTATAGGTCATAGGTCATTGGGTATAGGCCTGCATGAACTCAGAACCTTTACTCCATTCTCTGTCAGCTTCTCTCCCTTCAAATTCAGCCCAGCAGGAAGGCTCACTTGCAGAGTGAGGGAAGCTGTTTGAAAACCCTCTCCCAATTACCATTTTAATTAACATCAGATTGACATAATGACAGGCCAGCTCTGGAAATCTGGCCCAAATTGCATTGATACAGGGGTTGGGGTTGGGATGGGGGTAGAAGATCTCTCCATTGGAAAAGCTCTTTTTCTTTTGCCTCCTCAAAGTTCTGCTAATCATTGGAGGACAAATGGCAGCAATCATATAACCCAAATTTGAAACAATAGGATAGGAAATTGCTACTCTAACGAACATTCTGAGGAAGACTGCCAAGCGGGACCACACTCACGCCAGGTTGGCAGCCCTGGAGGAGCAGCCCCTGTGCATTTGCAGTTTAGGGTGTCCACCTGATTGTGCTTGCTCATTATTCATACATCTACCCATTCATTTGCTCATTTCCCTATCCCCTTTTTTAAAAAGATGTATTTTTATGTATATGAGTACACTGTCCCTGTCTTCAGACACACCAGAAGAGGGCATCAGATTCCATTACAGATGGTTGTGAGTCCCCATGTGGTTGCTGGGATTTGAACTCAGGACCTCTGGAAGAGCAGTCAGTGTTTGTAACAGCCTATTCTAATTGTTAAGCATGTTCCTGTTTATTTATTTTTTGGCATTCAGTGATTTGCCATTCACTCACTTTTATTTTTTCATTCATTTACTCACACGCACATACCCATTCTTCCAACAATATTTTTTGAATATCTTTTGCATGCTAGACATGCGTACAGTTGGTACCTCCCAGCATCTTATTAATCCTCAACATCACAGGCTGAATACACAGGGAAGGTTTACTGTTCCTGACTTTACAAAACTGCCATTTGTTCAAAACCTGCAGGGAGAGATGCTATGTTACCCACCTCTATGTGGTCAGTGGCACAGATGTGGGTTAAGGGGAAGATGTCCAGCAAATGGCTTAAGGATGGACTGTGATGGAGTCTAGACCAGCAGCGGGGAAAGGGGGATGGGGAGAAGGGAGAAGAACTGGAGACGGCAGCTATACACCAAGCAAGTATTAGGAATCCTGGGAGCTGAATTGACATGAAGGCAACTTAAAGCATATAGTCTGGGATAGTTTAGGTGTTAGATCAAAGACCAGGCCAGGCCGTGGAGAATGCTGGCTGGCTATTCAGCCTGGGAGAAGGTCTCTCATGGCATCTGAATATCCCTGTGATGACACCAGTTTTGGGTCCTTCCTGTTCATGGGGAATGGAGAGACATTCTGGAAGGCCTTCAGTGACTCAGGAGAGGGGAGTATGGATGGAAGAGAGGAGGGAGACTGACACAAGGACCCTGAGCCCCAGGTAAGCTGTTCCTCAAAAAACTTAGTTCTCAAACTTGACAGTCAGAAAAATACATTACACCACTAACACAGAGTTCCCCGAGACCCCCAACACAGAGAGGAATGCATTGAGCTGAAGATCAGGTTGTCTCAGAATTTTCTGTTTCTAAACTCTTGGTGAGCTTAACCCAGAAGGACCAGGGTTTGGTACAAGTGAGTATCAGTTCAGCACAAAAATATGCACCTTTTTTTTTTCAAACTTGGAGGCTGTTCCTGAGGTTTGGTTTTTGAACATCGTGGCTTCTTCACCCCTGCCCACCTAGGACGTTGGGGAAGTTTCCTTCATTTCTCTACAATGGAGATTCGATGGGCACGTTGTGGTTATGGAATGACCCGCAGTCCTTCTCATTTGCTTATCACCAGTTTCACCCAAGACGTGGACGACAAAGCCATTGATTCTCTGGTGGGAAAAAGGAAGAAAAAGAGGGAAGTTGATTGTATGCCATCAAATATCTCATTGGTATGAAATTATTTTTCAAAACCTGAGCTGCTGTTGTTCATCCAAATGTTGGGTTGCTTCTCAAACAAACAAATGATTAACCCCCCTCCAAAAAAAAACAAAGAAAAACCCCAAAACAGTGTTGGGAGGTGGGGGCGTCATGGGAGGTGTTTAGTAATGTAGGTAGAGCCTCATCCGTGGGTGAATGCCTCTTTTACTTGAGTTCTGGAACATTCCGGATTATATTATCTACTAAAACACCAATGTTCTAAACCCAAGCTACAGGCTCCCTCCCCCTTGGCTTGTCTCTTCTGCTTGTATCCACTTGCTCTTCTGTTTCCTCACCAGGAGCTGAGGCAGCCTGAGGTCACAGCGGGAGTCCTCACTAATCCTGTGTTCTTGGACTTTTCTGCCACAGAAAGCATGAGTCAAAATAAGTCTCATTGCTTTAAAAATTATCCAGTCTCGGGGTTGGGGATTTGGCTCAGTGGTAGAGTGCTTGCCTAGCAAGCGCAAGGCCCTGGGTTCAGTCCCCAGCTCCAGAAAAAAAAAAAAGCAAAAAAACAAAAAAAAAAAAAAAAAACAAAAAAAAAAACAAAAAAAAAAACAAAAAAAAAACAAAAATTATCCAGTCTCGGAGCTTATGTTATAGCAACAGAAAATAGATCAAATCACTTTACATAGTCCTTAGCTTTGTGAGTTCGTATTTACCCCCTATTTTAAAGATAACCACACAGTCAGATTTCTGTGTTATGGCCCAGTTTCACCCTCCTCTTGGTACACTACATTTGAGTATTCTGCTTGCCTCAACACCCAAGGCTACATTGAAGGTAGATGGGGCCTGTCTACCTGTTCCTGGGATTCTCATGTGTCATATGACCATATTTGTCAGAATATGAAAATTAGCCAGAACGAAAGAGAAAAATCACAAAGGGAACAAAGATTACCGATTGAATTAAACTATCTTTTCTTCTTCTTGAAACACATTCAGTCAAGCTGACTTATGAGCATAGGTCTAGCCTGTGCCTCCTGCCTATTAAATGCCATTTGGAATCTGAACTAAAAAGGAAACTCAGGAGAAGCCCATCCCAAAGGCTACTGGGTACATATGTCAGTGAAAGGATAAAGGGTGAGAGAGTCACTGTCTTGATCTGTTGAGATCTGCGTGACTCCAACTGGCCTTCCTAACATGAACAGGAAGGACCCAAAACTGGCGTCATCACAGGGATATTCAGATGCCATGAGAGACCTTCTCCCAGGCTGAATAGCCAGCCAGCATTCTCCACGGCCTGGCCTGGTCTTTGATCTAACACCTAAACTATCCCAGACTATATGCTTTAAGTTGCCTTCATGTCAATTCAGCTCCCAGGATTCCTAATACTTGCTTGGTGTATAGGTCTTGACATTTTTGCATTAAATCCTCTTAGAGTAAATCATTTATTCAATCTAATTTTCCCCATCTGTAAAGGCCTATAGTTCAAATTGTTTCTCAAACTGGGCTGTTTCATTACTAACTTTATTGGATTAACATTTGATTAATGTGCCTAAAACCTAGTAGTCCTTTTTATTCCCCCCCCCGTCAGTTGAGGACAATATAAAGCAAAGAATTTGCAGAGAATTAGGCCTCTGTCTGCCTAGAGTGATGCATCATGGGAATATCAGCAGGCTGTTTCTAGGGATGGGAAGAAAGTATAACACTTGAATGGAATCTTAAATGATCAAGGACCATTAGCCAAATGGATCAAAGATACTACACAGTTAATAACAGTTGTCATTATGTGAGTGCCTGCTGACTCTAACACAGAGCGGAGAGCTTTGGTATAAAATAACAGTTATTAGAGCAGCCTTGGAATCCAAGTGCCTGGGTTCAAATCTTAGCCCCAACGCTGATTACTGAGTGACCTTGGCACTGAGTCACTGACTTTTCTCTAAGCCAATTTCCACATGGGACACTTCATCCCATCCTCAGCACACAGCTGGTGCCTACTAAAGGTCAGCTTTTGCTATTATTATCTGTCTTGCTCCGCTTGCTGAAGTGGATATTATTCACCATATTATACAAGTGAGAAAACTAAGACTGGGTGAGAGTAACTAACTGGTTTCCATGGCTCAGAAATGGCGGAGCTGGGAGCCAGCGTGGCATGGACCTGGGTCCCAGGTCATTCAGATACGTAGTTCGGCATTTTTTTCCCCTCTCTGTGATCTTTCATTTTAACAGTGCAGAAAGGCCAAAGCATCCATCCATTACCAGCTTCATCATCAAAAGCAGCCTGCCTTTTGATTCTCCCAAATGCTCTCATTCCTAGTGCACTGGTAATCTTTAGTATAAGGACACACTTTGCATGCCTTCATGGATTCTGCATAGCGAGAGTCACAGAATAAGTTAGCAGATGGTCACAGAAACTTAATACACCGGCCACTATTAACCGGTGCTTTGAAACATCAGCCCGTTTCTTTCTTGTAGCAACCCTCTGAGAGACTGCTGGTACCATACAGAGGAAGGACCCGCGTCCTGTGAGGGCGAGAGCCAAACGGAGGCTGAAAGTAAGCAAGAGATCCAGGAAGCAACCCTGGCTCCCTCTTATGTGTTTGACAGAATGGAAAAATAAAAAAAGCAGTCGGGACCTTGGTCAACCTTCAGTCTCGTACAGACAAGTCTTAGCCTAGACACCATTATTTATAATTTATGCAAATGCACAATGCAAATGGAGTGTCCACAGACTGACTTTAAAGAGCTGAAAGCACGCATGAGATGGATGCAGCCTAATGTTCTCCTTTCAAATCTATGGGCCAGGGCACCGGCCAGATCTGTGTCTGGTGTGTTCTTGCACCCGGAAAATTCCTGACCACCCATCCATCGTCACACACCTAAATCAACCGTTCTCGGTGTATAATTTATGGAGGTGACTGACTTGTGACCCAAAGTCCAACATCATTAAAGGAAGATCCATATTACCTGGTTTCCTCAGTGGAGGCATTTGCCATGCAGAGCCACATGGGGAAGTGTCAGTGGGCGTTCGTGGACAGGGGTCTTTACCCTTTATTGCTTCCCATAGGAAAGGCCAGAGAAGGAAGGCAAAATTGTTTAGGGTTGTCCAGTCTGAGCACAGTCAGTCATGAGGCTCTTCTTAGCTGTAGGACGGTCTGTAGGTAGCTTGGAATGCTTAGGCGTTCTACAGGCTGAAGTGTGAGCACTGGGTTAGAACGTGTGAACTGTGAGGTGAACCATTTCTACACGACCTCCAGAGACTGGCTTTTTTCTATGCACTCCCTAAAGAGTGGCTTAGTCCTAGGAAGTCCAATCTCTTCCCAGTCAACAGGGAGATAAAAACACGAGCATAGAAAATGGGAAAAACTATGACACCCAGATGAATATTGGTTGTCCATTTTTCTACTTCTGCTCTGTCTCTGTCATCACAGGGTCTGGAACAGGCCTCTGCTGTGGAGCTAATGCTGTTGTTATTCTTATGTCTGCCTCAGTGAAGGTAAACACCATGTCCCATTCATCATTTTGACCTCGGTGGAACTGTGTTGGATACTTGGATGAATATGAGGGAGATGAAATTACCAGAAAACAGGGAAATGGTTGTGTCAGACACAAGTCTGTGCCCAGCAGCTGTTTGTACATGTGCTTTATTTTTTTTATGATTGTGTATTTGTTCGTCTTTGTGTGAAAATATGAGCTCTCTCTCTCTCTCTCTCTCTCTCTCTCTCTCTCTCTCTCTCTCTCTCTCTCTCCGTGTGTGTGTGTGTGTGTGTCTGTGTGTCTGTGTGTCTGTGTATTTATGTGTGTCTGCGTTTTAGTCAGAGGACAGTCTTAGATGTTTTCCTTAAGCACCAAGCACCCACTTATTCCAAACTATCTGGCCTGAAATCCTATGGCTCTACCTCTCTCGGCCTTCATTGTGCTGGGATTACACACATGTAAAAACCATGGGTCTGGGTTTTGAACTCAGGTCTTTATGTTTGCAAGTCAAGCACTTCATCAACTGAGCCACCTCCCTAGCCCTCTACTCTTAAATTTATCCTAGCAATGCAGGCAAAAGTAAAAGGAAGAAGGGGGAGAGACTTAGGAGGGGATGAAATGCAGGAGAGCAATGGGAGAAGCAGGAAGAGGGGAGTCAGAGGAGAAGGAAGGGCAGAATGAGGAAGGGAGGAGACATCGTTTCCACCCTCAGGGGGTTCATTCAGTAGCTTCGACTTAGCAAATAAATCATTTCAAACTTTTAACATATTAACTGTCCCTTAGGCTGCTGTGATGGCTCAGTGGGTAAAGGAAGTTGATGCCAAGCCTGAACATCCACGTTCAATCCCCAGGACACAAATGGTAGGCGGGAGAACCTGCCTTCCAGAAATTGTTCTCTGACCTCCACAGTTGTGCTGTGGTACATGGGTTCATGCACACACACCCATACACACACAAACACACACAGATACATGCACACACAGACACACAGATATACATACACAAGCACACAGAGACACAGACCTACATACATATATACATACGTACACACATACACACAAACACACACATTTACACACACTCACAAATGCACACACACACACACAAAATGTAAAAGAAACTTTTATAGAAACTCTTTCTTGGTGCTAATTCTGTGGCAGTGGTTACCATATTGGATCCCATGGGAAGGACACTGGAAATATAATAGGCCACTTGTAGCCGGAAATACCTCTGCAGTCTTCACGTGTTCACGTCACTCCTTAGCCTTGGTGGTGCTGAAAGAACATTGCTCTAATGGCTGCAGAGCATTATGTGGGTGCCTAGGCTAATAAAGTGCCAAGATCCTACTTTCTGGGGATCTAATAGGATTTTCAAGGCCCCGAGGGGCCTATGCTAACATGGCACATATGTTGTTCCTCTAAAATGTCTCTCAATCTAACGTGTATTTGACAGAAGCTAATGAGCTGCCAGGTTGAAATGCAGTTCTTAAACAAAGGCCTGCAGTGGGACTGATTGGAATGGTGCCATCTGCTTCTCCTTGCTGCTCTGGCAGGAGGCGGGGCTCTTCAAGAGCCTAAGTCTAAAGAGTCATGGAAGCCAGGAGTCACCACCTACCTCTGCTCTTTTCCTGAGAGAGTTGTCTCAGCCCTCCCTCCTAGCTTCATCTTCCGTTTTGTCAGTTTTTTTTTACAAAGAGAGAAGACACTTTATTGAGATATGATTTATGTACCCAAGAATTCATTCAAGTGTTCACTTGAACCATTTTAGCAAGCACATAGAATTGCACAGCCATCATCATAGTCTAAACTTAGAACCTTCACATCACCCCGGAAAAGAGGCTTCACCCCTCTGCATTTACAGCCACTTGAAGTCTCCACCTGAAGTGCCAGCACTCCAGAAGCACTTTGGCATTCCCAATATCATTTACACCTTTCCACCCCCCCAAGCCTGGCAATCTAGGCTGTTGGGGTCTTTTCAGCATCTCTATTTTTATGGAAGTCAGTGGAAAGGATGGAATTTGTTTTCACTTAGCAGGCGACTTGACAAAAAGAGCTCCGTGCTGAGCTAGAAATACCCATAGCCAATAATAAGTCTGTGTCTCTGAAAGTCATGTTTATTCGCTGACAAGGGAACCTACGTCCCGTCCCTCAAGGGCCAGCTGCAGCCCTCCTGTGAGGCTTAGACAAGTGGCTTCCTCTCTCTGACCTGAGGCTCCTTCACCTGTACAAGACGACCCAGATCAGTTGCCCAAGTGTTCACTTGCTTCAGACATGTGCTGTTCTGCAGCAGAAGCAGCAGTGGGGTAGTGCTGGCAAAGGATGGCAGTGACTGTTTTCTTCCTCCACAGGAATGCGTTCTTGCTCAAGGGTTAGCAAATCCCTTGGCAGCCCGTGAGCTCATTTTTACTTACTCGGGTGCTTATAGCCAGTTCTTCCTCCGTGAGATTTTTTTTTCAAGGAAGATCAGAATACTTCCAAACACGTTTTAATTTCTTTCTTTCCTTGTTTTTTTTTTTTTTTTTAATTCCAGAAAGATAGGCAGTCTTCGCTTTAACTAAAGCAGCATGTGGCAGTTATGCATAAGTAAATTACTTTGAATTCAAAACAAATGTAAGCCAACTAGACAGCCGATGGGGAAGAGTCGGATGGTCCTAAATGCCAATGGAAAAACTATCCACGTTGGTTGGAGGAAACAAGTCAGGTAAAGTGGGGGTAGGAGCTTGGGTTCCTGCTTCCTTCCTTGTCTAAATCCTTAAGCTCAATGAAGTGGGCTGATTATGAATAGATTCCTGTGTCCACCTAGGAGGATGGTAACCAAAGGACTTTTCACAAGCTCTACTCGAGTTCATGCATGAACTTTGGGGGATTCCTGTGTGGTTCCTGGCACTGGAGTTTGCAGTCAGGTCCCATGCTGGCCAACCCATATCTACATCAAGTTGAGGCAGCAGATCCAGAAAAGAACTAAACCTTAGTAGGGAGGGGAATATTTAACAACAAAGGGGGATAATCGAAGAGCAGATCTAAAGCGAGGTAGATAGCTTATCTGGTAATGCACTTGCCTTGTAACCATGAGGACCTGAGTTCAATCCCCAGTACCCACATTAAAACACAACAAAAGCCCTGAGTTAAAGCATATGCTGACAAGGAGGCAAAGATAGATCCCTGACATTTGCTGGATAGCCAGCTTTACCTTCCTGGCAAGTTCCAGGCCAGTTGGGAGTCCATGCCTCAAAGGAAGTGGACAATGACTGAGGAACCACAGAAAAATACCCAAGGTTGTCCTTTGGACTCTATATGAACTATTTTCACATGTGTACCATATACACATAAACACACACAAATAGATTCAGAGGTAAGGCAAGACTGAGAAACAGAAGAAAAGTCTAAAGTTTCCTCATAGAGCTTATCACATGAAGTAGCCTCTCAGAGGTAGGCCCCCAGACCCATCCCTCCAGTAGATTTCTAAGTGACTAGGGATTTGATAGGAACATGGACCCAGACACCAGAATATCCATAAACAACAGCTGTCTCCCATGTGGGATAGTATTATCTGAGAAGAACCTAGAATCAGAAAAGAGCCTGTTTTCTGAGAACCTTCTGGATCATTCCTGTCAAGTGTAGGTGTCTGCAGCATCCAGAAAGATCATTCCCTAGGAGAGGGACCTCCCACTTCATTTCCTCTTGTTACACCGTGAACTACATTTTCTCCCTTCTCACCTCCCTTTCCTCTCTTTCCCTGGCCTGCCAAGTCCTGTTTATTAAAAGTGTTGTGTCCAATTTGCCCAGCTTTTAATTAAGCTGTCAAGTTGAAATGGGATTGTCTCCTGGGAAGCGAACAAAGATTTTATGGTCATTTAATTTTTTGCTTAGGATTTTAAAATCCCACTTCTGGCATGTTTAAAATTATTAATGAGATCCAGGAATTCCTACCCATTTGTGTCCATTACAAGACATAAATCATTAAGCTCAATTAGGAACTAGGGAAACTTGGGGGTTTAGAGCTGAAGGTTGAATCTTCTATGCCAGCATGGCAAGAGATGTGGCCGACTGGGAATTGACGGGGAGGGATTGGCGAGGCGCACAGCAAATGCTGGGGGGCGCTCAGGGGAAGGGGAGAAGAATGTGGAAGTAAAAGCAAGAATGAAACATGGTAAGATAATGTGAAAACTGTGTGAAGAGTGGAATTCAGATAGATCCCAGAGACAGAGAAAGGGAGAAAGGAATGAGGGTGGAGAACTGTAGATAACAGATTGTATTGGTAGCAACTACCAATATTCTAATTTCAACCCTTCCTTAATCCCATCCAGTGAGGCAGGGCTATGAAGTTTCTTTGAGTGGATGAAATAAGGGCACTTTGGAGTCAGTCACATGACTCGCCTTGCTTTCTCCTCTTTATAGTGTGTAAAGGCATCCTAGTTACTTTTGCACTTCTGTGACAAAACAGCATGATCAAGCAAAAGTGTGAGAGAAGCATTGATTGGGTTTACAGTTTCAGAGGGTGTGTCAGAGGGAGGAATCCTTGATGGTGGAACAGAGGTTTGGTTGCAGGAACAGCTGAGCGTTCACATCTTAATCCACAAGCAGGAGACACGCTGGGAATGGGGGGAGACTTTCGAATTCTCAAAGCTCACCCCTGTAAACTACCACCCCCAACAAGGCCACACCTCCTAAGCCTTCCTAAACAGTTCCATCAACTGGGGACTAATTATTCAAATATAAGCCTACGGGGAGCATTTTCAGTCAACCATGCACAGATGAAGGTGGCAACTACCCAGTTATAACTACCATCCTGTGTCCCTGAGAGATTAAGATGATCTTCACCTCAACTGCTTGAGACTAGTGCAACACGAGGAAGAAATGGCCTTGTGTGGTTTAAAGCCACTATCATTTGGGGAGCATTTGTTATAACATAGGATCAATGTCTGTTTTAGCTGATATGGGTTCTTTAAAAACAGAGACACCTGCTTATAAGACAAAGGAGCTGGAAAGATGCGGTAAGAAAGTGAACTATCTGAGAGTAAAAACAGAATGGAGGCAAGAACTGAATGCATCTTCACAAAGAGAGGTGTGCATTTAATAGGCCTATGGAAAAGAAATGTGGATAGCTTCCCTTTTCAAGCCTTGATTTGAACTCATCTTCTCTAGCCAACCAGCACTCCATCCAACCTCCAGGCCTTGCCCCTGTCACTCATCCTGTGCCCTTGTCCAATCTGTAGTGAACCTTTCACCTCTCATCAAAGAAGCTTCTTTTTGGCAGCAGAGATCATTACAGAAAGCTTTAACAGGTCAAAGTACAGAAAGCAACTGACTATGGAGGGTCCAGCCCTGACTGATATATCTACAACACTCTCCACACAGCGAAGTCTCAGGGAACATGATGGGAAAGGGGGAAGAAAGATCATAAGAGCCAGAGGACAAGGGCATCTGCTATGAGACTGTGTCTCCTATATAAGACAAAGAAGCTGTACCCATGAACTCTTAACAACATGGCTGCCTTAAGACAAGCTAAACAATGGAAATATCAGTTGATATGCCAACAAAGACTAGGAAAAGCCCATAAGGTCCCACCCCTAAATGAAAAGCTACAAGCAACTAATGACTACAGAGAGAGAGAGAGAGAGAGAGAGAGAGAGAGAGAGAGAGAGAGAGAGAGAGAGAGATTCTTCTCCAAGAATTAACTTCCCCTAATTGGTTATCCAGTACCAAGTGATCATTCCTAAGAACATTTATATACAAACAACATGAAATGGATTTAGCATGTTGTATTGTATTTATATATTCATGCATATAATAATTATATAATTAAGTCATAATATTTTTTTAAAGAGGCCATGGATTTGAGAAGGAATGGAAGTAGGACATAGGGGGAGTTAAGAGAGCGAAGATGGATATGGAAATACATAATACTGTACACCTATATAAACAGCTCAAAACCTTTTTAAGTCTTGACTTCATAGTCCTAGGGAAATGCTAGGATCTTCTCAGCTCTCAGAATAAATACTTCAGTTTCTACCAAAGACGAAACTCGTGGTTCGCCAGTCTCCCTCCCATCCTCAGTTGTATTTTATGCTGAGGGTAGAGTAGCAAGGGCCATTACCACTCACCAACTACATGAACCAATTCTTCTTCTGTCTTCTAAGAACTCTTGCACTTTCTTGATCTTCTCCAGGCAGGAAGACTGTTGTAAGTATTGCCCACATGCTTTAAATCTCGGCCTTTGCTAACTATCTGGGCAAAGGAGAACTTTGGCAAGACCACATAAGTAGAACAAGGAAATGGTGGCCAGCACACACAGACCCTCAGCCACCTGCCAACTCCAATCCCTTGGATTGCTTCTATATATCTTACCTCACAAACTTCCTGTTGAGGTGACTGTTCACTTAAAGGGTAAAAGCAAAATAAATCGATAAGAAAAATAAACCACAGTCTCAACTCAAACTCCTAATGGGCAAGAGAAAGATTAATAAGGTTATAGTTCAGAGTAGACTCTAGTTGTGACCCAGACAGACAGGTCTCCATTGTCATTTTGGTCTGATTAGTTTGTTCCCTTCTAAGACAAAATCCTTGGTGAGTTAAATGGTGAAGATGAGTCACGGGTTTAATCTGCAAAGGGCTGACTTTTCTGTTCCCCAAAGAGATGAGATTATAAGTGCTGGGTGAGACAGAGCACTGACCACACTGAACCCAAGTTATCATTGGATATTGACCCACCACACCACCATTCATTCACAGAGAGAGAGAGAGAGAGAGAGAGAGAGAGAGAGAGAGAGAGAGAGAGAGAGAGAGAGAGAGAACTCCTGGGCAATACTTACTCTAGTCCATCAAAAATGACACTGATGAGAAGAAGATAGTTATGTGGAATAAGAAGAGTTTGTGTGAAATATAGGGGTAAGAGGGATATGAAAATTCATGGCTTGAGTTGCACCCTGGTTCTGTTTTTGATGGCTGTGTATTCTTGAACATGAACTTTCTCAATTAGGCTGATCTGGAAAACGGTAGAAACACTATTGGCCCCTGCCACCTCTGAAGAACATTGTGAAGTATAAAGCTAAAACAGTGTGGAAATTCTCTATTCTCTGAAAACTCCAATTGTCAGTAGATGCAGAGTATTCCTTATGACTTCACTGTGACCACCATGACCATCCAGCTACCATGATACTCATGAGTTCATCATCCCACCCCTGCTACCACCATCATTGCTACCACAACTGTCATTGCAATCACCATAGCTACAACCTCCATGCCAGCTAGGTCCAAATAGATTTCTAGAAGGTATAGGGGTGGACTTTGTAAGGTCCCTCCTCCCTTTTACTTGGGGAGGTTTTCAAATGAATTCAGCGAACCATTCATTTATCCATTCACTGAGCATCTACCGTACTCTGGGTTCCATTCTAGATGCTGGAGATAGCCAAATCTCATGGAGCTCACACTGTATGATGGGAGTGCATGACAATACTACATTCAATATACTTGGTATGTTAGAAAGTGATCAAGCCAAAGAAAACAAGACCTGGATTAAGGACTAGACCCCCAAGGAGCGGGAGTAGACAGAGGCCTCTCTCTGTGACTTCATTGGCCCCTGCAGTGTTCCTACCATCCCAGAAAATAGCCCACTGTAAGATTTCGGTTTTGGGTCATATCTAATGTTAGTAACAGTTTATTGTATTTGCTACAAATACAATAAATACACTTAAATGCAAAGTTATGAATACACTTAAAAGTGGAGAGCAAGTATCAACTACTTGGTCTTTACTGTTTGAGAACTTCATACATGATTATCATGTGTTTTAATCAAACCTATTCCCACTCCATTTCCTTCAACTCCTCCTATTCTCCCACCACTTTTCCCTCCTAACTTTATATATTTTTCTTTAATCTACTGAGTCCTCCTAGTGCTGCTCCACTATAGAATTCCTTTGCACTGTGTTCATCATTGAGGAAGTCATTATTTGGCAAATATAAGTCACTATTTGTTTAAAGGAAGAAGGGGTCTGATTAAAGAGAGGTTTAGAAATAAGGTACAGTGAATTATTCACAATGAAGCCGGGATCTCAGTCAATATGAAGAGTGGAATTAAAATGTTGGAGAGCTAGAAACCGGAGAGTACACAAGGGGCTCCTTTAGCTGGGCCCCAAGCTCCCTGGCTACAGTGACTTGCTCTGATGGTGAGGTGGGATTAGAAGGAAAGACAGAAAGGAGGATTCATCTGGTTTCCAGGATCAAGGGGCTGTCCCTTGATCCCTTGCCCTGGTCACATGCTTTAGAAGAGCCTGCTGCGACCAGTTTCTCATCACACTCATTGGTTGTTACAATTTCCCAATCCTCCCACCTTCCTGATGCCTCACCTTAGGTTGTCTCGTGTTCTTGCCCATTATTTCTTTCACTTTTTGTTTACTGAGCAACTACTGTAGACTAGGATGCCACGATGGCTATAAAGACCCCTACAAAAGACCTTAGACGGACAAGGAGATAGATGGCCACCAATGGCTAAGATAAGGGCTTTGATAGGTGTCATGCAAAGTGCCAGGTGTGCACCGAGGGTGGAAAAACTGTATTCCAAGGGACACTGGCAACAGATAGACTAGGTGCCATCATCTCCAGAGACAGAGGCTTTGGACATCTGGTGTGGCATCCACCTTCATCCTTTTTGACTCAACATTGTAACTGTATATTTTCTCACGGGCCTCTCACCAGGCAGCTATGAGTGATCTCCGCAGGACAAGCTGCCTTAATAACCCTTATATCCTGGGCCCACAGCATTAAGTGATGACTCAGAATGTATTCTTAAGTTCCTGTGAATGACATTTGTGCTAGGCCTGGAGAGCTGACTCAGTCCAACAGGTGGAGGAGGAGAGAACAGAATCACTTGTGCTGAGCTAACAGGACTCACTGTGCCTTCATCCCTGCTCCTAGCTATTCGGGACAAAGGCAGAAATTGACCAAAGACTTGATCTTTGAATCACAGAATCGCACGCTTTGAAGAGGACAGAGTAATGGACTGAGAGAATTTCTCAAGGCCTGTTCCAACCACTGAGGCACCTGAAATATCGTCAGGAATATGGGGGACACTGTTAAGAGGGGTGGCCGACTGTGTCCCTATGACTAGCAATGATATCCGTCTTCTATCTTAGCCAAGATAACGTATTTCAGACCAGTCCTAGGCACAGATACATCAATATATTATTTTACAGATGCTTTTGCAAGTACGACAGAGATTAAGCCTACCTAGAGTGTGAGCTTTGAATTCCAAAGACATGAGTTCAAGCCTAGAACTACCATGTCCAAGCTATAAGTTCCTGGCAAAGTCACTGAATCTCTTGGAACCTGTTTCCTCCATCTGTAAACTACAGAGAGTAATTACATGTCACAAGGTTTTGTAAAGACAGAATGACACAGTACATATGCATATGTCTAAAGCTTTCAATTAATAGATGCTCAAGAAATAGGAAAATGTGGGTCCATTCCACTACCAAAGCCATTGTATATACATTTATACCATGTATAAACGGTATGATGCTTTGCATATGCTTGGTCCAGGGAGCAGCACTATTAGAAGGTGTGGCCTTGTTGGATGAAGTGTGTCACCTTGGAGGTGGGCTTTGAGGCCCTCTTCCTAGCTGCCTGGGGATGCTCAGTCTGTTCCTGGCTTCCTTTGGGTGAAGATGTAGAACTTGGCTCCTCTTGCACCATGCTTCCGTGCTCCTGCCATGATGATAATGGACTGAGCCTCTGAACCAATTAAATGTTGTCCTTTATAAAACTTACATTGGTCATGGTGTCTGTTCACAGCAATAAAACCCTAACTGAGACAAATGGATTGTTTTAAATCCACAGAAACCTGATACATCTGCTTTTTGGATGTTTCCATGTAAATTTGGATTAAATATCATAAGCCTTTTCCAACTCCATGAGTCAGTGACTTGCTGCACAGCCTTGGCCAGAGCTCTGCCCATCTTTGGCCTGAAGGGATCTGATTAACTGGTATTTAAATTCAACCTGAACTTGAGGTTTAAATTTCTCTAGCTGCAAAAAAATGTAGGTATCTGTTTTAAGTAGAAAAAACTCTAATATTTTAAAATCAACAGCTTGAAGGTCATTCTATTGCTCTTCCAAATCCTTTCACACCACCTTGGGCTTCACATGCTTGTTTGATATTTAAGCATCATCACCATCTAACATTTTATCAATTTGATTAAGTGCAATTTTATCAAGTAATGATCAGTTTGATCAGCAGTTGAAGCTGATAAGCAATACAGTTGTCTCCATGGCTAGCAAGTAGTAATATTCCTTTTCTTTGCTCAAATGACCTTATCTCTAGCTGACCCACATCCTGTCTCCAGAAGCAATAAGACCACAGGGTCTGTCCCTAGTCTTTCTCCTCTCGAGTTAACAAAACTCCTTCTATCTGTACAAAGAAACAGATATATACATATATAATCTTAATTGATTGAATAAAGAATGGATGGATGGGTAGATGGATGGATATATCTGGATGGATGGATGGTTAGATGATTGGATAGGTGGATGTTGGATGAATAGATGGATGATCATATGGGTGGATAGGATCAAAGTGAGACTAGAAATTTAATTTCTTTCCTTTTTTTGTATGTCTGATTCAAAACATGTCACAAACATTCAATACCAGCATCGAAGAAAAATGCTCATAACATTTCCCCAAATCACTAAGACAAGACTGGGTCTAAGATAATGCAGATGAGTGGCTAGGATGTGAAACTTGAGGAAGCACTCACCCTCAATAAATCTTGCCTTCCTAGGTACATGACTTGTCTTCCCCCATTGGTCCCAAGTTAGGATCAACTCCCTTCAATTTTTCTATAGTCCCATACCTTTTGCCTCACACACAAACACGCACATGTACACACACACACACACACACACACACACACACAAACACACACACACACCACACCACACTCTAACACCATCACTTACAACATTCTAACCTTATCTGCATCTTGCCTTAGCCTAGAGTTTTATGATGCTTGGTGCAAAAGAAAATCATCTGAAATGCTTTTTTGCAAATACTCACAAATTGGCCCACAAGCAGTTCTGGTGGGGACCAAACATGAGCACTCATTAAAATTACCCAAGTCTAGTTTGAAATCAGGACTAGGAACTGTTCCTCTACCCACTTTTGTTGAATGACCCAGTTTTGAGCTGTTTCTTATGGCTCTATTCTCCCCTGTGATACTCTTGTAACAGATGCTTCAGAACAGACTTCCCTCTGTTCCCTCCAAGCTCTCCCAAAGCTGGTTAGTAAAATGTCTCTTTCCTATTTTACTCATAGCCCCTTCCCTCAAAGATGAAGGCAAGTCCATAGTGACTATGTGGGAGAATAATGACATAAAACAGGATAATTAACATTTATTGAAGGCTTACAATATGCCAGAGATGTTCTAAATCCTTTAAAGGTATTTCACTTATTTCTGCATTAACCCTATCAAATAGGCCATTTTGTATTTAATCCCTACTTTGGAAATGAAAGAAAGGCAGAAAGAGTGAAAGCCACAATTATCCAGCTAAGATACAAAATACTTGGCGTTCAAAACCAGAGCATAGACCCAATTGCTTTATTATCTGCTACATATGCTGCTTCCTGTTAACTTCTCAATTCTCAAGTAAGCTTGGTCATTTGGACTCAGTCATACTATAGGTGGATTATTTCTCTTGGGGCATAATGTTGTATAAGTTTATTCTATGTCTCCCTGGATGTCTCTGTCTGCATCTGAATTATAAACAAGGACACCTAAGGTGTTCACTGAAACCTTTATCAAATATGATCTTGTTGTATTGCTTTAATAAGGTTGAATCATCAGCTTTCCTTTTTATACTTCACAGAGAATGAGAACTCATATAATGCACCAGTCAAAGACTGCAACTATCAAGAACCAACCTCAGCTTGGGTTCCTAAGAGAAGGGGCATTTAAGAATGGTGAAAAAACAACTTAAAGTCAGTTGTGAGGTACAAGCTGATGGCCTGTGTTCTGCTCAGAATGATTTTCTCTGGAGATATCCAGATATCTCAGCCTTCCAAAACAGGCTTTTATTTTACACATCAATTCAGTCATTTACTCCAGGTATCCTTTTAAACATCTCACGAATCAGTATTCTATGACCCCAGTCCCCTGATTCTTAGAAAAAGACACCAAGCACATCTTTTTTAAAAGCATTGCAAATGAATTCAGAGATCTGCCTGTCTTTGTAAGCACAAACAATAAAATTAGCTAGGTAGGATCCTTTCCTGAGATTAGCATTCTGACTACACTTGGACCTAAATTCATTCTGTTCCAGGCTGACCTTGAACTCAGAAATCTACCTGACTTTGTATCTTTCTCACAAGCTGGTTTATAGTGCAGCTGCCTCTGTTCTTTTAGGTCTGTGAAGCTCATTGTAAAATTCATATTACATTCTTATATTTTGCATAGTTGAGAAATTATATAATTTTTGAACTCATGTTTTCAGAGTTTTTTCCCACAGCCTCAAGGGCTGTCCTGAAGGCCTCAGAGTTTACCATTTTGCTTGAGACATTAGACACATCCTTGCCTCCTGGACTCATGCTGTCTCTGATTATCATGGAGTCATTAACCTTGGCAGAGAGGACATTTCCTTGAGAAGAACATAAAGTAAAATATACAAACAAGCCTTATACCTAGCAACCCTCAATTCTCATGGAGGCCCATGCCCTAGTAGCTCTGTTCAGGTGCATAAAACCATGCCAAACTGTTCTTTCCACATGGCCAAATAGAACTCAGCACAAAATCATCTGATGGTAGACATTCTACATCAAATCTTTCTGATAATAAAGTTAAAGTTTTTTCCTCTACATTGAATGAGAAAGTTGTGGGTCAGGTGGTCAGAGAAGGATGGTGGAAGAGGTTAAGCTTAGATAGTTAAGATAGTTACGCTTGGATGAGAAGAGTGGTTAGTAGTGTTCAGATCTCTGGAAGGAAAAATAGAGGTACCTAACCAGAGGAAGATCACAAACAGTGGCACAAAGTGGGGCCCAGTGGTACATGAACAGATCTGAGAACTCCAAAATAAGTCAGGATCAAATATGGGACCAATATATTTATAGGTGACCTTTGAGGCAATAATTTTGGTGGAATAGCCAGCATGGTCAAATGATGGGAGGTGAGAACTAGGCAGGGAGACCAGAGGGCTGAAATCAGTTTGAGAAAATCAGGTGACAGTAAAAACTATTTAAAATCCCGGCCTGGAGCTTCTACCCTGCCTTAATCATTGAGTTCTGCATAAAAAACACACAAAGTTGTTATATTTTTAAGAAGCCTTAAGAAGCACAATAGCTGGGCAGCTGCCTACCCTGTGTGCTCTTAGGACCTACTTTTCTATCAATAACTTTGAGTTATTACTTACTATTTTCTATGTTCTATCTGGGCTGTTCTTAACTCCAATTGAGCAGCCCTCAGGGTCACATTTTTATGGTTCAGCTAACCCATGGCAGCTTCCCCTTTTTTCTTCTGTATATTCTTCTTCCTCATGGTCCCAAGCCTGGGAAACTCCATCCTGCCTTTGTCTCTTGGCTGTTGACATCTTGATTTACCAATCAACTGGGGGCAGGGTCATCCAGTGTCTTCTGTTCAGACTCTCTTGTCTTTGGGGCAACTAATCTTGAGGGGCTACAAATTAACATTAGAATGCAAGCAGCCTTAGGCCCACCCACCACATTAGAACACATAATCTTAGGAAGTTCCTGAAGCACATGCAACTTGGCTTTATGAGATTAGTTCACTTCACTTAACTTGATTCCCAGTCCCATTCACTTTACTGCAGATGATAATTTTCTTCTTGTTTGTGTCTGAATACTACTCTATTGTACAGGCATACCATAATTTCCTTATCTATTCATCCATTGATAGATACCTAGGGTGATTCCATACTTTAGATATGATGAAAAGTGCCACAAAAGACGTGGGTCTCTATCATAAGATAATGTTTCCTCCTTTGGGTTTATGTCCAGATTGTTTTAGCTTGACCACATTGTAGTTCCATCTCTATTGTGTTGAGAAAACACCATAACAATTTCCACAGTAAACCAGTTTGCAGCTTATGCAGAGCCAGTTTTCAGTGTTTTCCTTCACACTTACACCAACTGTGTATTGAGATCCTTTCCTCCTTGCTAATTGCTTGCATTTAACATCACTGACTTTGGGGAGTGTTTGTTATGCAGCACATATAATTAGCAACTGCATGAAAACAAACAGAACAACAGAGTTGTATATTCTTTAAAAAAAAGGAGCTGACTAGAGGAAGCAAAGACACGGAGAACATTCACACATCCCAGTCTTTGTTGGGGGTATTGCATACATTCTTTCAAGACCTCTCACCAGATCTTCTGCTGACAGATTTAATGAATGGCTAGGTATCTTGGTCCTGGGGGAACCATCGTTAATTACCTAGTCAGCTTCATTCACGGGAGCTAGCATGATAGCTTCTTCATGTTGCCTTTCTCTGCTGACATATTGACAGAAAGCCTGTCCTGAAATTTTTCACATGTGATGGAATTCCTCTTAAAGCTTGGAATCCACTCTCAGAGCACTAGTGACCTCCCCCCTCTTCTATTGATTAGTAAATCACTCCACATCTCTTCTCTTCTTCCTGTGTGTACATCAAGATTCCCTAGCCTGTTCTGCAGGCGCGGGTGGCTAGCTCCACCAATGAGCTATAAACTGAAGCATTCATTGCCCAACATTTGCAGGGCAGTTAAAGGTGGGAGTGTATTCCTCAGGAGCTTCATTCCCTGCCACTGTGGTGCCCATAGATGCCATGAATTGAGGTGGATGAATTATAACATGGAAGGAACCTGGACTGCTGAGTTACCACAGAGGGGACAGCCTCCTTTACCTGGGCCCTGCACAGGGAAGTAACTAACACTTTCTATGTTACCTTTCTCAAATGTGAGGGCTTATTTATTATCCCAGCAAAGCCTAGCATATACTGACTAAAAGACCCCTGAAACTGCTGCACTATCTATCAGCAGAGGAGGAAGCTATGTCTGGAAATGATACCAGGGCAATCTCTGGTGATTAAGTGGTAACTTCTAATAAACTCTATAGCCTTAAGAAAAGGGAACATCGGGCTGGAGAGATGGCTCAGTGGTTAAGAGCACTGACTGCTCTTCCTGAGGTCCTGAGTTCAAATCCCAGCAACCACATGGTGGCTCACAACCATCTGTAATGAGATCTGATGCCCTCTTCTGGTGTGTCTGAAGGCAGCTACAGTGTAATATACAATAAAATAAAATCTAAAAAAAAAAAAAAAAAAAAAAAAAGAAAAAAGGGAACCTTTACCATAAAAGTAAATATATATGGGGAGAGAGACAGGAGGCTCCCTGATGGGAGGAATTAGTCATTACAAATCCAAGGAGGGCTTTTTTTCCACCTTCTTATTTTACTTCTTGCTGCTGTGGCATCATTCTCCTAGAGAAACTTCTTCACTCAGTTAAAAACCCCATCTCATCCCTCCTGGCCTCAGTGTCACACTTACTGAGTAGCTGTAAGCAAAAGATTATTTATCAGCTACGTGTGGTAACTGTGCTTGAGAAACTGATGCAGGAGGACTGTTATAAGTTCAAGTCCAACCTAATCTACATATTGAGTTCCAGGAGAGCCTGGGCTATCTATATCAAGATACTGTCTCAAAAATAAAATAAAATAAAATAAAACTTACAACAAACAAAGCAAAGGGAAGAAATATTCAGTGTCTCTGAGTGCAGGAATCACAAAATCCAAGTCAATTGTCAACAGAACGATATTGTCATCTCTGAGAGTCCTAGAAGGACTCTGATGGCTTAAGTCACAGTCACATGCATCCAACCTCTGTCTCACTGATCATGGTATCTTGCCTTCTGCTAGTTACCTGTTTTCCTTTAGGTAAAAACACTGAAAATCTACCTCTTACCAAACTTCAAATGTACAATAAAGCATTAACCAGGTCTACATTGTCCTGTGGCCTTCCTCTTTGAGGAAAGCTGTCATCATCAGACCCAGTGGGTTGTCTCAAGATGACTGTCCTATCTCTGTGTCCTTCAGTCGATCACATCTGCATTTGAGTGCCTTGTACCCTAAGATCAATCCATCAACCTTCTCCATGTAGTCTATGGGTCCCTAGCAAAGGTTGGGTTCCTTATGATCACTATGGTGCCTCTTAATATCTGTGTGTGTGTGTGTGTGTGTGTGTGTGTGTGTGTGTGTGTGTGTGTGTGTGTGTGTGTGTCAGATGCCAAGAGTTGGTGGTTGATTTCTCTTGTAGGGTACTGCTTGGCTTCCTATATCTAGCTGGAAACAAAGCACATGCCCCTAGCCAGATTAGGAAGACATGTTAACAAATTCAAGTGCTTCCTTCTGTGCTGAGCATCAGGGCCCAGGTGGAAGAGGAGGGGTCTCTGCAGGGTGTCTGGCTTGGAAGGGAGCTCAGATTCACTCCTATTTGTTCTTGGCTCTACTCTGGAGAGACAGGTTAGAGCCAGGGTCTGAGGCCTTTGGCGGATGGTTGGTCTTCCAGGCCTCCACTTGGAATGGGATGGGACAGAGAGCACCCGTGCCTTTACCTTGATGTGACTTGACATAGAAGAGTGGTAGGAAGCTTAGCGGCTGTCACATACCAACCTCTCAGGTCTCCTTGTGCATGTGTGTTTCTTACGTTTCTCATGTCTGTGACAAAACACCTGACCAGAGCAGCTGAAGGGGAGAAGGATTTGCTTTGGCTTCCAGTTTTAGTAAAAGCACAGTCCATCATGCCAGTAAGGCATAACGGTGAGGGGTGAGCACGGCACATCACATTCATAGTGAAGAAGGTGGGCAAGATGACTGCTGGTGAAAACTTCCTCCGTATCTTCTTACATTCAATCCAGGACACCAGCCGTGAGTTAAGAGCACCCACCTTGAAGGGTAGGTCTTCTCTCCTCAGTTAAATCTCAGGAGCTACCCTTATAGACATGTCCAGAAGTTGACCATCACAGCCTGGAGGGCAAAGTTCTGATGGAGGGAGCATAATGAATTGGAGAAGCCAAAACAAGGATGCTATAGAAAATCTGAGTGCTACACACACACACACACACACACACGCACACACGCACACACGCACACACGCACACACACGCACACACACGCACGCACACACACACACACACGAGCAGTGTGGGGAAAGACTCAGGGCAGATGAGAGATAAAGCCAGCAAAAGGGGATATGAGGCAAACAGCCCCGTGGAGGAGATAAAACGGAAGCCAAGGCACCAATGCATCTCTAGAAGCTGGAGGTGGAAATGCACATTTTGTTACCAGTTTGGAGAGGGTCGTTGAAGTAGGATGTGTTCAGAGGAAAGCATACAGAGATAAAATAGAGAAGAAAATGAACTTATTACTGTTTGCCTGACACCCTCCTATACCAAGTCTAATACAAGAATATGATACAGTTAAGACATGGTGCCTTAATTAAATATAGTGTGAAGTACAGAGTAGCGGGCCAAGTTAGGATGGGTGTCATTGTCTGTATGAGTGGGTAGGGAAGATCAGTCTATTAACTTTGACCCTTCACCACCATTCAAGCCCCTTACTCAGTGAAACACTTGTCATCCTTGAAGCCTTGCCATTCTTCCTGTGGCCTCTCTCCCTGTGCAAGCCCCGCTCTTTCTGGCCCCTGTAGATCTGCCCTTGTGGAATTTCCTTTCTCAGCTTCCCCAGGCAATCTTCCTCACCAAAACTTTCCAGCATTGCAAAAACTTTTGACTTCCGCAAAAGTGAAACTAATGAGCTCACTGCATTACATAGCTGTCTCTGCTAGTAATGAAATTCTTTTATTACAAGGGATTAGTTTAAAATATGTTATTAAGCAGATCAGGGGGAGCAATGGCAGTAGAAGTCGTTAAAATGCAAAGCATGTGAGAGAGCAGCTTCCTCCAGAAAGAAGGGGAAGCAGGAAGTTGGGATTGGAATGCTTTGGGTTGGGAAGAAAGAGATAGCGGCTTGCCTCGGGGCATGATGGGATATGGATACAGAGATGGTGTTACTCACCCTGGCGAAGGCATAGGTACTGGGAAGAACATCTCTTAGGATAAACCGGGGGTCAGAACACAGAAACTGGGAAAGGGGAGTGCAGGTACCAGGAAACACCTGTCAGTGGCTAACGGATGTGCTACCCCTCTGTCACCAGTCTATCCAACTCTTCCTTTGCAGGTTTTGCCCAATCCTTACAAGTGATGAAGGAAGTACTATTAGCACCCCAAGTTTGCAGACAAAAAAGTGAGTTTTGGAGAGGCTGATACCCTATTAAGTTCATACTAGTACAAGGTAGATGTGCGATTTGAGTTTGAACCAATGCTTGTGGCTTATACTGTATCTCACCACCATGCTACAAAAGAAGGGCTTAATGAAAAGATAGAAGATGCGGAAGGCCCTTGCATTTCTGGGACTAGAAATATAAAACCTCTTGCTTTGAAATGTCCACAATCCAGTCATCAGAAGGAGCAAGAGAACCAGCTGAGGGCCTCAGGCTCAACACCAAGGGTTGGGACTGGTGTGGGCATGCTCAGAAGACTGAGTCTATTCAAGCTGGAAATGAGAAGCCTGCTAGAAAAGGATTCTTCACAACCCCAAGAGAGAGAGGACTGCCGGAACCATTCTCTCCCCAAGGTCAATAATAAGCCCTTGGCAGGACAGGTATAGCATAAGTTACACTTGTAATAATCCATGCTTGCAATTCACATCCCAGTCTCCTCCAGCTCCCCCTGGACTGGTAGATTCTAGAAGAACTCAATTACTGTAGGAGGAGAGCACAAACAATTTGAAAGTGTAGCCTCTCAAGAATGGATGACACCTGAAAGTTGAGAGTTTCCTCCAACCTTATAATCCTTCTCACAACACTGCTAACAAATTGAACAAATAAACCAGAGCTCCCAGCACCACAGGGAAGCACATTTCCCCTGTGAGCAGCGCTGACTTATTGGAACGTTCTTTCATATATAGAACAGAGCTATGTCTGGCTGACACTTTCACCAATTAATATTAATTCTGCCCATTAGCCTTACAAAATCACTCTTTAATGTGATAGATCTTGGATATTTAGAAAGGGAAGTTACCTTCTTTCTTGATTTATATTACTTCTTTCTTTCATCCTTAAAAAATTTTTTTGGATGGCCCTGTGTATCCCAGGATAGCCCTGAACTCCCTGTGTAGACAAGTATATCCTTGAACGTCTAATCCTCCTGCCTCTACTTACTGATGGCTTGGATTACAGATATATAGCACCACCCCTAGTTATAGGGATAGGACCCAGGATGCCATGCACACTAGGCAAGCACTCTATCAACTGAGCTACATACCCTAGCCTCCAAAGCTTCTATTCTTTTTTAATTAAATAAACTTTATTTTTGAGATTGTGATATAATTATATTACTTTCCCTTCCCTTTCCTTCCTCCAAAGCCTCCCAATACCCTCTCTTGCTCTTCTTTACATTTATGGCTTCTTTTTTCATTATTATTTTGTGTTCCATACACACAGAGAGAGACCATATGACCTGTTTAGTCTGTATAGTGTTACTTATGTCTATATGTTTTCAAGGCTGGTCATTTAATATTGAATAGATAATGGATGTGGTCTTCCGTAGAGAAGACTCTTTCTCTTACTCTCATCATCTCTTACTTACCTGCAGTGTTGTGTAGGGTTGAGTACTTGTGAGATTTCCCCTAGCCACATTAGCCTCTTTATTAGCATCACCGTTGTTTGCTGCATGCTTAGGCTGTTAGTCAGCTTGTAGCCTCCAACCTTTCTAGGAGACATACATATCTCACAGGTAACTCCCCATTCCTCTGTCTTTCACAATCCTTCTATTCCTCTCTTCTGCAGTGACCCCTGAGCCTTAGGTACAAGGCTTATGTTATAAATTATCAGTGGGGATTGGACTCTACAACTCTACCTTTTGATTGGTTTTGTTTTTCTGTAATGGCTCTAGTTAATTGCAAAAGGAAGTTTCCTTGGTGCGGGGTGAAGACTACACTTACCTGTGGGTAGAAGGACAAATATTTAAAATACAGGTAAGAATTAACACTGGAGTGAAGTGGCAGTTTTAGGCTCTCCTCTATGGGTTTCCAGTACCAGGTACAATTTCCCTCTTGTTGAGCAGGCCTGAAGTCTAATCAGAGTGCTGTTGGTTACAACCAAGGTGTGCATACCGCTACTGTACCCCTAGGGTCATTGTGACATTCTGGTTGTGTTTCATAGGTGTCATAGCTGGGTAAGATTGTTGGTTGCTTTCGTCCTTCGGAAGTTTGCATGGTGCTTTTTAGTACAATGAAAGCTAGTCCTTGGGGGTGGGGGGAGCTTTTCAGGTCAGTTCCAGCTCAGGGACCGATGACACCTGTGACTAAATGTATGGTGGTGTTATAAATGGGGGGCTTAGCATCCACCTTCTGTAGAAGGACCTTTTCTTCACTCTGGTTTCTTGAATCTCAGTGTTCCAATATTATGCCAATGTCCTTGGCACACAGACCACTTTAGGACAAAACATGCTTCAAAGGTAGAACTCAGAACTGAGTGTTGCATTTCAGGAGGTGACAGACAACCCTAGAGGGATCGATCACATGCTCCTCCTTCTAGAGTCTCTTTATTTGACAGCGCACCCTTGACTTCCAGCCAGCGGTCATACAACTTTTTGGCTCAAGACACTCCATATCATAGCCTCAGGGCCACTCTATTTTGCCAGTTCAGCGTGCCCCACCCAACCCCTTTGTAATTAGTTCCTGAACTAAAATTCATCATCATTCAATGAGATGACCCTTTGTTACAGCTTACTTTGATCATTCTCCATCTTGATTCTGTCATCTGACCAAATCCCTGTTACTGCCAGATGATGTCATCTGCAAATTTGATGAGTGGATGTTCACGGATTTTATCTAAATCTGGCCAAAAGTCGAAGCCTGGGATGTGGTCCTGATGCTACCCCAGCCAACTCTGGCTCAAGATAGCTCGACAGTGAAACATCAAGAATTACAAACTCACAAAAGAGTCAAGTTTGAGTGAAAAGGTCAATTGACTACAGATAGGCGCTGTTGATCTGAATCTTGGGATCCATTCCTGATGGGGCTTTTTTTGTACTCATTCCTTATTATCCAGCAATGAAAGAAATGTCTGATACTCACAGGAAGTAGGGGCTGAGCCCACATAAGACATAGTTCCATGAAGACAAGTTAGGAGATATGGTTTCCTGCTCCTCTGTGGACATCGCAGACACAAAGGCAAGGAGAATATGAGCCAAGCTTCAGTCGGTGCAGTCTAATGAGAAACAAAGATGCACAATCAAGTTTTATGCCTCCTGTGATAACTGCTCTAAGAGAGGAGAGGTGCTCAGAATACCGTGGGGTCTTGCACAGAGGACACTAATTCTTTCAGAAGGACTCAAAAACTTTCAGAGCAAACATGGTATTTGAACTAGGTCTTGAAGGAGGAATGGGAGTTTGCTAAGGAAAGAGAAGGGGAGAGAGATTCTCAGCACAGGCAGAAAAACATGAACTGGAGGTGTGATGCATGTGGGGAATAGAAAGGAATTGAGGATAAGGGTGCCTAAGACACAAGTCGTGGAAATAGCCTCTCCTACTCACCTCATCACCCTGGGCTCCCACTGTGCACTCATTACTGTTTCTACTTCTTGGCGGCATTCAGATGAAAATTATGTAGGTCCTGCCACCTTTACAAGGTGGATACATCCGCATGAGTCTCTCTGAAGCTCAGTGTCCTCTGAAAAGCAGAGATGATGATGAAAGTTCATGCAATAGGGCAGTGGTTCTCAACCTTCCTAATGCTGCAACCCTTTAATACAGTTCTCATGTTGTGATGACCTCCACCTATAAGATTTTAGTGTTGCAATTTTATAACTATAATTTTTCTACTTTATGAATCATGATGTAAATATATGATAGGCAGGATATCTGATACGTGACCTCCAAAGAGGTCACAACACACAGGTTGAGAAACACTACTACAGAAGATCAAAGGGTAACATGTGTAGAATACCCCCAGTGTAATACACCATACATCTGCCTGGAAAACCTGGCACAGAGGCCTTTCTCAATCCACCCAGAATGGCATATAAGCCATTAGACTGAGTAACAAGAACAACAGAAATACACTGTGTATAATAAAGTCTGGAGGATTAGAAGTCCAAGATCAAGGTTCCAGATGGTTTGGTGTCTGAGGATTTGCTTATAGTTGCTTTCTTATAATTCATATTTCATCTGTATGCATGTATGAGCACCACCTGTGTGTCTGGTGCCCTCAGAGGTCAGAAGAAGGTAGCAGGTCTTCTGAAACTGGAATTACAGATAGTTATGAACTGCCACGTGGGTGGTGGGGTCTGATCCCAGGTTGTCTGAAAGTGATGAGTGCTCCTAACCACTGAGCCATCTCTCCAGCTCCGATGACACCTTCTTGCTATGTGCTTATTTGACACAATGGCTTTCTGTTTAAGGACACTGTCCATTGGTGATGTGGAACCCTCCTGACAAAGTCACTTTCTATCTACCTATCAACAACCACAGGGAGAATTAGATTCCCACATGAATTCTGAAGGGAAATAGCATCGAAACACTGCAGAGCCCTCTTATTTCCTCATGTGTGTTCGCAAGGTATGAGGCTGAATTCCCATGGCTTCATCATTTAAGTACATGAGCAATGCAGCTTTTATCTGCTTTCTGAGAGCTGTCTCCAATCTGAGCTACATATGGCTTCTTTGGGGGCACTCAAATGCTGACTGAAATGTAAGCATCATTGACTCTTCCTTCACCAGGAAGTTTCTACTTCCTGTCTCTTCATCTTCTCTGAGGAAAAGGTTAGATTTAAGCTCAGATTCCTGCCCCAAGTTGAGGTCGACTTGGAAAGGTTCCGGAACAGGAATTAAACCAGTCCACCAAGGATAAATTCTGGGAGGAAGTCCAGGGCAGGGACAGAACCCGGTGGGTGACACAGCAGGGGGACACATCACAACAAGAGCACAGTATGCAAATTTAGCACAAGAGAGATCCAATAAATGTCTGACATAAGGCTCCACAGCAAGGAAATAAGGGGCACTGAGTATCTAACATCTTGCAGCCATTCGATCAGGGAGAATACAAATAGTTCCTGTACCTGTACTTTGGTCATCCTCACTACCTGCAGGACTGAATACAGTTCTTACTTCATAACATAACCCTGACTCAGAGTTTTATGGAACTTACTAATGGACAATCAGCTAGTTTACAGAGAAATTGGGATTTAATACAGGGCCTGACTAACAAATGTCGCCTCAATGCTGTGATGAAACACCCTGACCAAATCAACAGGTTCATCTGGCTTACACTTCCAGGTCACACCCCTTCACTGAAGAGAAGTCAGATCAGGGGTTTAAGCAGGAACTTGGAACAGAAAGCATGGGGGGTTGGGGATTTAGCTCAGTGGTAGAGCGCTTGCCTAGCAAGCGCAAGGCCCTGGGTTTGGTCCCCATCTCTGGAAAAAAAGAAAAAAAGAAGAGGAACAGAAAGCATAAGAGTACTGTTTGCTGGTGTGTTCTTTGCTCTCTTACATAGCCTGGGACTAGCTGCCTAGGGAGAGTGCTACCCTAGCACTCCTTCACCAATGAATTATTAAGACAGTACCCTACAGACATGCTCACAGGCCGATCTGACCAGGACAACTGCTAACTTGAGATGTTCCTCTCAGACTGTGTCAAAGGTTGTCTCAAGACTGTGTTAAGCAAACAATTAAAGCTTCCTAAGACAGTATATCCTTTAATATTCTTTGGTCATGGAAATGGCTACAGAGTTTGAATATCTACCAGGTATGGGTACTAACAACCAGCAATTCCTAAGATTTATCTGTTTTTTTCTAGAACAAACTTTCCAGGCAAGTGTGCCCATCACCAGTGCCATTTGATAGCCCAGAATTCCAATCCCCCCTACCCCAGAATTACATCCCAAAAGCACCAGAATAGAGTTCCAGTTGCGACTGCCTTATTCCAGGCCAGGTTTTGTGTCCTCTCCCAGGGCCATCAGATCTGGGAATCAAATGCTAACAAGAAGTCCAACCTAGCAGCCTTCCTGGAGGTAACTCTAGCTTCAGAGAGCTGGAACTGCAGGAAGCCAGAGCTTCTGGCTCCCAATGTACAAAGCAGAGGTGACAGCCGCTGAGCCAAACAGGAGTCCTACCCACCATGTTTCTGATGTCATCACCCTGGGGCACCCTGTGTCTAGGCCTCCTCCAAAAAGTCAGCTTTCCTTTGGGTCTATGAAAAAAATGCTCCTGTCTACAGTTCCCGTAAGAAACACAGTAGGCTTTGTTTTCAGCGCTAATAAATGTGGTCTGAGGGAGTCTTATGACTGTAAGAGATGAGTGGGAATACTTTAGTTTGTTCTCCATGGACAAAGAAAGCACAGCTACCTGCCAAGTGTTACAAGCTCCCTGCTGGGAAAAGCCACAGGTCTTCTCCTTGCCAGAACCCTGCCATCTTCAGAATGGCTCTTACATTTTTTTTCAAACCCTCCAAGAGCCTGCTGCCTCTACTCATTTTTTTCTCTCACTGAAGTAATTCTAGACAGGCATGCTTTGAGAGTTCATGGTGGCCAGGTCATCTGGAGGCAGAGGAAGGGTGTTTGCCAGCCCTGGTGGCACTCCATCTATTTGTTAAAAGGCACTGGATCTTTCAAAGGCCAAGGGGACACCCATGGCTGGCAATCTGCAAAACAGTAGCAATTATGAGGCACTTGGAGATGACCCCCTTCACCTCTAAAAACTGCAGGCCCAGATTAGTCCCCCGAGGTGCAGGAACTCCTGGGGACATATTTACTTGTGTTCTCAGTTAGGGAGAAAGGAGACAGCCTCCCAGCCTGTGGCTGCACCATCCAAGGCTACAAGGGGACATGGCTTTGCAAAGCTAATGACCACTTTCCTGTGCAGGGTGCCTGCCACTAAAGGGGTTTAAAACTGATGCTTTGGCTTAGCTCATGGAGGAAAAAACACACGGTGTATCTTCAGCGGCATCTGGGCAGAGCCAGGTCTCTATCAGAGTGGATAGTGTGCTGGGAGGTGGGTATCAAGTAAGCCCACCACTCCTATCGGCAGGCAAGATGAAGACATCACTATCAACCTTGAGGATAGAATGGGAACACTCATCCTTAGTGTATATCGTATAGATCAGGCAGTTCATCAATGCTTATCCATCACTGTCACCATCCTGCCCACGCTGATGTAACCAATTCTTACTCTTGGCCAGACAGGAGACTCAAGGTCAAGTGGCAAACAGGAGACATTCATGGGGTACATGAGCTCAGATAGTTCTCCTTCAGACCCACCTTTAGCTTAAGGGCTACTCGGTTCCCTCCTTCTGCCAGCTCTCTCTATGACACGTGACTGGAGCTGAAGTATGCACCATAACTGTGGAGTGCAGATAACTCTGATGCTCTGCTTCTGGAAAGAGAACAGAACTGATCTGATCAGTTTAATTTTATAGACCGTACTGAGGGAGCAACAGAGAAACAGGGCAGAAGCCAACAGTGTGAGGGCTAAAGTATTATCCGATGCCCCAGGTGTGTGGACCCATCCCCAGGAATGTCTAAACCTTAGAAGGTTCCAGGTTCTAGGAGTCTTTTCTAGGGAGTCTGGGAGTCTGAGAGTCTGGGAGATCAACTGTGGATGAAATGCTTCAATGAAAACCGAACTGCCCTCTCATCTGACAGGGCACAGGAGTCATTGACAGAGAATGCTTCAGGCCGTTGGTCAGTTCTCTGCTTACTAAATTTAAATGAACCTCACGATTTCCTAGTAGCAAAATACCATCAACTCCATTTCACAGATGAGAAAAAAAAGTCTTAGCAGGAATGAGTAACTTGTTTCCTCTGGTTAAGTAACAGGGCCCATATTTCAAGACAAGACCCCAAGAGTGGCCTGCCAACGAAATGCCACCATGCCACTTCCTTAAACCATTGCTGCCACCATTAAGAACCAATGAGGGCACCTCGTCTCTGATTTAGTCAAAAAGGCCAGGAATTTGCATACATTATCATATGTAATGTTCAATAATGCTCACATGATAGTATCTGTAGGGATATTTTGGATAGAATATATACTTATCTACCACTTAATCATAATATATACACTGGGAAAAAGAAAAATGGCACCCAGAAACCAGTTTAATGGTACACACATATCATCCCAGCACTTAGGAGTCTGAGAGAGGAGAGTCCAGTACAAGGCAAACCTGGGCAGTCTAGATTAACAAAAGAGACCATAACTCAAAAACAAAATGATCTATCCTCCCAATCCCAGTCAATTCCATATGCCCAACAATTCCTCTACATTCCTTTCTCACCCACTCTTCCTGCCCTAGTCCAAATGAAGCCAGTGTTATTTCTTAGTTGGGGAATATAAAGTCCCCAAGACAGAATGGATGCATAGTCCCCAGTGAAGTGAAGCCCCCACTGACAGGGAGTATCTCCAAGCCTTAGCCTTTGTCTGAGACACTCTGTCTTCTGTCAGTTCATTTCCACTCCCTCCTTTAAACATGGCTCCACACCAAAGCCTGTTCACACTCTAATACGTTAGGCGCGCTGTCGGTATGACTGCCCTGCCCCCCAGGAAAGCTCTACTGTGTATTTGGAGAGCCAGAAGGTAATGGGGGGAACAGTCTGAACCGCCATAGTAGAAACAGGAGAAGAGCAAGGCAGAGGGAGGACCTTACAGGGACAGCCCTGTCACTCACCCGAGCTAGCAGATAAGCCCATCATTCACCCTGGAGACAGCAGCTGCTGGCTCTAAGCCTTCTGAGTAGTTACCGTTGATCAGAGTCTAGACAGTATCTAAAAATTCACCAAATAGAAGGGGGAGTAGCTTTCCTTAAAGTTGCTACTCATGACTCCTAGGTAACACTGGTAGCCACAACTTTCACTGTTTTTTGAGGCAGCGAAGAATAGAAGAGAGATTAGCAATCTGGGAGTCTACTTGCTTTGAGTTACACACACATTTCCTCTTCTAATACTGTGGTTCTCTCCAAACGAGGGACTTAGCAACCCCAACTCCTCCCCCTGACCCTCAGCTGTATAGAGATACACCTCCTTCTGAACAGTAGTATATGTTCCTCTGCTAACAATAGCCAAATTTACACCATTTCTGTTTAACTATATTTCTGATGTATTTTGGGGTACCAAAAATAAAAATAGAAATGGCCAGTCTGTCTTGAACTGATTTGGGGTATGTACCCAGCGGGTCAAAGCTGAGTCCTTGGCTAAATTTTTAGGGAGAATCTCCTATTGACCATCTTAGGCCAGTGTGTAACTGGGCATGCACCCAATTAAATCAGGTGTAATATGAGAAGAGACATATACACTAAAACGATTATATGACCTATCAATCAAAATTGCAAGACACCTAAGCTACAACCTGTAGCAGCCTAATTCTTTCTCTTGAATCCCGTAAAAGAAAGAACCAATGAATAACTAGGGTCCCTGACTATTCTCACTCAAATGGGCCAATGTCAATCTTGAGAGTGCATCCCTCTCTCACGCTACCATTCACCCGAAATAGGGTTTCTGTGCTACATTTAAAGATCCGTATGAGTCCTTCTTTCTTTGGATAAGAGGTTAAACTCCTGGAAGCAATCAGTTCAGACCCGTACCAGCAGTAAGAGTGGGGAGCAGGATGTGGGAAACAGATCCAGAAATCACACCTTCCCGTGATGGCGTTATAGCCATATCTGCTGAACCTACTGTCCTTTCAAACTCGAGAAAAGGAGGAGAAAGATGAGCCTTGGAGGGAAGATGGCTTCCCCGAGGCCCCGCAACTACAAGGATTCAGGCCTGCTAGTTCCAAGCCCTTTCTACCGTGATTAGGAAGGAAGACCATGGGTGGGACCATCATTTATCGCTTGGAGACATCTGGGTGTGGTTAGATATGGAATAATAATGAGAAAGAAGCTGGTCTCTTCAGCTTTGTCCATTGGCTGTTGACTGGGGCTGCTCAAAGCCCCATGGAGCACCACTGACTTTTAATCTTATAGTTTAAGAAAACAGCATAGAACAACATAGCTTCTAAGATGGAGATAGTAATCGTGCCTGCTTAGTAGTATAGCTTTTATATTAATGAGGGTGTGTTTAAGATTTTGTTTTGGTTTTATGTATGCAAACGTTTGTTTGCATGTGTATATGTGTGCCGTAGGTGTGACTTTTTAGAAGAAGAATGAATGAATTGGATGGCCTGTCTGAAGAGTGGCCAGTACAGGGGAAGGAAGTTCTTACAACAAATCTACAGGGTGAGCAGCCTGCCATGAAAAGTTTTTGAATGACTTACATAATTTAGCTCATCTCTCCCAGTTGTATTTTTCCTTATATTTTATCATCACTGATGTTACATTTTATATGCATGAATTAACTAATGATCTGAATTCCCCATTAAATCCAGGTCTGTAAGGGCAAGGATTTTCCCCCATTTCTGTACTCACAAAGCTTACAACTATGACCTCACTCAGACAAATCGGTTTTTAATTTTAGCAACTTGGTTATGATATACATGTCTACTTTACATTGTGTTCCTTCTCTATGGAATTCAAGGAATCTTGCCTCTGCAAATATGTATCTTTACTAGATTTTAAACATTTCTAACCATTAGCTCTTCAAAAAAAATTTTTCCTGCTCTATTCCATATCATCTTCTGGAACTCCAATTCTCTTTGTTACTGTTTTACCCATTGTTTTAACGATCACTGGTGTTGTGTTCTTTTTTTCCCCTAATGTTTTTCTCTCTGTTCACCAGATTAGAAAGTTTCCCACTCGTCTACTTTCTAGTTTGCTGACTCTTCTTTCAGTCATTTCTAGTCGACTGCAAAGGCCACCCAGCCAGTTTTTCAGATTGTATATTGCTTTTGAATTAATTCTAGAGTTTTCCATTTGGTCGTCCTTTGTGGGAACTATTTCTCTGTTGATGTTTTTTTCAGTCTATTGTTACTGTTGGTCATTTGTTTGGGCCTTTATTTCTTATTATAAGCATACTTTGGGGCCATCAGCATAGTTACAATAACCACTAAATAACTTCTTTTTTTTTTCTTTCTTTCTTTTCTTTTTTTTCGGAGCTGGGGACCGAACCCAGGGCTTGCGCTTGCTAGGCAAGCACTCTACCACTGAGCTAAATCCCCAAGCCACTAAATAACTTCTTAATAACTACCGAAGTTTCTTTTTCAGGGCTTGGCCTATAGCTTAGTAGAAAAACATTTGCCTAGCATGTGGGAGGCTATAAGTTCAACCTCCAGCATCACACACACACACACACACACACACACACATACACACACACACACACACACACACAGAGTGTTGTTTTCTCATACTTTAAACATCTGGTTCATCTCAGGTTCAATTTCCACTGATGACCTTTTCTCTTAGTTCACCTGATATGGAGTTGAAATTCTAGATTCTGTTATGGTCCCCTTAATACTACTGATTTATTTTTTTTCCTTTAAAGAATGATTCAGTTGGATGAACTCAAATCTCAAAGCTTATCTCCTCTGTGCTGTGTGTGGAGCAACAGCTAAAAGCTCGGTTCAGTCGGGGGTTTTTTGCATTTGGTTTTTTTTTTTTCCCTTTGCTGAGTTTCTTGGAGTCTGCCTCAAACATGTATAGTTCAGAAGTCAAAGAACTGGATTGGTCATTTTTGCTGTCAGCTGTAATTGAAGGCTGTTGTTTGATTTTGAGCCATGCTACAGTTTAGCATTTTTAAAAGGTTTATGTAACACACTTAAGGCTGTCTTTCTGTGACACTCTCCTTTTCTAGAGCATACTGCTTCTACTTCCTGGGTATGGTGTCTACCCTGAAGCCTGTGCTCTATTCTTTAAATCGGAAACAACGCTAAGGGTTTTCTAGTTAGGTGTTAATCGCTCATGCAAGCATCGCTAACTAGGTCCTGCCATTAGCAGGGGTGCTAGCTAGTTTTATGACAATTTGACACAATGTAGTTAGCTGAGAGGAAGGCAAGCCTGGAGGATATTTCCTTAATTAGTGAGTGATGTGAAATTACCCAGACCTTTGTTGTACAAGGCCACCCATGGGCTGGTGACCCTGGGTTCCATAAAAAAGCAGGCTGAACAAGTCATAGTGAGAAACTCAGTAAGCAGCCACCCTCCACAGCCTCTGCACCAGCTCCTGCCTCCAGGTTCTTGCCCTCCTTGAGTTTCTGTCCTGACATTTTTTTTTTAGATGATGAACAGTGATGTGTACGTGTAAGCAAACAAAAACAAAGACCACTTCCTTCCCAAGATGCTTTTGGTGATGGTACTTCATCACAGTGATAGTAACCCTACCTAAGACAGCAGGGAGGGAGAAAGGCAGACAAATGAAAAATGGGGGCAGGCAGGATAACACAGCAGGTAACTTCTTGGCGAGCAAGTCTCACAACCTGAGTTCAATTTCTGAAAACCATGGCAGAGGGAGAGAACTGATTTACAAAAGTTGACCCCTGACCTTAGCACATGAGTTATAGCATTCATATACACTCACATATCACACACAATAATGATAACAGCAACAGCAAGTAAAGCTGAAGCAGGGGAGACAGCTCAGCAGGTAAAATGCTTGCCAGGCAAGCATGAGAACCTAAGTTTGGTTCTCAGAAACACACACACACACACACACACACACACACACACACACACACACACACACACACACACACACACACTGAAAGAGAGAGGGGCATGTTGGCATAAGCCTATAATCCCATACCTGGAAGGCAAAGACAAGTAAGATCCCTGGGCTCACCAGCCAGCGTGCTTATTAGCTGATCTCCGAACCAATGAGAGACTGTCCCAAAACACAAGCTAGAAGGTTCTTCAACTATGAGACCCTACCCAAGGTTGTCCTCTGGCATGCATGCCAACACACCAACACACACACACACACACACACACACACACACACACACACACACACACACACACACAAACACACACACTTAAAAATAAGTCAGAAATCTCATTCTATGCCTTTAACCCCAAATTAGACTCCTCTGCAGTTTCCTCTAGCTTTCGATTGGACCAGTGCCTTCCAGTCCTTTTGCTTTGCTTTGTTTTCGTTTCTAATATTTGAGGTAGAGCCTTTGATGTTCCACTTACTCATGGCCTGAGCTTACTCACCCTTCTGTCTAGAAAGGAAATTCCTGTCGGAATCTGTGCTAGCTGCCACCACCACCTAGGCTGCTGCCTCTGCTCTTTATTGGGTGTTTTCCTGCGGACTTGGAGGCTCGCTAACGGTCTCCTCCTCGTCAGAAGGCTGATGTCTTCTTGTAAACTGGTGCTCCGAGCCTTGGCTTCTACCTTCTCCCTTCAGCACTGACGCTCCTCTGCAGGGGTAGTGGAGCAGGAAATGGTCCAGAGTCAACGCAGATCTCACAGCTGAAAGCCCCATCCCAGGAATTAAACCCTCCTTTGTCCAGGGTCATTTTACCGCTGGCCACCATGTCATTCCGCTATGTTTGGCGTCTATCTGTTCTCCCACTAAGAAACAGATAGTTACGAAATGTAAAACTATGTAACGATTCTGCTATCTTTTCTTCTCCCATTGGCCTGGGAATCTTTGGGGCAAAGCCTCTCAGACTTATTGATACGATGCTGTTCTCCTGGAATTTCAGCAACAAGCCCCCACCCACCCCTACCTCAATGTACTAAGGCAGATCTGGCCAGTGAGACCAATAGGCTGTCTATTGTTAAATGCTGTGGCTGGTACTCAGCTCTGCAAAAGACTTCAATGAAAGCCTGACTGCGTCTTCCCTTTTGAAATGTTTTCTTCACCTTGCTTTGAAGATTTTCTCCCATTCCTCTCCGTGTAGCTGTTGACTCCGGTATACTGGACTCCCCAGAGACACCTGTCACCTTTCCTCACTCCTTAGGGAACCTCATCTGGACTGTTAGCTTTCAATACCACCCACAACAGTTCCCAAGTTTATATCCTTGGCAACAACATCAGCCGAACTCCAGACCTGTGAAGCAATTTGCACATTCAGCCTCTATGTGGACATCAGCATACATACGAATCTCATGTCCATGGTCACACACGCACGCACACACGCAAACCACAACCAAGCTTCCCCTTCGGTCTTCCCCATATCAGGAAATTGCTACCCAACATTGAGTTAGTTGCGCAACAGAATCCTCGCATTTGTCTCCTACCTTGTATTCAAAAATAACTGCGGGATCTGTGCTCCTCCCATCGCCAACAGTGTTCCCAAACATGTTCAAGACGCAATTACTTCAGCTGGCTAGTTCCAGCCCCTCCTATGTGGTCTCCTACATCCTGTCTTGCGCCCCCTAGAGTCCACTTGTAATGCAGCAGCCAGAAGCATCCTAAAATGGACATCTCACAACTCGGGGCCGGCTATGGATTCAGAAGCGTGATGCACAATAAAAGCAAAGTCTTTACAACGGCAAGCAAGGGTCTTTATGATTTCCCTTCCCAGCCCAGACGTCGTCTCCTGCTACGCACCCCGCCCTAGTCTGTGAATATGTAAGGCGTGTCCTGCCAAGAGCCCATCTTTCAGTCCCACAGTACGCTGGCTCACACCAGGCCTGTGGTGTCTGCGTGTCAGTGGTTACAGCCTTCTCAGATGAACCCTGCAGAAGAGCAAGCATTCTCTACGCCACACTCAGCCCCCAAGCTTGCGTTGTTTCCTAACCCATCCCGAAGCTTTGTCTGGAACATTAAGTGTTTGCGTGGTCCCGTCTTTCATCATCTCCCCTCAGGGGAACAGAAAGTCCTCCAGCTAGCTGTTCTGGTCAACTGTTTCATATCTACCGTCTCCATGGTGCCTGGGACACGGCAGACACCAGAGAAAATCTACTTAATAAACAGTGGCACCAATCAATATTTCTTTTTCTTTTTTCTTTTTTTGGAGCTGGGGACCGAACTCAGGGCCTTGCACTTGTTAGGCAAGCACTCTACCACTGAGCTAAATCCCCAACCCCTGAAACAATATTTAACTAATGATTTGGTCTTAGAATGACTTAAGAGCTGTTTTAAAATACAAATTTCTTTTAAAAAAATAAATAAAGTTCCTGGTTCTTGGCTCTTGGATTCTTACAATCTGGTGAAACAAAATCTCCCAGTTTCTGGTCTTTCTGGGATCCAGGTTCCTCATCTGTAAAATAGAGAAAACTCTTTACATCCCTGAGGGCTGTGGCTCAAAGTAACTAAGGTTTATATGTACGTGTTCAGTGCCATGACAAGTATGTTGAAGATGCCTGGCATTGAGAAACCCATCTGTTAGTAAATTATAGACCCCAGGGTCACACAAGAAAGTGTATGAATGGGAATATCCAGCAGGTCTAGACTTGTTCCTAAACCCCAGCTCTGAACCACAGAACTTCAAGCTTAGAGGAAAGACCCTACCCCATACCCTCTTTTTTCCCCCTAGCATTTGAGACATTAGTCCTTAGCATTTCTGACTGTCTTTACCACATGCCCCACAGATCTTGTTTCAAAGCTTGTTTCCAGGATCTAGGGACACGATGTCCTCTTTTCCAAGGCTCCTTCTCTGCATGAAGCAGATTGTTTGCCGTGTGCCCAGCTCTGCCTTTGCATCTTCAAAGCTGTTCTGGCTTCTGCTGATCCTGAATTCCCACTCCTACCCAGTCCTGTGAGCACCAGAGCCCCCAGGGACTCCACTAATGGAAACAGGATGCAGGCTGTAACCCAAGCAAGATGGAGATCAGAGAAAAACTCAAGGGGGGAGAAGAGGAGGGACTCTTCTGCAGAGGACAATACAGCTGGAAGCCCCACTGTGTTTCTGTCCTAATGCCAGCTGCCTTTCACCTCAACACCCACATTCCTTGGCAGTGCCAGCCCAGAACTCTGATCCCACTGAGCATGTAGGCCTGTTTCAGTTCTCTAAAACATGGGTTTTCCAGGCTGGGGCTTTCCCTGCACCAAACTCCCTCACCTCAGCTCCAACTTTAGAGAAACAGAATGGTCAGAGTCAGGCGGTAAGTCCTCCATAGACGTGCTCCTTGTGGCTTTATCTCTCCTGAAGTTGGCCTTCACCTAGGGCCTCTGCGCTCCCAAAATCGTGGCTCCCCTTCCACATACACCCCCCAATTGGACTAGTCAGAGTCTCCTCAGTACCCCTCGTCACATCTGCTCCTGTGGCCCACACAAATAAACACACACACTCACTTTCTCTTTTCAATTTCTGAATCATTTCAGAGGCTCTGGAAGCAATCTTCCCAAAGCCCTAAAGCACAGTCTCAGAGGATTAGCGTCCCAGTGGAGCTCATTCCCATGAAGAGCAAGCACACTCTGTGGCAAAATGTGCATTTCTCCATCATCTGTCTTCACACGCATGCCCAAAGCAAATTCTAGAGTATATTTAGTTGGCAAGAGTTCCTCCTAGTGTCTGTTACATCTTTTCTCTTCTCTCCACTGACCTGGAGGAACCCATGATCTCACCCATTTTACAGGTAGAGAAGCCAAGGTGCAAGAATAGAAAAGGTAACCTCAATGATGCAGATGAGTGAATGCAGGCATTGAGGTGTAAAAAGCAGGTCTTAGGCAGGTTTAGAAGGCTCCTACCAGATCTCAGAAAGACCGAAAGCTTTTTATTGCACTCGTCACTGGTTTGTTAAGTAATGTGTATAATGTAATCCTTCTCTGTGAGCCTTTTGCTTTTAGCAATGATTGCTTCCTGGCCATGTCTATGTTTATGTGAGCCATAGAGACACACAGACACACACACACAAAGACACACAGACAGACACAGACACACACACACACACAGGCACACACACACAGACACACACACAGACACACACACAGACACACACACACAGAGACACACACACACAGAGAAACAGAGACACAGAGACAAAGACAGACAGAGACAGACAAAGACAGACAGAGACAGACAGAGAGAGGAGACACAGAGACAGAGACAGAGACACAGAGACAAAGACACAGAGACAGAGACAGAGAGAGAGAGAGAGACAGAGACACAGAGACAGAGACAGAGACACAGAGAGGACCTAGCACAAATGTGGGCTCCAGAGCTCTCTCAATGCATCCTCTGCTTTCTCTTGCTGTGCTCCAGGAAAGATCCCAGTGGGAGCTTAAAACCAACTATTTCCTGGATATGAATTTTCCAATGTCATTGGTAGAATCTTTTCTGTACTTCCTAGATCACTGGAAGTCCTGTGCTCCTCACAATCTCCTTCCATGCTGATTCCCTCCATCTTGGCTCCAGCATGGACCACAGCCTGCAAGAGCCTGGTCTTGTTGCTAATTTTAACAATTATAGCAATGATTGCTCAAACCCTGGCAGTATCAGGGTTGGAACCCAGGGCTTCATGCATGCTACATCCCTGGGCCCTGATTTGCCTAGTTTTGATTGCAAAGGAAGAGAATCCCTCTTCTCTAGCTCCCACCAGATGGGATTATCATCCTTAAGGATGGACTTGGGCTTCCATTTACATCCCACCTTCTGTCGATCTTCTGTAGTCAAAAATCTCCATGTTCTATGCTTGTCAGAAAGTGGAGTGCAATGCCTAAATGCCTAGCTGCTCATTTTGCTAGGACTGCGAGGTGGCCCATTTGGTGATTTTTCTTCTTTCGATAGAAAAGGCAAATGTGGATCCTTGTTGAAATGAGAATGTGTTGAAGTCCACCTGCTCACTGCCTTCCAGACAGCTTGGGCTGGGTCTCCAGATGTGTGGGTCAGTGTGCTTGTCCTCGGAGTATGCCATCAGCCATCCGCAAAGTAGAGTGTCCTGGGTTTGAACCTTTGCCTCCTCTATCCCATCATCAGGGGCTAGGGATTGGCTCATCGCTGCACTAGGGGCATCATCTCTGGCCCTGCATTTCTCTAGGACCTTTCACTTAGAAAACAAGTCCTCCCAGAGACAGATACCCCAGCAGAAATCTGATACTTCTCTTGAATTGTGTCTCATTCAAAAAATGAGAGAATAAGATCCTAAGTAAACACTCTGTCTCTCTGTAGGACTCCTATTAGTTACTCTGTCCATTGATGTAACAAAATACTTGACAGTTTGACTCACAGTCCATCGTGGTGGGGAGATCATGGCAGCAAGTGCACAGGCAACAGCTCACATTTTGTCTGTGGCCAGAGAGCAGACAGAGGCAAACGCTGGTGCTCAGCTCACTTTCTCCCTCTTTAATTCAGAAAAGAACCCATGGACTAGTACCACCTTCATTGAGAGTGGGCCATCCCTTCTCAAATAACTCAGTCTGGAAACTTCCTCACAAACCTCTGGAGGTTTGTCTCAGATGTAATTCTAAACTCTTTGAGACTGGTAATCTATTTCAATCACAATAGTACCCCAAACCCGAGATGTCTTGTGTTAATTACATGCTTCCAAGATGAATTAAAGAACAAGCATAAAAGTAAGAATAGCAACAATAGTAACCATGGGATATACAAACCATACCATTTACAAAGAACCGTGTGTGTGTGTGTGTGTGTGTGTGTGTGTGTGTGTGTGTGTGTGTGTGTGCGTGCGTATTATACATCTTTTTATACTAAGAACACCATCTTTAGTGCTAGGCAACACTAAGCCAGGGCACCCGGTGCCAATTAGCTTTCATGAACTTGGGTGACTTTTATGATCCTCTTCTCTGGCCCCATCTGTAACAAGACATGATGATCCCTCCACTGAAGGATTTTAATGAGGAATGATTGACATGATGCAGGAAGAGTGCCCAGCACACAGTGTGGTTAGGTAAGTTCTCAGTTACAGTGACCACCCCCACCCCTGTGCACTGTGCCATTCTATCCTCTCAACAGTCCCCAGAAGGGGCAGGTCAGGCTGGAGTTGCTCCCATTTACAACAAAGAGAAGGCTTGAGGAGGTAAAGGGACTTCTCTGCAGTCACACAGAGCAAACAAGAGAATACCAAGGACGTGGCATCATCTAATTGCTACCTCTGGATTCTTTCCAATTAGGTGGGTTAAATTCACGAATCACATGCCCAGTGCATGCAGCTCACTGGCGAAGTGGATCTGGGTACTAGAGAAACAATCAGCTTTTAACTCTCAATAGCCCTCCGTATATCACAGCCAGCCACTGCTGGGGGAAGTGGCATCTGCTGCAGGTTCTAGCTCACCATCCTGGAGGCCCTCTCTGAGATCTAGAACCCTCGGTTGGGATGCTGACTACTCTGATATTTGAAATCCTTAGTGTCTTTTTGCACTTACTCCCATGTTTTTCCTTGCCAGCAGCAAGGAGTGCACAAGACACAGGTCCCCTCTGTGCTGGGTGACTTCACATTCTCCACTTGAAGAGCAAGGAAGTTTCCAAGTTGTGTCTAGAAGGCATGAGTCTAGGTGAACATTACCAAAGAGGATGCCATCTCCCACAGCCGTCAGGGACTGGAGCCTGAGTTCCTCTCAAGAGCTTTTGTGAGAGAAGCTCATGTTGTGGCAGAAAGTCCAGAGGTAATAAGGATGGAAGGGATGTGACTTACATTTTCTTTTCCTGTTGCTGTGATGGAAAACTGACAAAAGCAACTTAAGGGAGAAAGGGTTTGCTCCAGCTACAGTTCTGGTTGCACACATCATGGCAGGGAAGCCAAGGTAATCAGAGCTTGGGAGCTATTGTAAGGACTAAGTTAGGCAGAAGGACTGACGTTAGACTGTGGCACCCACATTGAATGGCTCCTAAACACCTGTAACTCAACTCCAGGATACCTGGTACCCACTTCTTAATTCTCCACAGGTGTCTGTACAAGCACACATACACAATGTGCTCTCTCTCTCTCTCTCTCTCTCTCTCTCTCTCTCTCTCTCACACACACACACACACACACACACACACACACACACACACACACACACACACACACACACACACAAATAAAAGAAACAAGCCTATCACCCTCCACCTCCTGGCTCAAGGTGAACTCACGTGCTTCTAAATACCCCCTACCTTTCATTCTCACAAGAGGCCAAACCAAGAGACTCCTTGATCTTAAGGTTTGAGCCTTCTAAGCCATGAACTAAATTACCTGTTGTAACTTCACCTGCTTCTTATGCACCTCATAGTGATGAAACCAGTCAAAGCAGAGTTTAAGAAAATAGATCATGGCTCTCATTTCTTGATGGAGTCATCTCACGCTCTCCTGTAAGAAGAATGTGACTGGGCATGGTGTCATATGTCTAGTACTGAGTGGACTGAGGCAGGCAGATCACGAGTCGAAAGTCAGATTGGGACTTTCTTAAAAAGGAAAGGAATATAAAGAAGAAAGTAAGAACATGGCATGCCTCGAAGCCATCACAGAAGATACGTTGTGCACCTTGTCTAAGTCTCCTCCTGTATCAGTTGCTTTTCTGTTGCTGTGACAAACATCATGGCTAACAGCAATTGAACAGCATCACCAACAGAAACATGGGGAGAGAGGGTTTGCTTCCACTTACAGATTATTATCCAACAAGAAAATAAGACAAAGTAGTATCTCAAGGCAGGGGAGCATCTCAAGTCAGAGGAGTATCTCAAGGCAGGGGAGCATCTCCTTAAGGCAGGGGAGCATCTCAAGACAGAGGAGTATCTCAAGGCAGGGGAGCATCTCAAGACAAAGGAGGGGGTTGGGGATTTAGCTCAGTGGTAGAGCGCTTGCCTAGCAAGCTTAAGGCCCTGGGTTCCTGGTCCCCAGCTCGAAAAAAAAAAAAAAAGAGAAAAAAAAAAAAAAAAGACAAAGGAGAATCTCAAGGCAGGGGAGTATCTCAAGACAGAGGAGTATCTCAAGACAGAGGAGTATCTCAAGGCAGGGGAGTATCTCGAGACAGAGGAGTATCTCAAGACAGAGGAGTATCTCAAGACAGGGGAGTATCTCAAGACAGGGGAGTATCTCAAGGCAGAAACTCGGAGGCAGGAACTAAGGCTGAAGCACAGAGAAAGGTTGCCAATATATTAGTTGCCTTTTATTTGCTCAGCTTGCTTTCTCATACCACCAAGACCGATCACTACCTAGGATGACATCACCCACAGCAGGCTGGTCCCTCCCACAGCCTAGCTTACTATGGGAGGCATCTTCTCAATTCAGGTTCCCTTTTCTCAAGCAACTAGCTTGTGTCAAGTTGACAAAGGCTAAACAGCATACCTTCTCTATGCTTCTATGGTAGAACATGAGTTCGGGTAAATGCCTAAAGGCGTAGACTCTAGTCCTCTCGTTGAAAAGAAGGGAGGGAGAGAGTAGAGGAGAAAGTCTCCAAGCATAGACCAAGTGGGTGCTTGCCATGCCCCATTAGAGAGAAGCAAAGCAGGGTCCAGGAGCCAGTTTATCGTGGACACCCTTCTACCTCTGCTGTGCTTTGTCTGATGTTGGCAATGGGGACAATCTATCCATTTCCCATCACTCTTCCCAAAGATCCTTCTGAAAATAAATACCTTGTCAGTGAGGCTGAAGAAAACCAAAAGAAGGCACTGATTTTGCTGACAGCTGAACCAGAGACATGTACTTCTGAGGACCGACATGAAGGGGCAGAATTGGTCCCCGCATGCACAGAGGAAGCAAAGGCAAGGCAGAGAAGTCAGAAGCCCCAACTCCTGAGCCCTCTGCAGGGAACTTAACTCAGCTTGGCCCCTGGGGCATTTTGTGTTTTGCTTCAGTGAAATTTGCTGAGGGATCAAAGGAGGAGCACCTCACAGGAGAGGTGAAATGCCAGAGGGCTAGGTCTTTTGAGGAGCATGCCTCATCACTCCAAACACGACTTAAGGGAGCTCCCAGTGCTCTGCGTATTACAGACTTCATTCTCTGTACCTCTTCTGTGCCCTGCCTACACACTTAGTTCCGTGTGAGACCCTGGCCTGCACCACACACCCGCCAAATAAGGTATTTCCTATAGATGGCCCTGAAAGAAACGTTACCTAAGTCCCAGCACAAAGGAGCACATGGAGTCCCATGAAGCCGCACAGACAGCAGCAAAGGTTACTCTTCACCTTACCAGACAAAGGTGATAATTCAGCAGGGCCGGGGAAGCACCCTGTAGCTGGATGATCCCAGTATTTCTCATAGTACCCAGCGTATGGAGCATGAATAGAGTATGCTGGTTTTATATGTATGGAGCAGGCTTAGGCTGAAAGAAAATGAACACACCTGTCACCCTCAGCACTTGCCAAAAAACTGTGCTAATTGTCAACACTTCTGACTGTTCATGAATGGAACACACAGGCCTTCTAGCCCAGTCCCATTCTTCCCCAGTGCTGATAGAAACATGATAGCTGGACCTCGAAAGTCATGTTCCCGTTCTTAATTTGTGGATCATTTACTCACTTCAAAATCTAAGACACAGAGTGCCTGCCCACAAGCAACTCAGGTTCCTGGTAGGGAAGCAATCAAATCAAGAGACAATTTAGTGGGTGTTCTCTCAGGAGCTATGGGAATGTAAGAAGAGAAACCTGGCAGTTGGGAAGATGGCTCAGCCAGTAAACTACTTGCTGCTCAACCACGAAAGATAAGATGGGTCCCTGGAAATGACGTTAAAAGGTGGAACATCGTGGCACACATTTGCGTTTCTAGTCCCATGGAAGTGGGGCCAGGAGGATCCCCTCAGCTCACAGGCCAGATATGCCAACCAAATCAGTGGGTTTCAAGCTGACCTCTGACTTCTGGACACACAAAGAAAGAAAGAGAGAAAGAAAGACAGACAGACAGAGACAAAGAAACAGACAGAGAGGTAAAGAAAGGCTCACTCACTATACTAGATTCAAGGGAGGTGGTGTCATCTGCTGAGTAGAAGACCAGCAGGATATGAGAAATAAGGGGAATGAGGCACAGGCGAGGGGAAAAAAAGGTATAGGAGAACGTGGTGCCTAAGTAGCTTAGCATAGACTCAGAGAAAATAGGTCTGCTAAGAATAAGTGGGTAAGAACTTCTCCCGGTACCAGTCAATAGCTAGGCTCCACCAATGGTACCTGATGTGTCTACACCATCAGCAGGAAGGCTAGTGGGCCAATAGACACCTCTGCTGTGCATGTGGCTGTGCCAGTCGGCTCCCTGACTCTGACCTCATCCACCCCTTAGACATTTCCTGGAAAGCAATCTAAATAAAAGGTATGTTGGTGGGTACGGTTTAGTGGAAGGTAGCTTTGGGTCCCTCTGGAGAGTCTTGCCTGTGTCCTCACTATTCGTCTGTAATTAAATTTTAACTGAAAAGTACAAGGCTTTTTAGAAACCAAGAACCTGGGGTTGGGGATTTAGCTTAGTGGTAGAGTGCTTGCCTAGTAAGCGCAAGGCCCTGGGTTCGGTTCTCAGCTCCGAAAAACAGAAAAAGAAACCAAGAACCTGCAACCTGTCTTTCTAACTGAAATTCAGAGAGGAAAAGATACTTGCCAGGAACTCAGCACTCAGTGGAAGATCTTTTGATTCTCAGGCCACTGAGCATCTTAGGAACAGCCTCTGTTGTCAAAAGGAGTCGACAGCCTGGCAAACCCAGTGAGTGACAGACACCGATGATTTGAACTTGGGATCATTTCTCGACAGCTTCCTAGAGATGATGATTGGACCCCTCTAACAAACATCCAGTATTCGATATTCATTATCCAGGCATTCAACAGATGTTACCTGAGCACCTCCTCCAAGTCAGATTCCACAGGAGACACTCGAGAGCTGTCATAATCCATTTCTAGTGCTGTAACAGAATGCGTCAGAATGGGTTGCATGTAAAGAGAGGAAATTTAATCCGCTCCTGCTTCTGCAAGCTGGAAAGTTCAAGAACTCAGCATCGGCAATCTTCCCGGTTTAGGGGGGCTTTATGCTGCATAAGTTCATGGCGAGACCAAGTGGGGATATGCAAAAGGGATTCAACATCAAGAGGCAACCCTGCTTTACAGAGCCTGTCTCCCAGGAAGCAACTAATCCAGTCCTACACGGACTCCACGGGTCCCTCCCAAAAACTTGCTCCTCTCTTATGTGCCCACACCCCTCAACACTGTCACACTGGGGACTACATTTTAATCTGAGCTGCAGGGGAATCAACCAGCGTCCAGCTAGGAAGGAGCCAAAGGGGGAAAATACCCAAGTTGAGGAGTTTGCATCCCAACAACAAAGGCAGGCAATAAACACGAAAATGACCGTCACAGGGACCAGTGCCTGTGCTGAAGGAGAAGAGGCGAGACCTCACTCAGGGTTAAGGACATATTCGAGGAGACTAGGAATAAGCTAGGGAAAGTGGGAAGGAGGGAAATGGCTGGAGAAAGAGAAAATTCTCTCATATATATGTCAAGATGGCAACAACCAGGCAAATTAAAGAAACACTGTGATCACAGATGTCTGTGGAAGTGGATGTGTCCTAGTTAGCTTTAACTGTCAACTTGATATGGCCTAGAGTCACCTCACAAGGGACTCCCAATTGAAGTAGTACCCAGATCACTTTGGTTAGTGGACAAGTAGATGGGGCATTGTCTTTTTTGCTAATTGATATGCCAGGGATTAGCCCACTATGGGCAAGACTAATCCCCAGGCAGTTGGCTGGCCCTGGCTTATATAATACTAGCTAAGCAGGGCCTGTGAGCAAGCAGCATCCCTCTGTATAGCCTCTGCTTCACGTTTCTTGAGTTCCTGTTCTGACTTCCCTCAATAATGGACTCTGACCTAGAGGTGTGTGGTGGTTTGAATAGGTATGGCCCCCACAGACTCAACTGTTTGAAAGCTTGTTGGCCCGTGGAGAATGGCAGGTTAGGAGGTGTGGCCCTGTTGGAGTAGATGTGACCATGTTGGAGGAAGTGTTGTCACTGTAGGAGTAGGCTTTGAGGTCTCCTATGCCCAAGATCCACCCAGTATGGAAGACAGTCTCCTCCTTGCTGCCTGAGGATCAGGATGTAGAACTCTCAGCTCCTTCTCTAGCACCATGGCTGCCTGGACACTGCCATCCTTCCCACCATGATGATAATGGACTGCACCTCTGAAACTGTACATCAGCCTCAATTAATCATTGTCCTTTCCAAGAGTTGTCCTGATCACAGTGTCTCTTTGCAGGAATGAGATGCTAACTAAGACCAAGTGTAAGCTAGGTAAACCCTTTCTTTTCTGGGTTGCTTTTGATCAGATTGTTTATCAAAACCACACTGGAAAGAGAAGGGTGGTGATGAAGGGTGCCAGATGTTGCTGTTTGGGTAAAGGGTCTAAAACTCTTCCTGAATGGTTTGGCATCAATGCTGCATACCCATGGCTGTGTTTGGGGCAAGAAGAGGATAGAGGATCGGATAGAGAGTCATGTGGCTTTAGGAAGATAAATCACTTGTCAGGGGATTCAGGATGGTGACAAGGAACTTGTGAGGAGGGCTGCAGAGTGACTTGGGCACTATGAGGCAAAGGGTCTTCACAGCCAAACCACTGATGGGCTCCTAAAAAACCACCATTACTGTTGTAAAGACACCAACAAATACCAGGAAGAGTATAGGATTGGACTTAGAACTTCCATTCTGGCCCTTTTTTGAGACATAAAAAAAATGTTACATCATTTCTGTAAACATTGCAGAGAATCCTAGACTATGGAGTCTAAAACTTAACAGAATTGGAAAGTGAGGTACAGAGAAAACAATGGTTTGTCCAAGCTCACTTAGTCTTTCTGCCTTGGCTGAAAAAGCAAAATGGACCAAAGAGAACCAGATCATGAGTTCCTGTCCCAGCCCTTCGTTCTTTTTAACCACACTGATATTGAAGAAAGTCACTGTCACTCTGTTCTATAGCTACAAAGGAAGGTGGCTTCACAGACTGTGTGTGGCCATTTGGTAAGGGAGCTGACAGCTAGCCGCAGGTGGTGCCAGTCCTGGTGGCTGCAGAGGGAGAGGGCAGGGGGAGGAAGGGAGTGGCATTAACATTCTGCCTGCTGGCTGGTTGCACGCGTGCATGCTGGGAAGCTGGCAGGGCCCAGATGGGTAGCAAAAAAAACGTAAACCCTTTGACGCGTGTGAAGTCAGACCACTTCGGGCAGCCACTGCTCCCTGTTGCCGTGACAACTTCTCTGGGTTTCACTCATTTTTCCCAACACTCAGCTCCCAAAGCAGTGTCCAACTGACCTAGGAGCAGAGACTGGGTGACAAGGGTGGGGGATGGAGCGATGGGGCTACGCAGTTCAGAACGCCAGAATGGGATTTAGATCCAGAAGTGTCTATGGACAACGCCTTACAGCCAAGCTGGGGAAAGGAGCTGGGGGTAGGCGAGTCACCCTGATTTCACAGAATATTAGTTTTCCTTAGCCTTCACCTACGGAGACCATGTTAAGTTCACAGCCACCCGTTCTGCAGTGGGCCTGCTGTGAGACCTTGAGTGGGTCATTTAATATCCCCAGAGCGTGGAACGGTAAAGCACACCTAGCAAGTCTGTCCTGAGAACCCATAGGCTCCTCCTGCCTGGTCCACTGGCTGGGTCTGTGAGTCAGTAGAGACATTTGAAGAGGCTCCGCTTGGGAAATGGAGTCTTTTTAAAGTGTAAAGGTTTCTAGCTATCTCATTTCCTTTCCATATAGTTATGGGGAGACTGAAAAGCCTATTTTCTGGACATTTCTTTCTTCAGTAGGAAAAAAAAACTTTAAGGAACAATACCTTAGGCAACTGCTGATTTTAAATCAAGAGGAAATAGGAATCATGTCTCCCCGAAAGTAGTGTGCAAGCCATTAGGTGAAGGGGATTTTTCTTATCAGTCTTCAATTTTCACTGAGATACGGTTTAAGATGTCTATTTACGTAAGGTGAGGAATTCCAAAGCTGGATCTCCAGCCTTCAGGGCGCTGTCAAACCACTCCTCCTGGCCCACCTGCCTCCCTTGGCTGTTTCTTAGGTTGAACACAGCTCCAATCTTCCCATCATGGTTTAAAACTGGCAGCAACAGGTGTCTTTCAACTTCTTGCCTTGGGTTCACTTTAACTATTTCACTGCCACCACGGCAGCTTCACTTCCTCACAGGCTATGGAAGACTGGGTTAGTTACAGATAGGTCTAAGGAGCTTCAAAGTCTTCAGGACTTCATGCAAAACTTTGGTGGACTGGAGAACGTTCTGAAGGTTGGTGCTAGGTCCTCATATTCATTCCATTCTCCAAGCAGTCAGTGCGTTTTCTGTGATAAAATCCTGTGAACCAGGCACCTTGCAGAAGAAAGACTTTACTTGAGCTAAGGATTCCCAGAGGGAGAGTCCATCATGGTGCAGGGGGGAAAGGGCCTGGCAGAAGCAGGAAGCTGAGAGATTTCATCTGCAACCACAAGCTCAAAGAGAGGAAACAGGAAGTAGGGCAAGGCTATGAACTTTAGAGCTATATTCAGGGAAGTCACCTTGGAAGCAATACCCTGGAATCCAAAGCAGTGACAATTGGCAAGAGGGTCTTTTTATCTCAAAAGTGGAGGGTCTGTACTTGGGAAATGGTTCGGCCACATCTTCCTCGGAGTCACAGAAAGCTAGAAAGATGAAGGACGGGGTTCCCATCCACCTCTGTGCATTCTCTTGCCCCTCCAAGGATGGACTTTATTTACTGACATGGCAGGGGTTCTTGAAATACCCCCTGTTTATTAATCTGCCCAGTTGGCTCCAGCTTCAACTGAAGAAACAGACAGGGGAGGCAGCTGGGCCAGGAGGAGTGGTTTGACAGCGCCCTGAAGGCTGGATGTCCAGTGACTTCCTCCAGCGAACAGCCTCAAGTGCCTGACCCTCCGCGGGACGTTTCTCATCGCAGCCACCACAGTTGTGTTGATTGTTCTTGCTTCACCTTGTGTCCACCACAGAAGCTGGACTTCAGCCAATATATGCAGGGGGAAAGTGAGCGTGGCCACCACTCCCACCTAGTTCTGCTACATGAGGTATGACAAGTGCTGAACAGCACCAAGCCGTACATCCTCTGCTCGGTAAAACTCATCAAGGAGAGAACGAGAGAAATAAGGTAGCCAATGGAGGAGAACAAAGCCAAGTGGAGGTCAAGGAGATGCCAGGACTCAAGTGCATAGAGACCTGCCAAAGACGTCGCGTACACAATGGGAAAGTGAAGACTGGGAGTTAGGGAGGAAGGGACAGGATTGCTTCAGTGAGTCCAGGAAGGACTCTAACCTGTCAATCACTAACTGCGAAGGCACTAGGCTGATATAAAGAGCCCTTGACTCAGAAATTGGGAGCCTGGCATCCACGCTATATTCTATTACTTATCATCAGCATGACCTTGGAAAAGACTCTCCAAACCTCAGTTACTTCGCTGATAAAATGAGTTGTTAGCCTGACCTCACTTCCACTGTCACTGTCACAAGGCTTGGGTTATTATGAGTCAGCTGATGGCCACCAACAGAGATTACCATTTAGGAGTCAGATTTCTAGTTCATTGTTAATATTTGAAACTCCGGGTTGTCAACAAAGCTCACCTGAGGCCACACAGGTATGCTAAATAATTTGTCTATTACACCCCAAATCTAAACCCCACCAGTCAATCTCTCCCTGACCCTCTCTCTCTCCTCACCACCACCTCCCACTTGACCTACTTATTTGTCTCAACCCAGGTCCCACAGAAGCACCTTTCATCTGAATAAGACCATGAAGTGTTCCCATTGCTCTTGAACCTTCCACGTAGTCTTCACCCAAGGCTGAAACCCCCTTGCGTACTCATTTCTTCTGTATTTCCCCAATTTCTACAATCGCTGTTGGCTAATAGAAAACAAAGAGTGTTCTTCTGAAACTCAAGTGGTAGAGGTCTTTAAAGGGCCCTGGTTTTCCTCCTGAGGCAGAGACTCGGATCACAGAGCCAAAGCAACGAGACCCCTATACTACGATCTGAAAATAGAGAAGACCACCATATCTTTATTTGAATTGGGGCAAAGCTGAGACCAAGCTGAAGTGGGAAATCCCCAGAGTGAACCATGTAAGTAAAGCACAGAGAATTATTCTCTCTTCCAGTCCCTAAGAGGCAAGTTCTGGGTAAGACTCCATCTGGCCACAAGTGATAAATATATTTCTGCTCAGGAGAAACAAGCAGCCATAGATCTTCTGTATGGGAGGCAGTTTCCTTTTATTTCAAACCACACCAAATGGAGCCCAACCAATGAGCCAGTGTGAAAAAGACCAAGGCAGGATTGTAAAATGACTAAGGTTAAGGCTTCGTTTAATAAAACCTGAAACATAAAAGTACTAAAACTGGGTTAGTGCCACGTGCTTTTGAAAAGAAAAATGGCATCTCAGAAAATGTGAAGGAATGCCAAAGGAAAGATTTTAGGGGCTTGGTGGTGGTGCTGCTGCCACTGCTCTCCAGAGGGGACTTGTGGACTAGGCAGAGGCGAGGGACTTCCTGCAGGGAGACAACCGTGTATGCTGTCATCGACACCACAGCCGTTTATGGAGGCCATGCTGCAGACAAGGGCAAGAGGGATTGGTTTTCCATCATTTCCTACACACCACTTGAAAGCTGCGTAGTCATTCCAGTTCTGTTTCGCCATCACTGCCATTCCTGTGATGCGACTAGTGTCTATGCATCACAGCATTTATTTTAAATTGACTTTCTTTTCTAATAGAAATGCCAACCTGAGTTTTGGCCGTGTAATCACAGCTTAGAAGCCACTGGCTATATTTTCTTGACTATGCATTACAATAAATGTATAATCATGGACCCATACATGACTGCATTTGTGCTAGGTGAGGCTTACTTGTCTGCAATTAGTGACACACACATTGCATGCTGGGAAATGCTCTTGCATGAGAAGGTGTCTCTACCTGGACAAAGCACAGCTTTGTATAGGAGGAAAATGGCCCAACTAAGTGACTCAAACAAGATGAAAGATAGATAGGAAAATCCAAAGCCCTGGGGGGCTGCTTGTGGTTTAGAGATGGTCAGACTCCTATTTTTCAGTCCCATCATCCCAACCCATTCTTCTACTTACTAAGTTGCCTCATGGCTCAAGACAGCTGCCGAGCCTTCACTTCCCACATCCGTGTTCTGTGAGGCAGCAGGAAGGCAAGAAGGTCAAAGACACTCAATTAAGTCAACTCTCTTTAAGGAACTTCCTAAGTTCCTTGAGTAAGTTCTTTCCCATCTTCATCAGATGGCTGTCGATACCTGGCTTCGAGGGAGCAGGTTTTGGTACATGACGAGAATCAGATTTTAGGTAGTTCTTGAATCCGGAGCATATCTCCATTTGACCTCCATTTATGTCTGAACTTGCTATGATTTTGGTATTGATTTTTTTTAACTGCCTTCTTCAGAGCTAGGATCTCTGCAAATGTGTGGGTACTACTGCTCTCTTTACATCTACCTCTTTTAGGATGGAATCCTGCTTCAGAACCCCATTGTGCTGAATTAGATGAACCCTCTTGACCTTAAATCTGACCCCTGCCTAACCTTAGGTAATGATGTTCCCTAGAAAGAGCTTCCAGTTGTCTATACCGTGACCTAATTTCAGCCTCTGGGGAACTAATTCCTGTCCACTTCCTGTTGGAGTCTCCAGTGTCTCTGGGCAGCCGCTCAGCATCAACTCGGCCTCTCTGGCTGTCCCACCATTCTAGTCACTGGAGCATCAAGGTTGCCATATGGCTAAGGTCATGCTGTTGAAATATACCCAGATCTTCTCTCTCCAAGGTGGGTGTCAGAACAGGATGGAGACATAGCCTAGGGCCCTGAGTTCAATCCCTAGCACCATGGCATAACTACTGAGCTCCCGGTCTTCTTCCCTTACCTGCTGTCCTTTGAGACATTGGTTCCTCTCCAACTGCCTTACATTGTTCCATGTTAAAAAATAAAATAGGAAGCATTCCTGGCCGGCTGTTTGGCTGACTGGCTGGCTGGCTGGCTGACTACAACAACATTGAACTTGTCTCTACTGTTTTCTATTCTTATAAAATGAAGAATCTTCAGTGGGTGCTCTCACCTCTGGGCAGAAGTGCTTCCTGTTGATGTCCTCTACAGACACCCTTTGTAGTACCATATAGCACTGTTATCTGGTAATTAGAGATCAGCTAATGTTCAGCCTTTTATTTAATAATGAGTTCCACCACACTGGAAAAGCGTAATGGCCAAACTTATGCATAACTCACCTATCACGTTTTCTTTTGTAACTCAACAGCCAGCTCTTTGTGCATATCCAATAAACACTTACGAAAAGAACGAAGGAGGCCGATATAATATTTGTTCTCCCAGCTTCATATCACAGATGATTCTGTGTCCAGAGGCCACAAGGACAAAACTCCATATCAACATTTCATTGGCTGCCCTGCTAAGGTAGAGCGTGCAGACTCAGAAGACGGGTCGGCCCACCTTTCCTATAAAGGGCTGGTGAGAAAATATTTTAGACTTCCGGCCATATGGCTTGTCACAATGATTCCACTCTTTTACAGGAAGCCAAAAGCAGCCAAAGACAATATGAGCGAACGAGAATGGCTGTGTTCCAGTAAACTTCTCACATGTCAGAAAATACTGTGCCCCCTTTTGGATGTCTTAACCGTTTAAAAATGTAAAATCCGTTCTGCTCACGGGCGCTACAGAAACAGGTGGTGAGGCACATTTGGCTGCAGCCCATAGTTTATTGACCCCAGATCTAAAATGTGTGCAGTTGTCAAGCTTCCCTGTGCATAACAACTACCTGGGATCCTGGCTGAAACAGGTTGCCAAAATCTCTTCCAGCAGGGATGGGGTAAAAGAAAGAAATTTGTATTTTTTAGGAATCAAGCCGTTCTGATGAAAGGCAGCCTAAAACCTTGCTAAGATTTGAAGAAAGCCCTTGCAGTCATTAGTGTGGTTAGGGCTGACAGACTGGCAAATGTCAGTGAGGTGACACGGAGTTGTAGGTCAGTGTTAAGCTCACAGGTGATTTCTCCACAGGCCTACTCCATCCAACTTGTGAGTTCTCAGGAGCTCCAAATCACCCTGGAAGAGATGTCATACACAGGAAGGAGGTGAAACTTGGTGGCAGTGCTTGGATGAGCCAGGCTTGGAAGGGCTCTGTCTGGCTCCTGGGCTGATGACTGCTTTAGAGAACTTGTGGACAGTGTCTACCTGAGTCCTCAGGAAGAGGGTAGGAAGAGATTTGGATGCCTAAATAGATAGGGGTAGCCACACCTATGGGCTAGGGTAAAGAATCGTGTCAGGCTTTTGTCCCATAAGAGTTTAAACCTAGTCCTTGAGAACGACAGGAGACTTGGGGGTTCCTCCCAGCTTCCTCCCCTCTTACTCCCTGGATATTCTGCTTCTGCTTCTAGATGGGAGGTGGGGAATAAACCTAGTCCACCTATGGTCCCTGCCCTCACTACTCTATGTATCTTAGCTTCACTCTATGGGCCTCTGGGGACTGTGGGTTTTAGCTTTGGAGGCTGAGAGGGACCCGTCTGAATTCACTCTGGGAAGTGGCTCTCAAAGGGCAGCCTCCAGTGAGCAGCTGCAGCATCACCAGGGACCTGGCTAGAAACATAAGTTCTCAAGCCTTGCCACTGGAGACCCACCGAATCTGAATCTCTAGACCCAGGGCCCAGCAGTATATTTTCCCATTTCCCAGGAGACCCTGATGCCCGCTCAAGTTTGAGGATCACTGCTCTGCACTGTCCCTAACCCATCAAGCATGTTGGGAGATAAAGAAGGCCCCTTTCCCTCCCTGCACAGACTGGGCCTCCCTGGGGAATGTCTTGCTGTGACAGCCGTCATGTAAATAGCACCCATTGGTAAGAAGACTAGCTGCACCCAGCCCTCTGATTGCAGTGTTGAAGAATAATCGCTCATTTCCAAAGACCTAATTACATAATGAGGCCTTCATGCTCAACGGGCCCGTGAAGCTTCTAAATCGTGCATCCAGGTGTTGGCCCTGAGCACAACAGATGAAGGCCTCATTTGAATATTAAGACAAGAGGTTAAGGCACTCTCTGGCCCCAAGTGCTGCCTGCAGTGGTGGCTTTTCCAGGCCTCTTGCCTCCCTAACTGGGCACAACAGCAGATCTGAATTTCAGTCAGAGTGCCCAGGGCTAAAGACTGTGTTGGCATCATTGGGAGCATGCTACTCAGTATAGGAGCATGGAGAATAGAGCACCTTGCTTTTAACATCCCAGAATCTGGGGTGCTTCTGGAAAGGGTAAGACCTGAGCCATGGGTCTAAAACCAGGCCCTCTGCTGACCTGGGCAAATTCTTCTGCATGTATGGGGGGGGGGTGCGTCTCTTGCAAATCTTTTCCCAGGTCTAGATTAATTTCTCTTTTTCCCACATCTCCTCTCCCCGATCTTTCCTAGCTCAGCATTGATTATTCTGCCTCAGTTCCCAATTTTCAATTACATAGGGATCTCTCCGCAAATGGAACTGTCTTCCTGCTTCAAAATTGTAGTTCCATTGGCTGGTAATTAGCAAAAAGGCAGTAGATGCTAAATGAGTGAATTAATGAATGACAGTAGGCATTCGGGACATTTTTAATGAATAAATGAATCTTACCAAGGCTCGGGCTATGATTGGGAAAATTCAATCCAATTCAGCAAACATTTACAAAACTTCTACTGTTTGCCAAAGAAAACCAAGATAGACAAAATGCGCTCCCTACATTCAAATAATTTACTATCCTAACAGCTGTGCGTTTAAGAAATGCAAAGGTATGTGCCGGGAAGCCAAAGGCCAGAACTTTAAAGCTCCTCTTCCTCCTCCAACACGCCCCCTAACCAGTCTGGCTCTGAGAAACAGACCAGGGGAACTGAAGCTCTGTCTCACTGTTGCTCGCTCATGAAGGCTTCAGCCCCAAACGGCTCCGTGCTTCTCCTGTGTCTGTCCACAGGCTTCTGGCTTTATCTGATGCGTGTGGAACTTAGGAGTGATGTGCACACACCTAACCACGATGAATGATGCAATATGCCCAACCAAGATGAAGGAGATGCATCTTTCGCCTGCAGGCAGCTCCCGGGCTGTTACAGGCAGCACGCGTGTGACAGCACTCGCTCAGCCGAGATGTGCTGAGCAACTCCTCGTATGTAGGGGAGGAAGGCAAAGGAGAGGACAGTGGCAGATGGCCCCCATCTGACAAGGTTGGCAAATGAATGTACGTGCTGAATATAGAATCAGAGCTGCTTAGGTGCAGTAGAATCAGGAGGAGGGAGACCAGCGTTGAGATCAGAAGGAGTCGGGTCTATCGGGCCCATATGAAAGCTGGAGAAAGGAGTTGGTCCCAGGAGAGCAACAGTCTGGGCCTGGTCATGAATGAGAAGGAGCCCAGAGCACGGAGAAGGGCCTCGCTACACGATAGCAAACAGCAAGCGGAAAGCGGGGATATGGCTAGAGGGGCAGGCAGGGTGGGGTACGGCCCCGTTGAGGGTTTAAGTCTGTCTCCAGAGCAACAAGAAATCGCTGATTGATTTTAAGCCGGGAGATGACTTGCTCCCATTTCCATAGGAAAAAAAAAATCACACTGTCTGTAATGGGAACAAGATGAGCAGTGAAGACCCAGTCTCTGTGGTCCACATGAAACAGAAATGGCCTGGTTTGTAGTGAGGAGAGAGAGGATGTGACTAAGTGAATTTAAAGATGCCCCAGGTCGTCGTTATTGGGAGAGCGCTTGAAGAGGAGCAGGATGCGCATGCTCAGTACAGCCTTGATGGAAGCCGGTAGCTGGCCAGAAAGACCCAGAAGAATAAGTGTTTACACACTGACCAAATGCCTCCGTAACAAAGTCCAGAGCTACAGACTGGCTCGATGTTACATGGAACTCCCCGGAGGAAGAGGTCATTCTGAGCTCCAGAGGGGAAGTGGGATTTGCCTGTGCCTTTAAGGCACACAAAGTCTAATTCTTTTGGAAGGCACACAGTACAAATTCATAGACATGAAACTGGAGGTGGGAGGGCACTGAGGGGTGTGGTCGGGCTATGATTATAGAAGGATGAATGTCAGTCTGCTGAAGAGAAGTGTGCTCTGAGGAAAGCAGCTTAGAGCCTTGTGGGCCTCTGGTGGAAAGGGTCCTGAATGTTAAGTAAAGCAGATCGGGTGTTACTCTGAAGATTTGGGGAGCCTCTTAGTCATAATATAATTATTGGGACTGAGTTGGTTGCCAGTATTAGCCTGGCTCATGGAACACAGTCAGGAACTTTCAGACCCCGGATGTGGTGTGGAGGCAGGTGTGCCCTCACTACAGCTTTAGAGTGCTGTGCAGGAAGAGACACAAATCCTAGCTCCCTGCTTGGGGCGGAATGAGGATGAAACACCCTGGGAAAGAGGGGAGAAGGGCAAAGATGGGGGAGAACAAGACAGGAGGAGACGGGGAGAAGTTGGCAGAACTGGAAGGGAAAAAGCATAGGGTGAGACTGGAGGAGCGGCGGGTGAGGGAGTTGCCACCCAAGGCAGAAGCAACAGAAAGAGCTAGTCAGCTATGTCTATTAGGTGAATTTTCTGGCCTGTCAGTCCTACGGAGGGTCGAGAGGTGGTAACCAAGATGGATAGCCTAGAAGGATACCTAGGCTGCCAATGGAGCCTGTACTCAGGGCTGAGTGAGTGGGTGTTTGAAGTCACTGCAGGATACATAGGTAGAGATGAAGCTGTAAACACAACGGTGCATGATGAAGGGTTCAGCCACAGCTAAGTCTGAGAATCCATCCTGAGGGAGGGCAGGGAAGAGGAAGATTGCAAGGACCAGGGAGTAGAGAAGTAATAACCACAGGGCAAAACTCCAAAGGGAAAGACCACAGGAGACACAAGACAAGGCATCAGGAAAGCGGGGGGAGTTTAGACCCAGCAGAAAGGTGGACGTTTTAAAAATTGAACTGTGGTCGGTCTTTGTATGTGGTCACGTGGTCTCCAATGGCCCCACAGGCTGGAAGGTGGCAGGACCAGGCACTCTAACTCCTCTGATGTTCTCCTCCTGTGTCCTGTGAGACTGTTGCTCGTGCTTTCCCTCCCCATTCTGAGTGCAAGAATAAAGAAAAGGAGATCTTCAAAAAGCTTTTCAGTGCCCCAGAGTCACAATACAGGGTGCCAGCTCCCCTGAGACTTAATGCCACTCAAAAATATTATCTAGGGAATAATGTTGCATTATGAGTGCATTTCTACAGTGGAGCATTTTGTAATCTTGGGACTCATCAGGAGGGGGAGGGAAGTACAAGTCCCGAGTATAGTCTGGGTAAGAGGAGAGATCACCGCTAAGAGGCAGGGGCTTCCTCTGAAAGAGGCGCCCGTGGAGAAAAGTATGCAGTGGGCACTAGCCATGGTATGCAGCGGGCACTGCTAACCCATGGTATGCAGTGGGCACTAGCCATGGTATGCAGCGGGCACTAACCCATGGTATGCAGTGGGCACTAACCCATGGTATGCAGTGGGCACTAGCCCATGGTATGCAGCTGGCACTAACCCATGGTATGCAGTGGGCACTAACCCATGGTATGCAGTGGGCACTAACCCATGGTATGCAGCGGGCACTGCTAGCCCATGGTATGCAGTGGGCACTTAGCCATGGTATGCAGTGGGCACTTAGCCATGGTATGCAGTGGGCACTAGCCATGGTATGCAGTGGGCACTAGCCATGGTATGCAGTGGGCACTAGCCATGGTATGCAGTGGGCACTAACCCATCCCTGGGGTGTCGGGTAAATAGGAGGAAATGATGGCAAGGCTTTAGACCTATGGGGAAACATCTCCTCCTGGGAACTGATGCTGCAGAAGGGCTCATTCTGGTGGCCTAAGAAAGGATGGAGCGGTTAAAAAGAGACTGAAGACACGACAGAGCTGAACCCTTTGTGCAAACTCTGCGATTTAGAACTCAGTGTTATCCTCATTTACCTGAAATACATTCTGAAGCTTAAAAATGTTCAAGTGCCTTTACTCGCACAGGTTAGGAGAAGTGAACGGGACCAAGGTTTGAACCCTCGGGATTCTGATACTATTTCCCACAGAGCAATGGGAATAGTGTTAGGTTGCAAGCCCTGGACCCCAATGGCTGATATATCTATTTAACATCAAAGCAGACCTGGCCACCAGGTTCTCCCTGCATCTATCAGTCCCTACCTGTTACAGCTGGCGAACTCCTAGCCCGAACTCTCCAGCCCAGGGGGCTGGGCTGCTTTTCCCTATATAATCCAACCACTTTGGTTATCTGCCCTCTTTTTGCCTTTGGGCTTCCTGGCTGCTGCATCTGGTTTCCTTTTTCTCTCCTCTCCCTCTCCCTCCTCCTCCTCCCCCCAGTTCAGTCTGGTCATGTCCACTCTAGATTCTCCTAGACGTCCATCCTGCCTCTGGCTATGCTCTCCCACATATCTATAATAAACTTCCTCCTCCACCTAAGAGCAGTCATATCCTTTTTTTCTTTCTTTATTGACTTTTGTTTTCATTTAAACAAATTCCCTGTTTCCAAAACAAGCAGAGTAAGAATTTTTGGCTCCCAGTAAGAGTAAGGAAGAGCAGGAATGGGGGAGGAGGGTCAACAAGAAAGCTCTGTGGGAGACAAACCATAGACTCTAAGGAAAAATGAGATGCAGAAGTTCTGAAGACCTATCCCTAAATAGAAAAAAAAAGCATGCTTTTATTGTTATTGGTTTGGGAGTTTTGTTTTGTTTGTGCAGACAGAAGTTTTAATACAATCAGAGTCTTCATTTGTCTCTGACTCATGGGCCATTAGCAGTGGCCAAGGTCCAAGATGCAGAAGTTAATGACTGGGTTCTGTTCATGCTGCCTGCTGCTATTCACTTGCTCTCTGTTGGAATGCGAGGCTTCATTGAGGCCTGGAGAAGCTTATGGCTGGGCAGTCACACCCCAAACTGATCTGAAACAGCTTATTATGAAGAACTCACCAAATGGTTTGAACACAATATGTCATCCCTGAGGCGAACAACCCAAGAACACTCAACAGAGAAACCAGGCAGAGAGGTACATGCCTAGAGAGCCAGCACCGTGGAGCCTGGGGTGAGAGGATCATGGGTAAGGTCAGCTTTGCCTACATACAGACTCTACCTATGCTTTAGGTAGGATTTCTATTTCTGTGATAAACACCATGACAGGGGGGAGGAAAGGGTTTATTTCCTCTTGCAACTCTCGGGCCATACTTATTGGGTTGAGGAAATCCGGGTGAAAACCTGGAGGCAGGAACTGAAGCAGAGGCCTAGGCGATCCCTATGGCTCGCCCAGCCTGTTCTCTTATATATCACGGGTCCACATGCATAGGAGGTAACTCTGCGCACAATGGGCCCTCCTACACTAATTATCCACTAAGAAAATGTCCTACAGACTTGCCCACAGGTGATCTAGTTGGAGCCATTCTCTAAATTGAGGTTCTTCTTCCCAAGTAAGTCTAGCAGCGTGGAGTCAACAAAACCAAAGCAAACAAAGTTACAACAATCCCACCAACCAGTCTCAAAACAACCAAATAGTAAATAGATATAATAAAATGCTTGGATAAATTTAGACTCAATGGTGATGGTTAAGTCCCCACCCAGAAATAGTTGATAGTTAGGCAAAAAAAAAAAAAATTAGCCCAATTTTCCTAAAACACGGGCAGACGAGATGTCAGACGGAATTTGTACCATGAAAATAGAACCATCCATGTTCCTGTTCCCAGAACACATTAGCTTAATGGAGAGAATTTTCCCTGTATTGAGGGCTATTTTTTATATATATATATATATACAAACTGTTCTTAAACATTGGGTGCCTGTTACCACTCATCCACCAATGAGTGCTGTAGGTGATAGGGAAAGCACGACAAGTGGGAATAGATGTTAATGGAAAAACCAGGGATGCATTTTCCTCAAAATATTTTATGTGTGATCACTTTCTATTTGCGTTGCAGCCACGCATGTGCGTGTAATTCGGCCTTATTTCCTGCTAGACAACACATTCCCTGAACGAGGCGATGGAATTAAATCAGTTAAGATTTCATGGTATTTCACCGAGCAAGCAGAGGTGCTCACAGGCTCTGCCATCTAGGTCATTGTGAGAGCCAATGGCAGAGAGGTGAGGGTGCGTTCCTGATGTGTGAGGCAGAATCGCTTGTGTGGAGGTGGGAGTCAGCAGCTCATAGAGTAGTGTCTGAGGTCTCGTAGTGTAGTGTCTGAGGTCTGGGGGATGTGGAGGTGGGAGTCAGCAGCTCATAGTGTAGTGTCTGAGGTCTGGGGGATGTGTCTTTTGTTCTAAGTCATCAGACAAATGCTAACCTCTTGTTCTGGATCCCAGATAGCCCAGGTAGTTCCACAGTCTACAGTAGTTCTCTGCCCATGCCCCGACTCCCCCAAGACCCTATTTCTCCTCCACCTCAAATCACTAACTAGTGTACCTTTATGAAAGTCAACCCCTGTGCCTGTTTGTTCCACATTCTTTTTTTTTTAATTTTATGTATATGAGTGCACTGTGACACACCAGAAGAGGGCATCAGATCTCATTACAGATGGTTGTGAGCTGCCATGTGGTTGCTAGGATTTGAACTCAGGACCTCTGGAAGAGCAGCTAGTGCTCTTAACCACTGAGCCATCTCTCTAGTCCTTGTTCCACATACTTTTGCAGCATTTCAGTTACCCATGATTTAAGTGGGACATCTCCCATTCTGTTCAGCTTTCAGGGATTTCCCTAGCAATCAGAAGAGAAGACAGTCTTAATTGTTCCTTCTCATGACAGAAGAGCAGATAGTCATTAGGTACTTTATGATTCAGAGTATTCTCGTTCCCAGAACTGCAGGCTCCCTAGTTCTTGTCACTTAAAGTATGGTGCAGACTCACAACAAGATTACCACTTCGGAGAAACATCAGAAAAGCAACACCTCAGGCTCTTCACGAAAGCTACCAGATCAGAGTCAGCACTTGTGCAGGCTCCCTGGGGTACTTGTATATTGGGGATCTAGGCAGTGACTGGCTCCCACTGTCCTAGCACAGCCTGCTTATTACTTATCTTACTGGCAAAATCTGGCAACACCTGCGAGTCTACTCTTGATCCTTGGTTTAGGTCTAGTCCACTTTTGCAAAAGACACTAACTACCTCGCCCTGCCCTCTTGGCTACCATCTACTTCAAATATGAGTCCATCTTGAGCCTACCTTTTCCCAAGAGACTACAGTGCCAAATTCCAGCAGCCTTGCAGTTCTACCAACTTGGGCTCTCCTCCAAAGCCAAGTGCCCCAGATGCCCATGATCACAGAGCGAGCTGGGTTCCTCCTCTGCTCAGTATGTATCCTAACCTCACTCAATCTCCTAAACTTCCTTTCCCACCATCGTGTGCTCCAGAACTTATGGTCTGTGAGCAGAAAACACTCCATCACCTTCAGCTGTCCCTGACCGTGCCCTTCCTCCTGTTGTCCTAACAAAAGCCTATTCCCCAGAGCACGTTCCCAGGCATGGCTTGAGTACAGGCTTTGCTCTGTCAATCTCCCCATAAGCTAGGGCTGATGTAGGGCAGCTCTTCTCTATGTTCCCATTCACTGTTTCTGGACTGTGTACTCTATTGTTTCTTTTTTTACTTTTATTTATTTACTCTCCATTAGTTTAAATCCGGGATGGGTACAGCATCACACGGATTCCGTGTTCAATGGCCTTTGCAGGAAGGTTGCTTCGGAATTTGGCACAAACCATGCCACTGTTTCCATGGGCCCGAGTTACTTTTCCCCAGATCACTCTGGTTTTGTTTGGTTTGCCTCCAGGAGTCACTGTATTGTTTTTTGCTTTGCACACATAAGCACACCTCTTGCCTAAGTAGAACTCAGTTTCATCTCGGAGCATAAACACCTTCAATTTTAAGAAGAGCTGTGTGCTCTCTTTGGTTCTGGAGGCCTCGCTTGTAGCCAGGAAAAATGGCCTTGCACCACAGCCTTCCAGACATACTTGGTTTTTTTTGTTTTTTGTTTTTTGTTTTGTTTTGTTTTTTTTTAGAAGTCCTGTTCCCTGCAGGCCTCCAAAGGCGCCAAGATGGTGGAAAGCTACTCTATTGTTTCTTTTTTTTTTTTTTTTTGGGCATGCTATATACATGTACTTGGCCTTGTGTGCTAGAAGCCTCACACACACACACACACACACACACACACACAGAGAGAGAGAGAGAGAGAGACAGACAGACAGACAGACAGACACAGACACAGACACAGACACAGACAGACACAGACAGAGACAGACAGACACAGACACACACAGAGATCTCATCTCTTTGGAGATCAGTGTCTCCATCTCTGTCTACTGTCTAACCATCCCTGTTGCTTCTACCTGTGTCAGGCCTCTATTTACTGGCTCCATCATCCCTCAGTGACTTCCAACTCCTCATGGGTAGTTTGTCAGTGCCTGGACCTCATTTTCTCCACTTCAGCTACCCAGCTTCATTGTTGTTGATGACCGCTTCACTTTGAGGACTCTTGACTTTAAGTATCTACTCTAAAGTCAACCTCTCACCCTACCAGCCCACTCACTCCATGGAAAATCTTCCCAGTGATCCTTAAGCACAGACCCCAACACGTCTTCCCCACAGCACTCACTACCACTCTTGGATGGCAGTGCTGTTGTGATAGTCACTATCTACCAAACATGGCTTAATTTCTTTGCCACATCTGCCTCCTCTTGACTCACAGGGCAAGCCCTGAGCTCAATCAGATCTGACTCTGGAAAAAAAAATAGACATGCTCATACGAGAAGGGGTCTAACTCGAAATTCACAGCCAGAAATCTGAAAGAGACACTCGGTGTTGCCTGGCAATCCCGCCGCATGCTCACAGCAAGTTCACTCGTCTATTCTTCGAGATGACTGCTTCACACCTTCCACTGTGTGCTCAAACTCCTACATCCTTCGCCCCACAATACTTCCATTTTCAAACCCAACAGCCACCGTCCTCACCGCATACTTGAATGCAATTAGGCAGACACTTGGAGACTTCCACTACCTATGGAAAGCCATCATCTGTGTCCTACCTGTTGTTTCCGTCAATCAAGCGTCCCTAGGTGGTTCAGAATCCAACTGTCTTTGTGTGTCCCGGTTCCCATTCATCTCTCTAGCCCAAAGAACCTGCTTCTAATGTTCTGCCTCCCTCCTGTTCCTCCATCTCTCTAGAATCTTCCCTTGGACAGACAAGCTTGTTCTCGGATTTACTGACTGCTGCACACTTGGCCATTTCTCTCTGTTCCACTTTATCTGTTCCCCTATGCAGCAAAGCTTCCTTTAAATAGAAGGTATCTCTACGCAGCCAGTATTTCTGCACTACCTCGTCTTCCTACCCCACCGCTACGCAGGGCTCCCATCAAGGCTGTTGGTGGCCATCGCCATTCTCACACTGCTGCCGTCCCTGCAGAAGTGGACACTCTTCATCCCTCTTTCCCAGAGCAGTGTATTCTCTTGGCTTTGGGAAGGGCTCACTCTCAGGGCCAACTCCCAAGTAACTGGCCTCTGTGTCCAGCTCTTTGCAGGTTCCTCCCTTTTTGCTGAAACTAAATATCCAAGTGCCTCAGGGTTCTGCCTGGGCCTCTTTCTCTTCCTTATCTATGTCCCTCAACCTCGGTAATCTATATGCAAATGTTTTAGATCTATATTTCCCGATTTAATCACTTCTCAGAGCTCAAGTTGCAAATATTCAGTAGCTGACTTAACATCTCTGCATGGATGTCTAATGGTGATCTTGAACTTGGCATGGTCAGAAGGAAACACTTGTTTTTTTCTTTTGGTTTTTAGTTTTTTGTTTTGTTTTGTTTTGTTTTGTTTTTGAGGCAGGGTTTCTCTGCGTAACAGCTCTGGCTGTCCTAGAACTCACCCTGTAGACCAGGCTGTCCTCAAACTTACTGAGATCCACCACCCTCTGCCTCCCTAGTGCTGGGATTAAAAGTATGTGTCACCACACTCAGCCAGAACAAAACTCTTGATGCCAAACACTCTGTTCCTAATCCTTGTACACACACACACACACACACACACACACACACACACACACACACACGCAAGCATTTATATGCACACACATCTTCACTTTTAAACTGCCTCCCTTCCTGCTCTATCCTTTCCCACCTTAGAAAGTGTTTCCACTGCTTACTGTGTTAAACCAAATATCTGAGCGTTCTCCTTGGTTTCTCTTTTTGAGCATCTACCCTCTCACCCTAGCCAGTTGACCAATTAAAGTTATTGATTCTACTCCAGAAATACATTGGAAAATGTCAATGATGACGCCATGTTTCCAACCTTACTGCGAGCACCATGCTCTAAGTGACTATCCTCTCTTCGTGGGCTGGTAGGATGAGAAATCGGTTTTAGATACTTAAAGTCTTCAAAGGTGAAGCTGTCTTCAGCAATAATAGGGTGGCAGGTGGTGAGTGTTGGGCTGGGTAGCTGAAGTGATAGGAATAGTAGGAATTCTTGGAGAAAATGGGGCCCAGGCACTGACAAATCATCCATGAGGAACTGGAAATCACTGAGAGTTGCCTGGTGGACATGTCAGATCATGATGTGCAGGTGAGTAGAGGGCTGACCTGGGGAGAAGCAACCAGGATGGTTAGACAGAGGCGGAAGCTGGAGACTAATCGGTGTTCTCTGGCTTCCATTCATGCATCCTTCTATTCCTGGTCCCCATATAAGAGCCAGAGAGATTTGTTAAAGACGTGTATCAGATCATGCCATATCCCTACTTACATTCCTTCTATATTGAGAGCAAAACACAAACCCAGGGGTTGTGACACACACACAACTCATTCTTCCCTTCCTTCCCCAACTTCAGTCATGTCTCATCCAACAACCACACCCCCTCCACTGTTTGATTGAATATACTTCTTTTCCTCCTTGGGACTTCTGTGCAACAAGGGCCTTAAGCACACCTCTTCCAATGAAAATCTGTTCCATACTTTCCAGGCGTGGCTTTCTTAATTATTGACCATCACGTGTCACTAGACCATAAAGCACAGACGAGCAAGAAGTTTTGCCTTAATCTGTGCTGTGCTCAACATAGTACCTGGGGATCCCAATAACTGTTTGTGGAAAGAAACATGAAAGAATGTTATTACAAAAAAAATGCTAATCTCCAACACTGCAGGGGTGATGTTTTGTCCACTCAGGAGAACAAAGCCTTTTTAACAACCTGTGTACCTTGCTGCATTTGAATACAAATGGCCATTTACTAATTACAAATTAGTCTTATCTGTAGAAGACAGCCTCGAGGGCAAGACCTCTAGCAGCAAATGCTCGGCAGTCAGGAGTTCAGTGGTTTCTAACTTGGAAGGTTCTTTATGAGTTTCTTTAAATTTTACTTTAAAAACATTCTGTCGGTTTGCCGATTCTAACTTCGGTCTTCAGTTGTGAATAAACAAGGTGTTGCTCTGTATAGTGGCATGATTCCTTAAGACTCATAATTCATGATCATTCATTCATTCATTCAACAAATGTGTGTTTGGTGCCACTATGGGAACATATAAGTGAACACAGAGATGAATTCTGTCCTCAAAGAGAACACAGTCTACTAACTAGACATATATAAATGCATTCTTGAAGTCACCAGTTAATGCATATTAATCTATGTAAGCAGGGTTCAATGGAAGGAGAAACCATAGAAAGATCTAGTACTGTCAAAGGAAGCTTTGTGAGTTTTGCTTTAATGCACTACTCGTTTAACCCACCCTCAAACCTAACAGATAGGGTTATATAGAAAAGGACACTGAGACTTAGAGAGATTGAACCATGACTCAGGTCAAACAGTGATCAAAAGCTTTTCAATGATAACAGGCTTTTAAGCCAAATTTTCTGGACAGGTTTTCCCCCACCAGCGTCTGTCTCTAAGAATTATTTGTCAGGGATATATACTCTGGGACACACCTTTCTGGTGCCATTTGCCTACGAGGTCACAGTGGCTGCCAACGTCTTATTTTATGTTGCTGGGTGCTACTGTAGGACAGTCCTTTCAGCCCAGCAGTGAGATGCCTTCAGGACCACACAACTGTCTCCTGCTCTCCTGGACCATCAGCGTCTCCTGCTTCATGGAAGTGCCTCCCTTCTTTAGCAACTAATGAAAAGACTACTTCAAGTGTTGCAATGAAAGCCATCTCCAGACTGGACTTGGGGTGTTGTGGAAGGGGGATTAAGATGGTGGCCCAGTTCTGGAAGTTGAACTATGTAGCTGGGGAAATTTGACATCAGCAAAATCTTTGCTATGTGAGAGGGATTCTCCCTCTGTAGTCCAATACAGAAAGAGTATCTTTTTTATTGTATGGATGTATAACCTGCCAATTAAAAAAAAAAACCTATGGCTTATAGGAAAGGGTAGAATAGAAGATGGGATATCCAGGAAATAGAAAGAATTCTGGGAAAGAGCAATGTGGGACGATTCACCCAGAAAGATCCCATCATGGAAGAACCCGGAGAGTCCATAAAAAAAAGAATAAGGTAATCCAAGCTCCGAAGAATCATTTGTAAGACTCAGAAAGGCAAAGGGCAGCTCAGGTATAAGCAGAAAAGTACAGGCAAAGGGACCGCGGCCCTTTGGGCCTTCCAGAGGGTCTGTCCATGCATTGTCTATGGAGAAGAGATGGCTCACATCTGGATGAACACATGTGAAGGTGGAGTTGGTAGTGGTGAAGCTAAGCTTGCTCCAGAATTAGGCAGGGCTGGGCCTAAGGTCCATGGGAGGGAGGATCAAACAAAAGTTTTGATATCCTAGAAGGCAGATCCTGAGCTGACTCTCTCTCTCGTCTCAGTGAGAGGACCCAGCCTGAGTACCTCCAAATGGGCAGCATGGAAAGGAAGCAGACAAGTACAGCTCCTCCTGCATCCAGGGAATGGGCAGGCTGGCTGGAGAGATAAGGCCAGGACACATGTAACACTCAGTCATAATGGTACGGAGTCCATGACAAGCTTCAACTGGAGTGGCTTATGTTCTAGGCTGCTCCAGAGAAAACTTAAACACCCAGGAAAGTTGAACAGGCTCTTGAAGAAGCTAATAAAATCAGCCAAGAACCATAGGATTAGACTGGAGGGGATCAGAATGAGTGAGCAGGCTGGGCTGCTGTAAACTATTGAAGGATAACTGGGCTTTGCTAGGGAGAGGGCTCTTACCCTCTGCATAGTTGATCCCTGGCCATAGGCCTGAGCCATTACAATGGGAAACACCAGAGCCTTGGGACCCTCAAGTGTGCTCATAGACAGTATCCAACTGTAACTTAGATTTATTCTACTGATCACCCGCTGGTCTCAGCCACTCTTCAGACCTGTTGCTTAGAGCTACTCCTGAGTGCTGACCTTGGTCGAACTGCTTGGTGAGGATTTCTGTACCCCTCTGAACAGTATCTCCAGCTGGTCTAGATCAATTCCTGTAGCCTTAGCCCTGCATGACCCTCCTGGCTGCCTCTTAAGCCCCTCTGATAGAGTACCCTGGGGTCATCCATCAAAACAGGCTCAACCCAGAACTGATGAGGTATGGAGAGGAACTATGAAAAAGATCATGGCTTTGTTCCAAAGCTCTGCTATCTGCAATATTCAAAAGAGATCACATAGAGTCACATCAAAAAAGTCACCTCCATGGCCTCCATGGCCCCAAACAGAGCTATGGCCTTAATGGTGTAAGCACACTGAGCAGAAACGTTATGATCACTCGGGGTTATAATGTAGCCTTAACTGACCTATAGAGAGCCAGAAAGGCATTGTATTCCTCTAGGGATGGCCACACTCTCAGGAGGGAAGCAGGCAAAAATATATATGCAGGTAAACACATGCAGGATGCCACAGGTATGCAATGCCATATAGTTATGAATTACAGCAAACATATAAATGTGCCCATTGACATGCATTACACACACACACACACACACACACACACACACACACACACCTGTCTGTGAAAGCTACCTTACCCCTTAAATTCCCAGAACAAAGTGAGATTGGCATGGGTGACCCCTCTGCTTTGCAGTCTCCCATGTGTGGTGCCTTTGGGGAGCCCTCCCCTCCTTCTGTACTATGAGTGATATCGTTAAGGCTCTCAAAAGATTTAAAGCCATCTTCTGCTAATGTCACCTGCCACTTAATGGTGGCAGGACTGATCTTTGTTTATTCACAACGCATTTTCTTTAGCTAAGCAACATTAAATTGGAATCAAAGTATGTGAGGACCATGTGATTATTCTTGGCATGGCTTTCCCTTCACTTACATTTGTCTTGCTGTTCATTCAGTGCAGGGAGACCATTCATCACAAGAGGGGGCTTTAGAAGGGGGCTTCATCAGCAAAGGCAACCTTCAGCTTAGCCCCCAGCTCCCTCGGGCCCTCTCCAGTTTATCTCAAAAAAAAACACTAAACCCCACCCCTCCCTCTCATGCTCAACTGTGCCCATTATTCAGATAAGAATTAGGCAATTTAATTACATACCTAGATGCTCAGTCAAATAACCTTCCAATTGAAAGAGGATGGCCAGGTTGGAGCTAAGGTCATCAAACCCTGGCTATGCCTGAAAATGTGACTAATTAAATAGCATCCCTACATCAGGGGGTAGTCAGAGTGACACTGATTGACAAGCAACTTGAAAACTCCAAAGCTTGTTAAAAACCAGTCTAATTGCTCTTAATTTTGGGCAGATTGGGATCAGCTATCTAAAGATGGCTCTGCCAGAGTGGCTGCATTCAAAAACTTCACAAATCACCAGTCTGCCGCTGTTCCATGAGTGTCTCATTCTCCTTGAACTAGCAGACTGACTAGACATGCGTTTTTATCATTGACATAAGAGAATAGCAAGAGACTCTGCTTCGCATGTTACGTCTCCTAATAGCCCATCATTTGAGGTGAGAGTCGCAGCTAATCCCAGCACCAATGACACAGAAAAGTATATTCTATTCACAGCAGGAGGAGGCGAGGGAACAAATATTTGCCAAACAATAAGCCAAACCAGGGTCAGCAGACTCAGCAGACTGTATAAACAGAGAACCACATAATAAATACCATATGCTCTGAGGACCATGAGGTCTCTGCCATAATTACTCAGCTCTACTGCTAGGTTCTACAGGCACTTGTAAGCAATAGAGAAACAAGTGGGCATGGCATTGACCAAAACAGGCTCGGTTTGCCAATCACTCTCTGAAGCGAGCTGGTTTGGATGATGGGTTAGGGTTAGATGTCCATTGCTAGAGTTTCTCCATGGGTAGTTCTGGGCAAACCTCATCAGAAAAACTGGGAAGAGAAAGGTCATGCACGTGTTATACATACAGGTTCCTAGCCCTGCCTTCAAGCTTCCCAGCCCTGACCTACAGAGTCTGAGTCTGGGAGATGGCACCCAAGACTCGGGAGGTTTAACAAAGCCTTCTTGGGACTCAGATACACGGTATTAATTGATTCTATCTAGAGTGGATGGTCTTGAAGACCCCAGAACGTCCCAAACTCGAGATCCATGCTTGTTGTGAAAGTTGCTTTAGAGGGTTCTTACTAATTGTGTATATGTACGTGTAGATGTAGGTCTGTGTCCATGGGTGAAAGTGCCCGCAGAGGCCAGAAGAATCGGATCCTCTGGAGCTAGAATTACGTACAGTTGTAAGTTGCCTGTTGGGAGCTGGGAACCAAACTTGGGTCCTCTGCAAGAACAGTTTGTTTTCTTAACCCTGAACCATCCATCTCTCCAGCCTCTTGGGAAGTCTTTAAAGACAAGGTTCTCAGCTCTCCTCTCTGATCTACATTTTTAACCTTGCCTTTTCCCTTACACACCTGTCTACCCAAATGCTGAGACCGGGGTAAGAGGCCTTTAGACACACTTAGGGTTTCAGGATCACGAGTTCAGAGTGGGACCCTCTAGTGGGTTCTTCCTTTAGTAAGGCACCCCAGGCACCTCCTGAGCCCCATCTGGTCTTAGCCAGGCCTGCTCAGAGGAAGACACATGGTTACATTCACTCATCTCAGCAAACCAGCAAACACACTCAGGCCCGCAGGGCTGGCTGTGGAGAGAGGCAGGAGCCCCCTCTGTAGTTTTCTTGGAGCATCCCGAATGCCTCCCTCCACAACACCATTGACAACCTGTGTACTCTGGTAAACAATAATTTCTCCAAGTCTTACAAAAGCTTCACTCTGACAACATCTCCCATGAAACCCACGCTCGCCTGAGGGAAGTCATATCTAAAGTGTTAGGATTTATCTAGTGGAATGTTCGCCAACTTCAAGACCCAAGTGACGATAGATACTAGAGTCTACAGCATTCAAAAAAATGTTGTTAGAGCATTTCCTGTCTGCCGCCATTCATTAGCCTAAGCGCTAGGGGGGAAATCCATCCAACAGGTATGGTGGATTCTCAGCTAATTAAGAACTTTGTGTGGAAAAAAAGAAAAGCAATTATCATTCTTGCTATACACTGAAGAAAATCAACACTGATAGATTGAAACTATCCCATGGTGATGATCCATCCCCAGTTCTCTAGGGGTCTTTCTCCTTTTGACCCATACTAGCTTCCAGGCAGGGCACTCTGGTCTCCAGGGAAGCCACATGTCTCTCTAACAATTGATTTAGCAGTATAGACCCCCATAAAGCACAACACACAGAGAGCAAAGGTGACCTGGTTTTCTGTTTGTTTGGTTTTTTTTTTTTATCTTGCTCTGATTTTTAGCGTTGCTGACATTTCCATATTTGTGGCATTTGGTTATGTATTAGGCATTTAAGATGCATTTATAATATTAACCTTTTTAGAAGGGCCACTTTTAAAGCAGTCATCCTTGCCTGCTTAAAATGCAACTCTGAATGTTACCTGCAATTCCAGCAGTTGGAGTTAATGAATCAAAGCTCTGAAATACAGAGATGAGTGGGAGGTGGCAGGGGACGGAAGGATTTGCTAACAAATGACCTCCAGCCAAACAGCAGACACCCAGCCAAGTGTCGCCACTGCTGAGTTTGGCTCTGTCCCTCTTTCCTGAAGCTAAAACTGTGTCACAGTCCCTACCTTCATCAGATGTCAGGAGCCCAAGAAAGGGGAGCAAGGTCTGCCACAAGAGGGGGAAAGCACCCCTACTTTTCTTGGGGTCCAACTCTGAAGTTGGCTTTTTCTCTTCATTAGTCTCTCCCATCAGGTATCTGCACAGACGCCAAATGGCCTTTTAAAATCTAAACAATCCCAGGGTAGCTTGTCCAGGGAACACAGCAGAGGTCAGCAAAATGTGGTCCATTGGTCAAATAGCTGTGTTCGTCTTTATGAATACTTTGACCTGAAGCTCGGCCTTTCCTGTTGGTTTGCACACTGCCAACGATGGGTTTTAAATTGTTTATCTTTTTTTGTCTTTAATACTTCAAGACAGTATCACATCCTATAGCCCAGGCTAACTTGGTACTCACTAGGAAGCCCAGGCTGGCCTCCAACCTCAAACTCATAATGATCCTTCTGTATCACTCTCCCACAAGATCTGGGATTACACTCAGGAGCCACTATACTCTACTAAGTGGTTTCAAGGCAGCAGAACTGAAGAGACCACATGAGCCACAGGACCAAACACTTTTCCTCTAAAAACCTTCCTGACTACAGCCTGCCAGTGTGAGCTCAAAGGCTTTGAGGGGCCTCCCTTTGCTGCCAGTCTCCTCTGGAGGTAACCCCACCTCCTCCAATGCTGTGCCCTAGCCCAGAGTCTCTTAACCTTTTCATTAGTACTCCCCATTAGAGAAAATGCTTTTTTACAAAATTCAAAAGTGATTTGGGAAGGAATAAAAACCCCCACAAGGTAAAAATTTCCATCTTGACCATTTCTATGTGCACAGCGGAATAGTGCTAAATATATTCATACGTTACATAACCAATCTCCAGAGCCTTTTAATCAACCCGAACTAACACTCAGTACCCATTAAACAACAGCTCTCCTTCTCGCCCCTGGCACTGCCATTGGGATTCTGTTTCCACGGATTTGATGACTCTAGAGGCTTCACATAATGGAATCACACTGGACTTCTTTCATGACTGGCTCCTAAGTGAACTGCTTAGCAGTGTGTGTGTGTGTGTTCAAGTATGTACATGCAGATACACTGCCTCATGCACACCCATGTAAAAGCCAGAGGTGAACCCAGGAGTCTTTCTCTATTGCTTTCTCTATCTTATTTTTGAGACAGTATCTCTCACTAAATCTGTAGCTTGCCATGGCCAGCCATGATGGTCCAGGTATGTTTGTCTTCTCTTCCCACTCTCCGGCCCTGCCTGGTACTGTGGTCAGAAACAATCACCACCACAGTGTCTGACTTTCTTACATGGGTTCTAGGTCCCCATGCTTGCAAGGTAAGCATCTTACCAACAGAATCCATCTCTCCACCACTGTAATATTTAAAATATTTCCCCTCCCCAAGAGTCATAGAGGATGCTTCAGCCCTGCATCTGTGGCCACACCCACATACAATGCCTTGCTGCTTCTTACCCCTGGGTTCTGTACACTGTCACATCTTCCCAGAGTTCCTTTGCCCTCACTTCTTCCAACTACACTCAGATGTCAGTTCTTCTGAGAAGCCATCGGATTCTTCTGTTTATGCCGTCTACCCCTGTCCCATGGGCTCCACTTCTGCCACATGTATGTCACAGGAAGCTGCCTTCTGTCTCACCCCAAACTCCACGAGACCCTAAGGGAAGGCTCCTTTGCCTTTTCAGAATACTTCAGTCTCCAGAACATCCCATCTCTGTTCTCATCCTGTGTAGTGCTGGGAGCAGAGGACACCCACAGAGTCCTACCACATGAATTTGCCATTTATCTCACCTCACAGGAATGCTCAGAGCAGGCCTAGCCTCTGTGACCAAGTGAGAAAAGTGAGACTTGGGAAGGTCTTGTGGACTTCTGTCCCAGGTCACATGACTTAAAGGAAGTATGGGTGGCAAGCTGTTTGAAGTGAAATCGGTCAGGGTTAATTTGGTTCCAGCCATTAGCTGCTATAGGCCTTTGAACAATATCATTCCTGGATACCTCAGACTCCACACCTGAGCAACATAATGCCACAGGGAGTGAGGGACCCATGAATTGGTTTGTATAAAGAACTCAGGCAGCACTCAAAAGTGGCAGGCATTTCTAATCTGTTTTTAAGTGTATATATGGGGCATATGTGTATGCGTGTATATGCATGTAGAGGCTGGTGCACAACCCTGGCTTTCCGTTTCAGTAACATTGTCCACCTTCTTTGAGACAATGCCTCTTATGGGCCTGGAACACAACAATTAGGCTAGACTGACTGCAGTGAGCTAAGAGTGCCAGGGCTCCTTCTGTCTCTGCTTTCCCAGGTACTGTGTTTACAAGCATGCCTGACACTTCTACATACTTCTGGGGATAAAAGTCAGGCCCTTGTGCATACAAAGTACATGATTTAACAAATGATCTGTCCCCTGGCCCCCATTGCTAATCTCATCAACAGTTGAGCTGGGGTTTGCCCTTGGAGCTCCCAGCCTGGAAAGTTCTGTTTATGTCACATCACCAGGTACCACTGTGCTCACAAGCACTGGGAACAAACGGTGTCAGGCCCCCAGATTCCGTGGGACTAGGGTTGTCCACTAGCCTCCACAGGTCTCATCCAGGTCTCTGAGAGCAGGCAAGGCATCTCAGGAGCACGCAGCCAGGAGCCCAGATTAGAAGAGAGGAAGCTGGAAACATTCAGGATATATTTCCATCCAATCCTCGCAGCCTGATGAATCACCCTCCTCTGCTCTAGGAATATTTCTGTCTCAAGACCAAGGCCATTTGTGCAGATTGAGAGCCTTCCCCACTCCTCTGTGCTGGATAGAGCACAGTGACAGATCTGACCGCCCAGCTCCTATCTGTATCAGTCAACTGAAGCCCTGCTACCTTTTGTCTTATCAAACAGACCTGGCTTTAAAGAACCCATTAAATGCTAGCCACAGGGGTGTGGTGTGAAGGAGGCAGGGACATAATGGGATACAGGGAGTCAAGGACAGAAGACAAGGAGAAAGGGAGGGAGACAGACAGGCAGACAGACAGACAGACAGACAGAGTGAGAAAGACAAACAGACGGGGAGAGAAACAGAGTGACAAGGGAAGAGAGATGGACAGACCAGGAGAGGGAGACAGACGCAGAAACAGAGGCGGCGGCGGGGAGGGGGGGCCTGCTTCTGAGAAATGCTGTTCACTCACCGGGAAGGTCTGTTTCTCCTGGCCTCTATGTTCCCATTTGCATTAGGCGTTCCTGACACCTCGCATAGCCTTTGGGTTCAAACTCCCATGTTACTGCATGGCCATCCAGCCATGTCATCCTCTCCTCAGGGACCAGCAAAAGAGGGGGCAGCCGTCTCAGGTACAAGATTTAAAGTATGCCAAAAACTTTCAATAGCCCAGATGAGAAGCATTTTAATGTGACACTTTTTCAAAGAAAAGTCAAAGGTGTAACTGTGGCTGTAGCACAGTTGATAAAGTGCTTCTCTGGTATAAACAGAGCCCCGGGTTCGATCCCCAGCACTGCATTCAACCGGCCTTGGGGGGGGGGGCACACCTGCAATCTCAGGAGGCAGAGAACGGAGGATCAGAAGTTTAAGGCCATCTCCAGCTACATGGCAAGTTGAAGGTCCGTTTAGGCTACACTAGACCCTGCCTCAATAAATAAAAGCTGGAAACTGCTGGAGATGACCATATTCAGTAAAGTAAGCCAGTCTCAGAAAGACAAATCTTAACATGTTTTTTTTTTCATTTTTGATTCTGAGATTTTATAAACATATCAAACCGTGTGCATGTGCTTCTGCATGTGTGCGTGCGTGTGTGTAAAACATGAAGGAATAAGCAAAATTGCCTAGGGAAACAAAAGGAATTAATGGGAGATTGGGGAAGAAATGGGAAGAGAGAGATTGGAGGGGACATATGCAATGTACAACATGTAGTTTTTAAATGGTTTTATGTACGTAGACCCATGTGAGCATATACAAAGAAAAAAATAAAAATCCATGTTAAAAGGACATCTGTGACGCTCAAAACCTGCCGTAGATGGAGACAGCATCCTCAGCCTGGAACAGCAGCTTCAGGCTCCAGTATGGCTTAGCGTGGCTCCTCTCCTGCCTCCGATGAAGATTCATCAGAACCTGCGACTCACTAGAGACATGGTGGTTGTGTGCTATGTTTGAAACCATCCAGAGAGCCTGGAGGATCCCAGAACATTGTGGAACAGTCTCAGGAAGCTGAATTAGGGCTCTCTGGGATGGTCCACACCCTGTGGGATGAAGGGATGAGCAGCAAGCATAGAAGAAAAGAATTCTCCTCCATTCTGCAAATCTATACGGGAAGAGGGTGCAAGCATGGAGCCTAGTCCTAAGGCTTGGGTGGACTGGTACCAGAACTCCAGGGACGTCCTTGGGAAAGAGGCTTATCAGATCCTGGCCTGTGGGAATCCCAGCCCACTTTGACCCATCAGAAGGCACTTTATTGCTATGGTTTCCTCACCTTGTACTGCAGGGCTCAGGCTCGACTCCCACCTCCAGCTCTCAAGGGAATCTCTTTGTTCTCTGTCCCTTCTTTCCCATTCACTGACCCTCCAGCCCCTCCAGCCTGGGTTCCAGGTTCTTCTCTGTGTTTTTTTCCTGCCTTCCGACTCTTTCCATACCCCGAGTGTCTTTTCCCATGATCATGACCAGGCCACCTGACCCCACAGCCCCTATACAATGTTCACACTGGGTAGGTGGCATGTGTGGTTTATTGACATCTGCCCATATTCTCTTCTGATCCCCGTGTCCCTCCCAACCCTGGGACAATCCATTCTCAAATCTCCCACAGCTCCTAGCATTTGTGTTTCTCTGTAGCTAAGACTGCTCCTCTCTCTCTCTCTCTCTCTCTCTCTCTCTCTCTCTCTCTCTCTCTCTCCCCTCCCCTCCCTCCCTCCCCCGTCCCTCCCCCACTTCCTGTTCTCTTCCTGGGAATTTGTTAACCATCCTTGTACAGTGATAGCATTCAAACGTCACCCCTGTTCAAAGAAAACTCTGTGACCCAGCTCCTTCTATGTTGTAAATCTCTAGTTTCTTATAGCCTTGTGCATCTGGCTTGGGAGCCAGAGGACAAGGTATGAGTTTTTTGGGAACTGAAGCTCACCCATCCTTGTGTCTCTGAGGTGAGTAACTAGACTTCATTACATTGGTGCACATTGGGCCATTATCTTCTCGACCTCCGATTCTGCTATCTGTTTGTCCTCTGTGGTGACAAGACGACCGTAGGGAAACATCCCCTTTCCTTCACAGCCCTTCAGAAGTTCAGGCTCTCCTGGATGCTTTGGATTTACCAACCGCTCTCAAATGTCTTCAGATCTAGCCTGAAGCACTAGAAGACACTCAATGCTGAAGCCCATCCCAGAGGTTTGAAACTTGCCGTGCGCACTTGATCTCTGTGATAGCCTGAGTTTCTCAGACGGTGTAAGTCACGGTCTTTCCCAGCCAGCAGCAGGTGGAGGGGTCCTCACCGCTTCTCTATGAGAATTAGCTTAAATGGATTCTGTGTTGTTACCCCGCCCACAGAAGGCACTGAAGCCCTTGGCCTCCATTACCGTTATCAATTCTGTGCTTTCTAGTTCGAATGGCGTAGCCATCATTTTGACGTGGGCTTGTTTTCAGCTTTTAGTGGTTTAAATGCATCTCATTTCTGGAGATTTTAGGTGTCTGGCAATTATCATTTTACCTGGATGTTAGTGCTGATATTAGCCTAACTGCTCGCATTTATATTTTCCCATCAGTGGGTTCTCACAGTTTAATGTAAAAGGGGATAATAGACCTATCTCTCTTGAATCCAGCTGCCAAGCTTGGCTCACATTACACTGGTTCATAGATGTCGGGGGGATAGGAAATGATCGGCCGGCTAGTCAGCCCCAAGTTCTCCCGGCGATGGGTCACTCCCAACTTACTATTGTCTCCTAATAGTTTACACCGCGTTATTTCATAATTGCTTCCTGGATCTTGCTGACAACTCGTGTGTCTGTAGTTCGCCTGCCTCTTCCTTTCGTCTTCCGCTGAGACTGCCATCAGTCTCCCGCTTGCCCCAGGAAGGCGCCCCCCATCACCTGCTGAATACACAGGACCCTTTGTGGATCCTTGTCAGAGAGGATGACGCATGAGCCGCCATGAGCTAAGGTTGGGGTGCCCCTCTTTAGAAGAGAGGCTGTTGCTGGCATTCTAAATACCCCTCCTGCATCCCACCGGCCACCTTGTCTTTTCTGATGAGGGCTCAGCATCCTCTTTATGTGAAAATTTGCTTAAACTGATCAGTGGGGTCTATTTGGGACATGATGTATGGCTGTGATCATGGGTCAAAATCAGGAACAGTCCAACAGTCTGATTATTCTGTTTTCCTGGACAACTCTAGCTCCCAGACAGAGCAGAAGAGGCAAACTGGGAAGTGCACGAGATTTGGGGCCACAAAGATCCAAAATTGAACCCCACAGTTGCCTTTTGTTCCTTTAGTGTCTCTCTTCACTTCTGAGCCTTGGTTTTGTATCTATGAAATGGGTACATTAGCACCTCTCTCATAAAGTGCCTCAGTTAATGCTCTGCCCTCTGAGTTTATTTTAGGATAAGGAAAAGTTACAAATGCCCCTTTTAGAATCCGTAGGCTCTGGAAGTCCTTAGGGTTCCAACTAAGTTTCAAACCCTGAAACAAGGGTCCTCATGCCAAGGGGACTTGGGATATAATTGCGCTAGTGAGACACTTAATTTTAGACTTAGAGCAACTGAGCAGTGTCCTTGTCTGTCTCCTTCCTGGGGACGTTGAATGCCTGCATTTTGCAACCCCAGGCTGAAGAAAGGGTTTGTTGTGCCAACAGCAATGAAGAAGGGTCTTCCTCACAAACCCGTCTTTTGTTTAAGGAGCATATCCAGCCCCAGGCTCTAGGAAAGGACTCTCCAAACCATCAGAAAGGAAGCATCAGCGTGTAAAATGCAAATCTGCCACTGGCAGGAGAGGAGCCTTCCTACCCAGAATCCTCCTTGGCTCCCCGCCCCCAAGAGCCTGTGAGCAACGTGAAATGACATTTCTAACATGCAAAACTTTTTAAATTGCTTCTTGACTATTTTCATACTTAACACCATTTATTTATTTGAATAAGGGTTATTTTACCGAGAAAGGAATGCTCGCTCTCGAAGGAAGAAGAAAATTCACATCATCAAATCACCAGAAAACAACTGTGGTTCTTTAAACTTCTTTGTGAATTTTCCTGCTGTCATTTTGCGGTGCTGAGGTATTTTCGTCTAGTTATAATTCTGCACACGCGATTTTGATTCTATCTTCTCCCTTTCACATTTTAATATTTTAATATAAAAAGTCCCCTGCCCGGTGACTCTCTGATATTCTCTTAACCAACAGTGTGAGTCTCCCCCCAACTCCCAGACTGGGCTCAACCCCTGTAATTGCTGCGCGAACACGGAATGTCTGGGTTGTATCCAATTATTTCACAGTAGAAATAAGACCCTGATAGGCATCTCTTGGCACGAAACCTTCTCCACATTTGAGGCTGTTTGCTTTGAAAATTACCTGGCCAAAAGAAATGGACAGTTTCTTATTTCTCCTAATCCATATAATCAAATAGTTTTTTTTTCAAGTCATTTTTCATCTTAAAAACAAATAAACAAAAAAAGAAGTGTGGAGGAGTAGCCTTCCGGCACCCCAGAAAGGCAGGTTCCTAAAAGCCGATTTAAAAATCTATCCTCTCATAAGGAGACAATAGGAATTTGAGAGACCAAATATTGACTTGAGAGAGAGAGAGAGAGAGAGAGAGAGAGAGAGAGAGAGAGAGAGCATGTGTGTGTAGAGGCCAGAGATCAATGTCGGGTATCAATTGCTCTCTATCTTAGATTTTAAGGAAGGTCCCTGACTGAACCTAGAGTTTGTAGGTTGGCTAGACTGGCTGGCCAGCAAGCCCCAGAGGATCCTCTTGTCTCCACTTTCCAGTCTAAGAGATTACAAGCAACTGGAGTACTCTGTTTTACCTGGGACCCTGATTTTACATGAGGACTGGGTACTGATCTTAAATCTTCCTGCTTCCATGGCAAACACCGTACCCACTGGGCTATCTTCCTAGCCCTAAAGATTGATCATTGGCAATTGAAAAGAGAACATAGAGGTAATAAGACAGATTGATACCTAGAAGGCAACAAAAAATTCAGGAGGAAGAAAAATACCCCTCTTAGGCATTGTGTCACAATTCCCACACGAAGATGAAGTTTTGGGAGGAAGAATAGAGGATGTGACTCAACCTCACAGCTGCCAGCCCTGTGTGGCCACTAAGCCCTTGCAATGTGACTGGCCCAAACCGAGGGGTACTCTCTGAGCATAAAAGGCACGCCATCTTCCAAAGACACAGTGCAAGAATAAACAAAATGCCAGAAGCCCATCATGAATTACACTTGTTTATTGCACAGTGATGAAACTTTATATTGGCTTAGATAAATCTTGAAAATTAATTTCACCCGTTCCATCCAACTCTCTAAAACTAAGGTGATCAGAAGGTATGGAAACGTCTTGCGTTGCATTTCTTCTGGCAGCCTCTATGGGAAGCGACTGTGGCATTTGTCTCCCTTACCTGGGACCTGGGAGGGAGGATGAGGGAGTCAGGGGCAAGGTGGATCAAGGGCTCAGACAAGGAGAGTCACAGGGAACCTCTGTGGGGTGATAAAGACCAGCCAACCAGTACCTGTGCAATACTAACCCTCATGGTAGGCCAGAGTTACCTAATGGGTTTTAGTTATTTGAAAGGAAGTGCACGTGTGTGTGTGTGTGTGTGTGTGTGTGTGTGTGTGTGTGTGTGTGTGTGTGTGTGTGTGCTCTCCTCCTTGTTATATGAGACAAGGCCTCTCACTGGCCTACGGTTCATCATTTTGCTAGATGAACTGGCTCCTATCAGGGATCTACCTGCCTGTCTCAGTGCCCCAGTGCTGAGTATACTAGGAAATGGTGGTGCCTTTAAAAGCACAACCACTGGGTTCAGTGGATGGAAGTCAAGTGCTCAGGCATGCGAGGTAAGCACTCTCCCAACTGAGCTGTCCCCCAGACTCACCTGAGCTTTGAAAGGCACTGATGTGCTGTAAGTGCTCTGGGACCCCAGGACCCTCATTCAGATGGCCGCTTATTCTCCTGAAACTCCATATTGAGGTGATCTCAGTATGTAGGCAAAGTTAGAGCTGTCCAAAGGAGGTATCTGCTTTGACCCTGTCCCGATGCCTGTTCACACAAACACGCTGGATAATACCTGCCTCCTCCTATCCGTTTTCTCATCAAGAAACCAGTGCGAGGTCCAAATGATGTCATCTGTGAGAAAGTATCTAGCGAGTTATCTAGTCCATAGGAACTGCATAATAATTATTACTGTTCTACCTTACGAGTTGCGAACTTCTCCTGCCTGGCATGACACAGGGCTGTCTGGGGCCCAGGAGTCCACTTGTGTGGAAATGCATACCACTAAAGGCAGCACTCTAAAAACGTGCCTTTTCCCACGTCAGCACGTTTGGGGTCAGCACCTTTTGGTGTTTCAGAATTATTTTTTCAGAAGAAACTAAGGCGGTGGCCAGCTGAGTAAATATGAGAGAGCTGTGGTTCTAAAGGCAGGCAAGGCCTCTGATTTTAGGAGCCGAGTCACACAGACAGAAGACTCTGTCTCCAGCTGCTCCATCACTTTGAATGAACAGCTTCATCTCTCTGAGCCTTAGTGGTCTTATCTGGACAATGAAGACAATAGGAATTTTTGTTTGAAGAGTATTATCAAGAGGAATACAGGAGAAAATGTATCCAGTGTAGTACTTGGATATAATGGGACAAAGTCATGCAAGTATCTTAGCCAAGCAAGCTCAGATTTCTGTCCCTGAATGCTGAGGAAGTTGTGGATGCCCAGAATCCTTGGTGATAACATGCGGCAGTTGAACCCACAGGTCCGCTGTGGGCCTATCTCTGTGAGCCAACACCTAAGAAGCAAAGATACCCATGCATGAATGAAATGCCAACTTAGGAAGAAGAATAGAAGTAGCAAGGACATGTGGTACAGTGAAGGACTATAGCAAAAGTGGTCAGAAAGAATGGGGAGAGAGTAGGCTCTAAGCCACAGGCAAGGCCTGCATGCCAGGTTAGATGTCATGTGGTCTGACACAATGATGAACTTACCTGGGCCTCTGTCTCTTCACCCACAAGGTAGGGTCAATGCAAGTGAGCCAGAGGGTGTCATGAGGACTCATGAAGAGTGCCTGTGTGCCGAGCCTGGCTCAGTACACGCAGTCTCTATTCTCAAGAGCCTGGCTACTGGTCTCCAAAGCCTGACCTCAGCCATGCCAGAGGCCAGATGTCCAGAACCATGTAAATGCAGAGTGAGTTCGGTATCAAGATAGAGCAGAGACCTGAGAGTCCTTCAGCAGATTTTCAGTCTTGTAGAGGCAAAGTTCCTTCCCTCAAAATGAGCATGCATGTACACACAAACACACACATACACACAAACACACACATGGGGTAGGGGCCACAGAGCAACCTCTAGCAGAGGTGGAGAGCCACAAGAACAGGTAAGCTTCCTAAGGACACACGTGCCTCTGGAGAAATCTGGTGCCTTCCCTCCTCCTAGAACATACTTCTCCTCACTGTTGGGGTCCGTTTCTTCCCACAAGGAGAGGAGAGTTCAATCATGTCTATTCTGCGCTTTTAGACAGCTCCATACACTTAGCGCTTCTGCTCTCCATAAGCCTGCAAGGGCAGGATGATGCCCCACAGTGACTGTGAAAAAACGGGGACCTCAGGAGCCTGAGTGTATTGTCACAGGTGGGAAATCAGCCAAGGACACAACCGAGGTTTGAACTCAACTTCTCTTATGCTGGTTTTACTAAGTAAACTCAAGTACTCCTGAAAAGAAAGGTAGTTACTTGGACATAAATGGGGACCGGATCCATTGGTCATGTGATGAGCTTTTTCATCTTGCCCATGCTACCCCTGAACTTAGGGCCTCATCTATCACATTTGTAAAATATGAGTATTTCCCAAATGGCTACTGAGATTGCTTCCAGATGTGAGCAGTTGTGCCAGGTAGTCTGAGTCCTGCTTGTCACCCAAAGTTCATCTGTCCCTGCTTACACAGCAGCCTTATAACAAGTGACCCCCTCAGCCAAGGACTGAACCATGCTAAACGCTGCTTGTGACAAGCACCTGTACCCTTCTGCACCCCAGATCCAAAAGCATCCCATAAAGTGAATTCCATCAGCCCAATTCCACCAAAGAGGAAGCTGAGGCTCTAAGAGAAGAAGAGACGTTTAGCCACCACTCTACTCATAAATGAAGCAAAGGGATTCAGACTTGCAGCTGCTTCCTCAGCCTTCTTACCTCACTATTCAAATATTGGCTTTCTTAAATCCCGGGTTTTCTCTCTGCCTCTTAGGAAAGTTTATTTTCAATGAGGAAATCTCTTGGCCAGTCAGCTTTCCCTGAGCTCCAGGAAAAGGCGGGAATCCACCGAGAGGGGTCAGGTGTCTGGAAACACTCAGAGCCATCCCATCTCTGTTATTAGCAGGGATGTGTGCATATGCATGTGCGTGTGCGTGTGTCCATGGTTAGTATCAGAGGGTTTGCGGAATTTATATTTTTATAAACTTTCATAAGCAACAACTAACTGTTCTGAAGGAAAGATAAAGCAGAAGCAAGGGTTTTCTTGTCAGCTCCTTAGCCTAGTTATTCTTCCTTCATGAGAAAAAAGAAGCAAAAACTGCCAGGCAAAGAGGAGTGGTTGAGAAGGGATCCAAAGAGGGAATAGGAGTAGGAGAGAAAGTGGGGTTCATGAGGTTCATGTGTGCCTCCCAAGAGACCGTGTTTCGATATAGAAGCTTGGACACTGGAGGCAGTGGTATTGCAGGTTGACGGGCTGGGTCCCAAGATCCACAGCATCCATGGCGATTCTAAAAGAGGAACAAGAGAGCAGAGGTGAGAAGGAATCATAGAGAAGGGAGGAGAAAACAGGAGACCTACACAAAGGCCAGTTTCCTTTGGCTGATGATCCTCCATGCAGCTCAGCTAACTACACAAACACACTGCCTGCGGCCCCATCAGCACCAAGGCCAGCAGCCACGTACCCACCCCACTTCCCACTTTCCACTTCCCTGGTTCACCAAGCCCAGAGCAAGCAGGCGCCTTTTGTAGCATGGTAAATGCCCTTCCAGGAGCCTGTCCTTCAACTTCCCGCTCATCTCCTGTTACCTTCTGCATTCACTTCACTAGGCTGCCTTAGCAAAGCAGCATAAACTGAATGGCTTCAAAATAAGTGGGACTGGTGCCCATTCTTCCAGGAGCTCAGAAGAGGAGATGATATGGCATGGAAATAGACAATTACCCTCAGTACAAAGCTTGCTATACTAGAAGCATGTGAACTACAAATTCATTGGAAGGGACCAGTATTCCCGAAGCTATGGGAACAATATCACTGTTTGAGGCCTGAATTGGGACAAACAACTACTCTCTCTTTCCTGTAATATTACTGTCTGTTTCTGCTACCTGCGGCCATTCATGGTCTGAACACAGTAAGTGGGAATTTTCAGACATGTATTATTTCTAAATTTTAATTGTGCATCATTCTAGCTGGCATGGTGGAAACCCCATGTCTCCCAGCTCCGTGCTGACCTGGATGTGAATCTATGAGGCATGCGTGCTAGGCACACTACTATTCCTACCTTAGCAGGCATACTGTCACAAATCTGAGTGCCGTGGTGTTCCAGGGACCTCAATTTTATTCAATAATAATTCAGACCTGAGAAGGTAGTGATGCTGGGAACTTGAACATGACCAAGAAAACCCTGAAGTTTTTTGTTTTTAAATGAAAAGCTGAAAATTCTTAACTTTATGTTGTAACATATATCAGTTTATATTATAAACTTATAAAGGTTTATAAGGAAAGGAAAACATGGTGCATGTTAAAGCTGCTAGATCCATAGTTAGAAGAACTCTTCTGGGACTGAAGAAATGGCTCAGAGGTTAAGATCACACTGCTCTTAACCAGAGGACCCGAGTTCAGTTCTCAACAGTCATGTCAGATGATTCCCAACTGCTCCGAGAAATCAATAACCTCTTCTGGCCTCTACTGGGCACACACACACACACACACACACACACACACACACACACAGAGAGAGAGAGAGAGAGAGAGAGACAGACACACACACAGAGACACACACAGACACACACACAGACACACACACACACACACACACACACACAGACACACATACACACACACACACACAGACACACACACACAGACACACACACAGACACACACACAGAGACACAGACACACACACACACACACACACACACACAGACACACACAGAGACAGAGACAGAGAGACAGACAGACAGACTGACAGACGCAGACACAGACACAGAGACACAGACACACACTGACAGACACAGAGACAGACAGACAGACACAGAGAGATGTGACACAAGAGAGAGACAGAAAGACACAGAGAGAAACAGACACAGACACACACACAAACACATACATACAGACAGAGACACACACACACATAGAGAGACATACACACACACACAGACACACACACACAGAGACACACACACACACAGACAGACAGAGAGAGAGAGAGACAGACAGACAGACAGAGACAGACAGACAGACACACACACACACACACACTCACTCATCAAGGAAGAGGAGTATGTAAGGAAGGAACCACATGATGTAATATAGAAGGATTGTGGGTAACACATCTGTTGGCCTTTTGGCTAGAGGGAAGGACTGTTGGAAAGCACTAGAAGGTAAATCTGAAAGAGATGGAGAAGACGCTAGGATGATTGACATGGTGACCATTAGGTCTTGGCTTTGCTATGTAGACAGTGAGACATGTACTCTGAGTTAGGCAAAGATTTGGGTGATCAGCGAAAAGTTGAAAGTCACTGCCATGTTTCGGGTGTAAGGAAGTAGAATCTACCTGTGGGTAGTGCTGGGATTGGGGCAGAGACAGTTGCCAGAAGCTAGAGGTGGCTGTAGTACTGTGGGAAAGCAGGAGACCTGCTGGAGGTCCCTGTGGAATATGTTTAGGAATGACGGAGCTCTTTGAGAGGAAGTTGGTCTGCAATTCTGCAGGTTTGTTTCAGCTTTGGGAGTTGCTGGTTTTTCCCCGGGGACTAGGGTATTTGGGTTAAGAAGTGCCCACTCAGCAGCCGTCTCCCATTTAGTGAGAACCGAGCACGGGTTTTGGATTGAGTGCTGTGTTAAACAACTCAATAAACAGCTGTTCACGGAGTCCTGCAAACCCTTGAAGTGGGTATCAATTCCTCTATTTTATAAGTGAAGCCATTGAAGTTCAGAGAGGTTAAGCAAATTGTCCAATGATAACCAGTCAAGCCATTTATCTCTCTCCAGTGTTTTGAAATTCAACAGTGAGGGAAAAAAGCATGAACGGGAGCCGTACAGCCCAAGTTCCAACCCTATTCATACTGGATGTAGCATTAAGATGCTGGTCAAGGTAATGACATCAACCTTGATCTATAAAAGAGGAAGTGTCTCACTCTATATCATAGAGCCTCACTTTTAACACCTACAACGGGGTGACATTTTTGAAATTGACCTCTCCCTTATGCCGTGAGAATGAATGGCAGACATGAATCTCTGGATAGAAAGCTATCTTTCTGCCAAGGTTCTAACAAGGTCCTTTGCAACCTAAGCCTAGTTCCTTGACCACTCTGGAACTCCATTTTTCTTATCTGCAGAAGAAAGGCTTTTCTGAGGCTCCAAGTAAAACACAAAAGCAGATGCTACCAACCTCTAAATAATCCATGTGTGTCATCAGCAGTAGTGACATCACCATCCCTTCCGTTGCATGGGTCACAATCTGGTCATCATTTGTAACAGATCCATTTGCCTCACACACATCTTTTACCATCAGATTTTGTGTACTCAGCCTACCAGAAATCTCTCACTCTTCTCCATCCACCCCTGTGGTCTCTGGACCAACCCACCAAGCTCTCTGCCTGATGCTATCCGAGTGTGAAACATTCCTCGTAGACTTATGTGTTCAAACACTTGGTCCCCTGTGTGAGTGTGGAACGTTTAGAAAGTGGGGCCTTCTTGAGAAAGTGACTCACTGGAGGTGGGCCTTGAGGCTTTTTTCTCCTGGTATTACTTCCTGTTTGCTTTCTGCTCCCTTTTATGCAAATGCAGCCTAACTAGCCAGACTCCAGCTCTAACTATCCTGCAATTCCTGACTGCTACTATGCCTTCTCTCCCATGTCAACCTGCATGTGTCTGGAACTCTAAGCCAAAATAAATCCTTTTTCCCTTCAGTTACTCTTGCCAGGGTGCCTGGTCACAGCAGTGAGAAAGTAGCTAAGGCGTCTGGCTTATGACATACACTCTTGTGCTCTCTCCTCAGTGAAGTAGTCCGTTCGAATCCACAGCTATTAGAGCACTGTCCTGTTCAAAGTCCTTCATCAGCTACCTGTTGCTCTTCTGGTTTCTACCTAAGTTCTTCCCATAATTCACAGGGCCCTCTGGGATCTGGTCCTGAAAGCATCCCTGGCAGTCTTTGGGCTGATCTCCATTCATTCTTTCACACTCTTCAGCTGCTCGACACTGTGTCTTTCCTGCCTTAGAGTGTGTTTTCCATTTCTGCCTGAATTGACCTCTCCTGTGTTCTTCACCCAGTAACCTGCTCAGCCTTCAGGTTCCAGTTTGAAATCCCTCCCCCACCCCTGCAGAGTTTCCCTCAGCATCTTGAACTAGTTTAGGGCAGCTGATGACATACTCTCACATCCTTCCTGTCTTTCTCCAAAGCCATCATCACAGCCTCCTTTAATTCATCCTTTGTGTGAATATCTACTTAATAGCTGTTCTCCCATGGTGCCATGAGTTCCATAAAGCCAGGGCCTAGTTTGTTTGTTTGCCATGGCATCTCTAGTGCCCAGGCCCTAATAGATAGTCAATATGTGGCTGTCAATGATGGGCTGAGTATCAGATGAAAAGCCTCTGGTACAGAGGCTGAAGTCTGCATTCAGCCAACATTTTCCTTCCTTCCTTCTCTTCCTCCTCATCTCTCTCTCTGTCTGTCTCTCTGTTTATCTGTCTTTCTGTCTCTGTCTCTCTCTGTGTCTCTGTCTCTGTCTCTCTCTGTCTCTCTCTGTCTCTCTCTCTCTCTCTCTCTCTCTCACACACACACACACACACACACACACACACCTTTCTATTAAAATGAAAACTTGTTTGCCTACACAGTCCTGGTGGTGCATGCAGGTAATCCCAGCTACTCAAGAGACTAAGGCAAGAAGGTCACAAATTCAAGACCTGCCTGGACTACAGAGTAAGTTTGGGACCAGCCTGGGCAACATAGTGAAACTTCATCTCAAAATAAAACACCTAGATCTTAAAGGTCCAAGAGCTTAGTAGGACCGGAGGAGGTGGTGGCCATTCCGGAAACACCAGGGGAAATGATGCCCTGAAGGCCCGTGTAGGTTTCTTTAAAACCTCGCTAATGTCCAGACTCAAGCACTAGATCTATGGAGCCCACCAGAAACTGTCCACTGCTCGGAGGCGCCTTCTCTGCCATCCCCACCCCCCCAGGTGCCATTGATGTGAGTGACCTCCGACCAGTGCCAGACAACCAAGAAGTTTTCTGCCATCCTGTGACGGACCAGAGTCTGATCATAGAACTTCTGGAGCTGCAGGCCCACGTGCAGGGTGAAGCGGCTGCGCGGTACCATTTTGAGGACGTTGGTGGGGTGCAAGGGGCTAGGGCTGTGCGCGTGCTATCTGTGTAGCCTCTCTGTTTGGAGAACTTATCCCTGAGAGGCTGCTGTCAAGATGCCTGGTTCCTTTCCGGCAAGCAGCAGGTCGCTAAAGAAAACCAACAGGTAGCAAAGGATGTCACACTGCGTCAGGCCTTGCTTTGGTTGCCCCAGTATCACACTGATCTTTCGCTCACCTTCAGTCAGCCCCCGTGTCACAGCAGGCCTCTTGGCCCAGAAAATCTGTCACATCCACCTTGGAGCCTGGGTAACTTTGAACAGCTGGTAACTAATTTGACTCTTCATGATCCCAACCTCTTTGGTCCCCAGTAAAGATGGTTGGAACACAACTGAGGACTCAGGGACCCAGCTCTGAGAGGGGGAGTTTCTTTCTGCTGCTGCCCTGGATGTGAACATAAGATACCTCCTCATACTTGCTTTATGAAGAACAAAAAAAAAATAAAACACCTGTCCATTCATTCTGGGGATATAGCTCAGTGGTGAGCACCTGCCTAGTATATGTGAAGCCTGTTTCTGGTGGGCCCCTACCTGGGAGGTGGAAGGCCATCTCAAAGGGCAGCCATACTCTTAGCTGTAAAAGATGCTACCGTTTTTATAAAGCAGTTACACTTGGCTGCACTACGGCCAACAGCACACAGCTGTCTTATTCATTTAAATAGTTCTCCAGTTGTTTGTGAATCTGTTCAGGAAGCCTTAGAGAGAACCGCAGGGTCCTGTCCTCCAGGATTTTGTTCTTGTGACTCTTCAGTCCAGCTTCTGCATTATAGTGAACCAGCTGCTAAAGTAGCTGTACTTTTGACTCCCCAAATTACAGGGTTCGCAGGTCACATGGCCGTCTTGTTCACTCTTCCTGTCATAACGCTACACGGGAAGTAACTTTTTCTGAGAAGTCTATCCCTCTTCTCTGCATACCATGGCAGCTCCCTCGAGTCTCTTACTCCTCTCCCCACCGACCTGTGGGGTAGGGACACTCTTGTCTTGTCTTGTCTTGTTGTGTCTCGGCCTTCATTACCCTCTGTACTTATGGAGCTGTGATGTCCCAGACCTGGGCTCTCAGAAAGTGAGTAGCGAGGCCGTTGTATGAGTTGCTAAGATCATTGAGAGTGAGGGTCAAGACTTCTGATTCTCTTGGGTCATACCACTCAGCACACGGTGCACTCAGCAGGTGCCTAATAGAGGCCCGCTGTAGCAGATTGGCACAAATCGCAAATGAACCTTCCCCATTACTTTGAGGAAAATGGCAGGTCTGTTATTTTGGCTGAATTCTGGAAATATTGGCTCTTATTTCCCACGGCATTTCCACTGTCACTTGGGAGGCAAAGTGGGGTGATTCAGGCGTATTTCTCACCCGCATGAGCTGTCTTTGCCCCACTTTCAGTCTGCCACAGGCTCTGATCTCTGAAGTTCAGAGATGGGGTGTGAGGGATGGAAATGAAGACAACCCCCCCCCAAGCCCTCAACAACAAGTCTTAAGAGAGGGCTAATTCTAACTGCTGATGGCTGACTCTAGTCTGTTCTGCCCCTAAGAGAGAGAAGCTAGAGGTGGGAGTCCTTAGGGGAGTCTTTCCAGTTTCCAGACAGGGCAAAAAGAAACCCATGATGTCTTGAGTAGACTAAGACCCAGTGCTGTCCCCACTGTCCCCACTATTTAACTTCCATAACTGTGGAGTGCCTGGCCAGGTGATGGCCTGCAGGACAAAACACTGGAACACCCCAGTTAGGCTGATATCACAATGTTCATAAAGGGGGCTATAAACTCATCAAAAAGAAAAGACATAAGGAAACCTCTGTATATATCTTTTTTTCCACTGAAGAACTCATTTTTTTATCCAATGTTTAATAAAGGGTGTTTATAGCTCGCTTTCCCTGAGGGCTGAGATATGGTTACTTCTGAGTCTTATCTCCACCAAGAAGCAAAGGTGCTCCTCTAAGGAAGAAATAATAATAACAATAATAATAATAATAATAATAATAATAATAATAATCAGTAGCAATAATGATAAAATGCTAGGAGCAGACTTTTATGATTTAGGTATGGTTCATCTTCAACAAAACTCATGTTAAAGTTCGGTTCCTGCGTCAGCCACTTTTCTGCTACTATAGAGAAGAGTTGAGATAATCAGCTTACGAGGAGGAAAGGTTTATTTTGGCTTACAGCTCTGGAACTTTCTGTTGGTGGCCAGTTGACCTTTGGCTTCGAAACTGTGGGGAAATAATGCATCACGCTGGAGAAGGTGCAGCAGGGAAAACTCATCTACTTCATTACAGGGCATGAAAGAGACAAAGAGGAAAACCAATAAATCTTTATTGAGTGCACACTCCCTGTAACTGGAAGACCTTCTTCTAAGCCTCACCTCTTAAAGGCTTTATCAGCTCCTAATAACGCTGCAGGCTGTGGACCAGACTTTACCATGTGAACCCGTGGGTGACGTTGAACAAAACCAGAACAACTCCCAATGTAGTCATGTGTAGAGGTAGTAGGGCCCTTCAGGGGGTGATTAAAATGAATGAATGCACTTGTGCACATGAATCCATGCACCCATGGAGCTGGAAGAGGACATCAGGATGCCTGGAGCTGGAGTTGCTGAGTTCATTGTGAGTCACCCTGAGTGGGAATTGAGAACGAAAGTTGAGTCTTCTGCAAGAGCAGCCAGCCCTCTTACCTACTTGAGCCATCTCCCTAGCCCCAGAATAAATAAAACTTTTAGATCGTTAAGAAGGATTAATACCTTTCCAACGGGAGCGAGTTCTGACTCTGATATCCCATAGGAACCTCATTATTCACTGAAAGATCCTGTTGAGAGGAAGCAAGACTCTTGGATTCAGCTGTCTTCTCCCCCTGTGTGCACACTCTTTTGCACAAACCCATCAGCCTCTCTCTTTCTTAAGGAGATGAAGCAGCATGAGGCCCCTACCAGAAGCTAAGCAAAAGGAGCACTTTGCTCTTGGACCTTCAGAACAGGATGTGAATCAAAACAAACCTATTTTCTTTATAAATTACCCAGCCCCAGGTATTTTGTTACAACAATAGAAAACACGCAGAGAGATATATTAATCCTGTTTGTGTGTGCCCTAAGGACTCCTATAGAAATATATATTTTAATGCAGTTAAATGATAAATATTTTAAACTATAGTACAGGAGCAGTAAGTAGGGCTTTGTTTTTGTTTTTACACAGGCTTGCTTTTCAGGTTTTAATTCTGGCACAGATACGCTGTACATCCTCGCTTGAGTAAATCGATTCCCCTTCTGGGCTTCAGATTTCATATCTGTAAAAATGAGCATAAGAATTTAGATCGCTCCTTCATCTCTGATCTGAGTTCTTGTAACTCCATAACAGAAATGAATGGTGCATTTATTAAATGCAGAATGTTTTCTGTATAAATGATGTGTGTGTTCATCCGACTCGTATTTATTTGTGCCTGCCTTGTGCTAGGCGATGGCACGGGCAGACAAACAGAAACCTGATGCTAAGAAGATAAAGGGGGCTGAGGATGTAACTTGGTGGTAAAGCAATTGCCTTTGGTAAAGCAAAGCATAAGGCCTTGGGTTCAATCCCTGGTAAAGGATTTCAGGGGAGGAAGCCTTGGGCTTAAGAGAAATCTTACCAGGAAGAGAAAGGGGAGTGGGGAATGAATGTTTATAGTGGAGAGCACAGATACATCATGATCTAAGGGTTCTATATGTGAAAGCAAATTATTTACTTTCTTCCTTCCCTCCCTCCCTCTTTCCTTTCTTCCTTTTCAATACTAATGACTGAACCCAGAGAGAGCCTCTTGCCTATTAGGCAAGCCCTCTGCTACTAAGCTATGGTCCTTACCGAGAAAGCACATTTTTCATGAAATCCAGTCAACTCTTAGACTGAGTTAGTTGGTGACTTGTGTTCTTTCTTTCTTCCTTCCTTTCTTCCTTCCTTCTTTCCTTCCTTCCTTTCTTTCTTTTTTTTCTTTCTTTCTTCCTTCCTTCCTTCCTTGTTTATTTTTTACTTATTTACTTTCCATCCTACTCACCACCCCAATCCCAGTCACCCCTTCCACAATCCTTCCCCTCTTCTTCCCCACTTCCCCTCAGAGCGGGTGGGGTGCCCCTGGGTATCCCCCAGCCCTGGCACATCAAGTCTCTGTGAGGCTGGGTATATCCTTCCGAACTGTGAATACTCCCTCCACCTTCCCTGGATCTCAGTGAGTCCCCTCTGTAAAGTACAAGGATGGTAGTGCAGTGGCCATTCTAAGGGCTTTAATGATCACACACTAGGTCTACAATGACCACATGCAAAGAACCATCCCAAAGAGGGAGAGGCTGGAGAGGTCAGAGGTTAAGTGCTCTTGCTGCTCTTCCATTATGAGGTGGCTCACAATGGCCTGTGAGCCTAGCTCCAACAGATCTGATGCCTTCTGGACTTTGCAGGTAGCTTCATGCACGTCTGCGTACGTGGCTTCCAGGAATCCCACACTAGTTATCAGGCTGTACTTTTTTACCCAATAACCTGCCTTAGCAGCTCTAAGGCTGTACTTTTAAATGGCCGACCATAGCAATCCTCCCCATAAGCTTTCTCCAAATTTCTCTTCTCCTCGGACTTGGGCTTGTCCCTGAGACTATTCTAATGCATCTGTGTCATGTTCTATCCATGGAGATCAGCTCCCAAGCAAAACAAACAAAAGAGAACAAAACAAAACATTCAAAAAACCCACTGGCGTCTTTTCTCCCTTTCAAGCTACAAAACGGAAAGGTCTTCCTATGCCTACTTTTCTGCTCAGAACACTGGTCCCCCCACCATTCTCCGCAATGAGAAGTCACGAGTTTCTTCTCTCTGGCGTACCTGCTACATGGGCTCCCCTCAGGTCTTGGAGGTCATTTGCCTTCCTAGGGGGGATTGCAGGAATTCGTGCTGGAGCAAAGGGAAGAAATGAAAACAAGTTTTTATGTCAGCCAGGCACCCTGCTATATTTATTTATCCATTAATTAAAGTAATGAGAAACGAAACCTACTGTTCAGGGGGCAGGAGCTGAGGCTTTGCCGCTTGGAAACCGGTTGGCTGTGCGGGGGTGGGTGTGGTGTGTAGTCCGAAAGAGGTAGCAGCAGGAGCTCCTGTCGGCAATTTCTAAAGCCTTGGGAAGCTGGGGACAGAAGAAGACCTCAATTTGGTGCCCAACCTTCCTCCTGGTCTTCCTGGAAGTGAAAGCTGCCCAGCTGATCCGGCTGAGGAACTTGCTGTAGGTGGTCCGGAACCCAGCATCCCACACAAATGGAGAGGTTTACATCTCATCCCAGACATAAGCTTTGTTAAAGAAAGGAAAAGACAGCAGGGGTGGGGAGGCAGAAGGAAGGACCTAGAAGGCCCTAGAAGGAAGGAGGAGAACAGTAGAGTGCTGGATTTCCAATGCATGACAGAAGGATCACCCAGTCTGAAGGCACAGAGGGGTTGACCTTCAGGGTCCACCATCAAAGCTCACATGAGCCCTGCCTGGATGACAGCAGAAGGGACCGTTGTTCCCAGCGTGCTCAGTACATTGGCCAGGCATGGAGATACAACTCTTTCAGGAAAGCAAGCATCCTCCACTAGATGGAGGGAAGGGGCAAGATAAAAGGAACAGCTCCGGGCAACATCCAAAGTTCTTGGGAGTTTGATTAATTGCTTTAATTACCCAGCCTGTAGCCATTAAGGCAAGTGGCATGGACAATAGAAGCACAAGAATAGGACCCAAGATTAGGCCTCGGCGACTGCAGTGTTATTTCTCCAGCTATGGAACCCATGTCTCTAAAGCTGGTGTTGGAGTCAGAGAAGAGGAATGTTGAGGGCGTGACCCAAGGCAGAACAACACCGATTAGCGCCCAGCCTCTTCCCTTGTCCTCGAATCTCCCTGGGAGAATTAAGTGCCGGCAAAACAATTTGCATCTGGAAAATCTCCAAAGTGGATTTTATTCTCGCCCAAATGTTACCCAGTATTTTAATTAACCTGGGCTTATTCTTCTAATTACTCGAGTTTTATGCGGTGAATTGCTGTTCAGGAGTGGAGACGATCAGTAAACACAATTACTGTGTATAATACTCCTAGCAAAGCTTTGCCCTTAAAATTTTATTTAAAAAATAATAATTAGTAACATAAATCTTTAATTTCTGGTTCACTGAGGCAGACAGACTGGGGAAGATAGAAAAAAAACCAAGAGCTCTCTTCAAATGTGAAGGTTTCTTAGTAGTTACCCACCGTGTGATGCTTTAATGGGCTTTCATTGCTCTTAGAAATATCCATGAGAAAGGCTAAGGGTGCAAAAGATGCTGTGATATATTATGGAGTGGGGGGGAAATCAGGCCCAAGAGAATGTCGGTGACGTAACATTTTTATAGAAGATTATCAAGAAGCCATTATGTGAGTGTCTGTGTGTATCCAAATGTGTGCTCAAAATATATGGCAGAACATATAACAATTAGACAAGCTACCTACCCTTGGAAAGCAGGAATGGAGCTGGAGGAGAGGAGAAGAGAGACTCTTCATTTCTATTTTGAACGCTGCAGTATTAACGTCTGAATTCTATTTTAGAAGTGTGACTTTTGTGTTAAGTGTTTCTGTAAATTCTGAAAACCGCTGGTTTTGAATAAACAGCATCACATCCTACACCTTGCCTGGGGAGGCCTGTGTTCAGGGAGGGGAAGCCTGGGCATGGAGAGGGAGCCTACGTGCAAGGAAGACTGTCTGTTTGCAGGATGGCTGCATCTGTGCAAACCCCTGAGCTCTAAGAGCATCCTCTTATCTGCAGCAGAAGCACCTTGAGGAAGCTGGTCCCCTTGGCCTGATTCCTGGATTCTGCTCTGAGATTCAACTCTGATGTCTTTGACTTCTTTCCATCCCCGTTTTTCCCCCCTCAGGAGATAGAAAACCTGTTTTCTTGTCCTACCTCCTGACCTCACCCATTCCTGTCTCCCTCTTGGACTCCTTCTTAGTCTCCTCCTTGGTTTGTCCACCTTCAGTTTTTAATAACCACCTATTTGCTATCTGGATTACACCATCAGCATATGCCCTCCCTAGCTCTCCTTCTTGGCTCTCAGTCTGATCTAGTGTTTAATGACAGGCATATATATATTAACTTAATGTTAATTCTAAACACAAGGCAATTGTTTATGTCAGGGGTCCATTGAAGAAACACCAACTTAGAACCAGATATAGGTGGGGACTCGGGAGCAAGACAAAAACACTATATATTATAAAACTGTTTACTTTAAAATGGTTTAGATTTTATGTGAATTTTAGTTTGAGAGTATATTTTTTTAATGTAGGCAAGGGGTTGAAAAGATGGCTCAGGAGTTAAAGCCAACCTAGACTCTATACAAAGGCTATATGATGCTGAACTCAGGATTTCTCCGTTATTCCTTTATTCAATGCATTGATTCAATCTATGTGCCAGTTATCAGGAACTGGTCAAGACAAGGTGAAATAGACCACGTCCCTGCATTCCTGGATGTCAAGGGTCCCAAGGTACATCAGGACAAAGTACCATAGAGGCAGTATAGGGGGTAGAATTTCAGGAGTGTCAAGACAGAAGTTATCAGATATGTTGGAGACACCAGCCAATGCCAATCAAGGCACTAAAGGAAAACCTCACATAACCAGATGTCAAATCTGCCTTGAAAGCCTTAGAAAGAAAGGGAGTAGGTTGTAAAGGAAGACTCACTTTCAATGTCCAGGGAGGGTTGACTAACTCTGGGTAGTTGGAGATCTGTGACAGGCATGGTGCTTTTTGAGTAATCATGAAGAAAGAATGAGTTTGTGTGCCAAGTTGACCATGAAAGTAAGGAAAAGGATCCTCCAAGCAGAAGGAGAAGCCTGTGCAAACCCACTGTGTGCAGGACCAGTCAACAGCTTAAGATGCCAAGAACTCTGAGGGCTTGCTGGGCAGAAATGAAGGCAGCAGAGGAGCTGTGAGTGCCCAACCGTGTAAGTTACATTTTGCTGCGCAAAGATACACTGATAGAAGCAATTTAAAGAAGGAAGGGTTTATTTCAGCTTACCTGAGAGAGAGAGTCCACCCCGGTGAGAAGGCATGTCCTACAGTCAGGGAAAGCATGGCAGCGAGGACAGGAAGTTGGATGGTCATATCTTCATCCACATTCAGGAATAAGAAAGGAAACAGGAAGTGGGACAAAGCTATCCACTCTCCAAGCCCACCCCCAATGGTGGATGTACTTCCTCCAATAAGAATCAACCCCCTAATGGTTTTGGATCCACCCTGGAGACCAAGGGTTTAAATACATGAGCCCAGAGGAGACATTTCCCATTCAAATCATTCCACCAGCCAAAGGCTCTTGCTTCGTTTTGGATATAGTTAAAGGACATGAAGAGGCATGTTTACTTCTATGTTCCAGAACTATCTCCCCGGGGCCTTTCAAGGATTAATAAATATGGAACTAAACACCAGATGGTCTGAAAAAACTGAATCAGCTCATTGGCTTATGTTCTCCCAGAAAATCCACATGAAGTTACACTTTGTAAATGGAAGAAGAGTGAATCTGATCCAATTTATGAATGGTCTATTCAGCAGCAGGCTCCACACCGGGTGGATATGTCCTTTTGCACCAAACATGATTCAAACCATGGGATGGGAGGGAGAGAATGTGGCAAAAGAATCTTCAGTCACAAATTTGCACGCAATCAGAAAATCGTTAACGTGGAGCCATTTTTTTAAGAATAACTTTTCAAGTTAGCAATCCATATTTATTGCCGTACTTTCATCATGATTAAGCTGAGAGCCTGTCCTAGATACCCACCAGCAGATGAATAGATAGAAAATGTGCTACAGTGGAAATGTATTTGGCCCTAAAGAAAAAAGCCCTGACATTGGCAGAGAAATGAATGGAGCTTGGGTTCATCAGGTTAAGTGAAAGAAGCCAGACTCAGAAAGCGCACATCTTTTGATATCAAACCAACTAGCCCACCGTGATGGTCTATTTCTTCTCGGAGACTCAATAGCCATAGACTCAGTGATACTTAGGTGATTGAAAAGGAGCAACTGTGGAAGCCATCCTTCCTTATGTTGCCCTCTATGGTAGGTGGTAGGTCAACGCCATTGACTCCTTAGTAGTTTGTGATGAATTCTTTTGTGAATGCAACAGAAGGTTCTCTCAGGTGCTCTGTGTCATTTAACCCCTTCCTCCCCCTCTAGGCTTGTTTGCCATGGACCTCCAAACTCAGCGGTTATAACTCCATAACCACATTAGCTCAAATAATTTAGTGCACGCTCTCCCAGCCTTTGTGGGCCTCTTTTAAAAGTTTGTTTCTTATTTTATCCATCTCTGTGATTTAAGGTAACTCAAAACTCTTGATATAGAGATATATTTAATAGGAACAAAATGCCTTTTCTTCTTTCGTGGCTCATCTGTCCCTCATTAACCTGAGCAAATCTCAGTATACCAGCCAAGGTGGCAGGTTTGGCTTCCGCCCTCTGGGTTCTATTTGAGCTGTGCTCTTAGCTATGTTGCTTCCCTTGAACATTCTCTACGTGTGCTCTGGGTGTTGCTTCAATCATATATTGTGTGTCCACTCGGTATCGGACACCTTGTTGTTGTGTCAGGGACTGAATAACACTGAACTATCCTAACGTGTAAGGCAGTTTCAATTAGCCCCATTATACAGTTGAGAGAATGCAAAACTCAGAGGCCTTGCAACCCTTTGCTCAGGTTCCTGCAGGAAGTGAGGGGTGAGGCAGGGTTTGGACTGAACTTTTGTGGATCCAGAAGCTTGTTTGCCTTTCTCGTTGCCTTAGGAGTCCCACATTCATAATCCCTTTGTAGTCAGGCAAGCTCCTACGCCTCCTGCAACCTCTTTTCTCCCTACCTGTTCAGTTCCCCAATTAATTTTTTTTTAAAGCAACAAAAAGAAGAAGAGAGGCCTGCTCCAAGCTGTATTGACAGAACTAAACATCCTGACTGGCTATTTTTCTGACCTAAAGCAAGTGCTTCCAAGGTACAAAAATAGAAACTTTCTTTCCCCTTTATCTTTGTTCTTGAGAATCACAGAATAAAGACTATGCCAGACCCCCCAACTTGTCTATCTTTGTAAAAGAAAAAATACATTTAAACCTTTTACACTGAGCTATTCCGCCTTCTTACGGAGCCTGGTAATGAAAGCTAGATGTGCAAATCCTAACTAGAAATCCAAGTTCCATAACAAATGCCTGGCTACCCAGGCTCTGTAGAAGGGCAGACTTCATTCGGAAATGGAGATCTGTCTTCTTGGTGATGGATTTTTTTCCTTTTTCCTTCCTTCCTCCCTTCATTTCTTCCTCTTCAACTAGAGGCGGAGCGGTGGGCTCTCACACTAGAACCTGTATCTCAATATGGCTGTGCTTCTAGAAGTACACATGCACAGCCAAGAATAGTGTGTGTTCCTAGACAGTCCCAGCAGAATAGCGTTCACAGAGTCCCCTCTTTCTAGTCTGGGATGCCAAGGAAGAAGCAAGGAGGGGAAAGTAAATGGGCAATATTTTGTCAGTAATAGCATTCCTGGGGCTGGAGGGATGATGACTCCGTGGCTAAGAGCACTTACTGCTTTTGCCAGGGCAGGACAGAACAGCCATTTGGTTCCCAGCACCCACGCTTGGTGACTCCTAACTACCTGTAACTCCAGCTCTGTGGGGACTGCTGCCCCCTTCAGGCCTCTGGGGCACTAACATGAATGTGAATGCACACAGACATATGCACGTAAATAAAACTAAATCTTTTTTTTTTTAATGATGTGCTTAAGAGTTTTCTCTGCCTGCTTTCTTAATCCTCCCAATAGCCTCTCACCAAGGTTCTAATGAATAAATGAAGGGCCTGCATGGCAGCATGCTTGGTGCAGGGACCCAAGGGCAGTTGCTTCCTCTCTGGCTCTAGACTCAGCCACACAAAGCCACAAGTGAAGTAAAGCCTTGGCACCCACTAAGAGCTTCCTGTGAGAGAAGTCTGGGAAGGAAGGGGCCATCTCCACTGACCCTAAGGAGAATTCCTTATCTACTGCATGCCTGAACTTACTCAGCCCATTTCCAGCAGTCCTTCCTCACAGGGGACTCTGGGCCACAGTAATCTGGGCCATCATCATCACCTATGACTTCTTGGCTTAGCTGTTCCAGTCCAGATTCTTTTAAAAAAAATCTCTTTCTCCCTAGACTCAGCCAGGAAACAATTGAAAAACTTCAAACAGCATTTGTAATAGGCACAAGATGTGAGGGCAGAGAGTCAATCAGGGATTTCTTAACAAATGTCACATAGCACCTTTCCCTCTGGGTATTGGTATGTCTCAGTAACTGGAATTTTTTTTAAGCTTTGCCTTTTTGTAAAGAAAATATAGATATTTGTAGATAATGATGAAGTCCACAGACCGGTGATGGAAATAACATACACTCATTGGCACTAATTATATATAATAAACCACAAAGGGGAGTATGATACCCGGGGATATTAAAGTTACCATGCTACTGTATAATAAGCCCTCAAAGCCATGTTGGCTCAGCAATCATTTTGAACAGGATTCTAGGAAGAATGACAGGGCTCCTCTCATCCAGCACTGCTCCTCCTGTCTTAGTCTTTTGTCTATCAATAACAGAACATCCACACTCATTATCACTAATTGTTTCTCAATGATCCTTATGCATACAGTTACATCTCTCTATAAAGTGCCAAGAACAGACAGCCCTTGCTGCTTACTGCCTGTGACAGTTAACTGTAATTGTCAACTTGACACAATCTAGAATCACCTGAGGAGAGAGTTTCCATGAAGCATCATCTATACTAGACTTACCTGTGGACATTCCTATAGAGAACTATCTCCATTAATGTTATTAGTGTGAGATGACCCAGCCCAGTGTGGGCAGCACCATTCCCTAGGCACTGGGTCCTGAGTAAGAATGGAGAAATTGAGCAAGCAAGCCATTATGTATGCATTCATTTCTCTCTGTCCTCAATTGTGGGTGTGTTATGACTACCTGAAGTCCTGCCTTGACTTCCTCACAGTGATGGTCTGCAACCACAAGGAACTATAAGATGAAATTAACTCCTTTTTCCCCTAAGTAGCTCTTGGATAGGGTATTTCATGACAACCACAGAAATGAAACTAGAACACTACCTCGCTTATTGGATAACTGGGTAGCTGTAATATACTTGATCTTGCTGTCTTTACATGTTCTGCCTTAGGACATAGACATCTCTGATGTCTGCCATGTTAGTCCCATGAGTTATCTGTACATACACTGAAAAAACTATAGCACACTATATTTGATAAAAATATAATGACCTCCTATTTCGGAGTTCATAAGAGCTCCATTAAGGGGAAGTCTCAACATCATGAGACTTCTAATGTCTCACCACTAAACGTTGCAGTAACACTTTAGGATGCTGCCACTTTAGGATGGCTACCACTCAAACTTGTTTATTATACATCAGGCACTGGCCTAATGGGCTGCATTTACTGCTCTCATTTGAGTCAGTGTTCACAAGATCTACAATGTCAGTGTTATTAGCTACACATTAAAGATAAGGAGACACAATTAGAAAGGTTTCATGGCTCGTTCAAGGTCACATTGGTAATAAGGTATGGAATATTGGTATTCAAACCTGGGTCTTTATGTGCTAGACAGCAATCCCAAAGGTCATTGCAGAGTTTGAACTTTATTCTGAAGGCCAAGGGAACTCAAGGGATCTTCAGGTTATGAGTGAAGTGTTTCAATTTGGCAGAGCATGGATAGGTGGGGGTGGGGATGGGGTCAGTGGTATTCCAGATGACACAATCCTAGTGAAGCTTCTGAGAATGGAGAGTGTGAAAGAAAGAAAGGTGTGCTGGAGAGACTCTAGAGCCCAGGACAACAGTTCTCAAGGATAGGCAAAGAAGAGTCCAATGGCGGCAGGGATTCCAATGTGGGTGTTTCAGTGTGTTGGTGGATGGTGGAGTCACTCTCTGGAGTAAGAAACTTAAGAGGGTAGGAGATGTAGTTTCGCCCTTTGCTAACTGTGGTCAGAAGGAGAGCTAATGCCACTCCTTTCTGGGCATAACTGGAGAGAGCTGGTCCTCTTGTTGAAGCCCAGGAGAGCTGGCACAGACCAACTCAGCTACCACCCAGGCCCAGATTCAGGAGTTCAGATTAGCTGTCTCCAACATCTACCCCATCTATGAACTGCTGGGGTGTATAAAGGAGCCAATCTACAGAGCCAAAGCTTTGGGTCTCCACTTCATAAAGGGCAACAACAGGATAGGCAAGAGGAGTCCTGGTGAGGGTTCAGTATTGATGGCGTAGCAGAAGGCAGAGTTTTGACCTGTACCAATAACTTATTGCAATGAACATTTGCAAGTAAAGCTGTTTGGACAAAAGCGTATACTGTGGGATGTATTATAGCTCCCACAGCAAGATGTTTTTGTTTGTTGTTTTGTTTTGTGGGGGAGCTGCAAGGGCAGAGGGGAGATATAGAGGGATAAGGAAATGAGTAAAGTTGGTATGCGTGATGTTGCAATTCACACCGAGTCAATAAAAATTCTGATTAAAAGAAGCTTAAGAGGGAGAGTGTTATGAGGATGAGGAGCACCTCACTGGTCCATCTGAAGTCAAGAGTCTGAAGGACATTCACCGAAACATACACAAAGATTGCATACGCAAGCACCAAACTCAGGAAAACGTTTAGCTTCAGACATGGGTTTAGGAGATATAACATCACTTGTGAGACCTGAAACCAAAGATACAGATGATTCTCCAATGCAGGAATGCAGAATGAGACTTGAGACGAAGTCATAGCTGAGGACAAATGAAGACCTCCCTGTTTTCTCTGAGCCCTGGGCTACCTGCCACACCACCACTCAGGGCACGAAGAGTCTAGAGTTCCTCAAGCACAGAAAAGAAATTATCTCTCCACTCCCCCAAATTCTGAAATGTTCTGCTTCTAGCAAAGTCTGCAGGTGTTCAAGGAATCCACAGATGCCTGCCTGTGAGAAAAGGCTGGCTCCGAAACCCTAGGCAGCCCGACATTCCCCAGGGCTGACTATTATCACTGGTGGTAGTGTGATAAAGCACTGGCCAAAAGCAACTTGGGGAGTGTTTTAGTTAGGGTTTTACTGTTGTGAACAGACACCATGACCAAGGCAATTCTTATAAGCACAACATTTAATTGGGACTAGCTTACAGGTTCAGAGGTTCAGTTCAGTATCATCGAGGTAGGAACATGGCAGCATTCAGGCAGGCATGGTGCAGGAGGAGCTAAGAGGTCTACAATCTTCATCCACTGACCTCTAATAGAAGACTGACTTCCAGGCAGCTAGGAAGTGGGTCTGATAGCCCACACCCACAGTGACACACCAACTCCAACAAGGACACATTTTTTACTATTGCCACTCCCTGGCCCCTGTAGGCTTGTTCAAACATGAGTCTATGGGGGCCATACCAAAACATAGCATAATGAAAACTACATTTAGTCCAACTCCAAAAGTCCCCATAGTCTTTAGCAGTCTCAACAGTTTTAAAAGTCCAAAGCTCGAGGTCTCTTCTGAGATTCTTCCAATCACTTAACTGTAATCCCCAAAGCAAGACAGGAAATCAGCTGGGCAAACTCCAAACTCTGCATACCTATGTCTGAAGTCAAAGCGGTCTTCAGTTCTCCAACTCCTTTTTTTTTTTCTTTTCTTTTCTTTTTTTTTTTTGGAACTGGGGACCGAACCCAGGGCCTTGCACTTGCTAGACAAGCGCTCTACCACTGAGCTAAATCCCCAACCTCTCCAACTCCTTTTTACATCTTTCACCTGGGTTGGTTCCACTCCCTTGTAGTAGCTTTTCTCAACAATGGCTTTGGTATCTTAAAAATCTTGGGGTATCCAAGGCTACTTTAATGTTACAACTTCTTGTTTCAATGTTTGGGATCCACACATGATCTTCTGGGCTCCTCTAAAGAGCTGTCATACCTTCTCCAGCTCTGCCCTCTGAAGCACTCTAAGCCCAAGTTGATCCATTGCTCTTCTTGGTGATGATACCATGGTATTGGCATCTCCAATATACTGGGGTCTTTTACTACAACTAGGCTTCACCAGTAGCCTCTCATAGGCTCCTTCATGGTGCCAAGCCTCAAATCTTTTGCATGACCCCTTCAGTCATAAATTGCAACTGAGGCTGCACCTTTTTCAGTGGCCTTCCATGGCTTCTCACAGTGCCAAGCCTCAGCTAGGAAGTGGGTCTGATAGCCCACACACACAGTGACACACCTACTCCAACAAGGTCACACCTTCTAATAATGCAACTTCCTGGGCTGAGCATACGCAAACCATCACGGGGAGGAAAACCTTTAAGTGGCTTACAAGTTGTAAGTTACAGTCCATCATAGAGGGAACTCAAGGCAGGAAGCTTGGGGAAGGAACTGGAGGAGAGACCACAGAGTTATACTGCTTACTGATGCCTCCCTTCTCCAGTAAGGAATGCTTGCCTTTCTTATACAATCAGGACCATCTTCCTGAGGAAAGTTTCACCCACAGCAGGCTGGGAACTCCTGTACCTTAACAATCAAGAGAATATCTCCATAGACATGGCCACAGGTGCTTTCTTCCCAGAGGACTGTAGTTTGTGTCACATTGACAGCAAAGCGACTAACCACCTCTCACACACCAGCTCAGTAGTTCAGGGTGCACATAAGATGTTAGGCACATTAGCTAGTAGAAAGAGTATAGTCTTTGGAATTAGAAATATCTGGGTTTAAATTTCACACGGAATGGGGAATCCCAAGCAGATGATCTCAATGATATAAGTATCAATTTCACCACCTACGAACAGGCCTATTCATACCAAGAGACCCAGAAGCATAATTTAGTGGCTCAGGTGAGATACAAGCCAGTCACATGGTAACTTGCTGACATATGGCCCCACAGGAAGCACCTTCTCTCTCTCTTCTCTCTCTCCCTCATCTGAGATACAGTGAGAGCTGAACTAGAGTTTGGATGGTTTGGGCCACCCCTCCACAAATTGAACCTAAAGAGGTTGAGGGGGTGAGGAGACAGCTCCAGGGTACATCTGTGCTTTCTAACCACAGGCTGCACATGTGGCTTCATGCTGCCCCAAGATAACCCGAGCTATCATCATTGGACCTGGTGACGAATGGCAGAGCGAAACACAGCTTCCTTTTTTTATATATAAGAGAAAATTTTCTCCCAGGCCCCAAGCAATCACACGTACAACAAACATCACTGGAACCAGCAGGTATGCATTCCAAGAGAAAACGGTCTCTGGACTCTCTTTGAGTAATTCGTTCCTTCTGGAAAAACATAAAAAGACAGGATGGCACAGGACACGAGGAAAGGATCAAACCCAGGCACAGCCAGGGCCCGGCTTCTTCAGAGCTATTTTTTTACATAGGCTCTAAGTCTGAGGATCAAAGTGAGGCTGCTCCCTCAGATCAGCCCACAGTCCCTAACCTCTGTCCTTGTTGGTGCACATTTACCGCCAGCATTAAGGAGGCAATTCTGGTGCTCAAGGTATCTGTGAAGATGAGGCTGTGGCTGTTCTAGTGTGAGGTTAGTGACCAACTCAGATGCACACATCCTAGAGAAACACGCATCCTAGGGTGTCTCTAGCCTGAGTAGTCTAGCTGCCAGCTTAGAGATGACAGAACTACTTTGGGGAGAAAAATGAACCTTTCTGCAGTTAGGAGGAGAATTGGGGTATAAACCCAGAGACACTGGTGCTTTGGGCTAAATGAGAGCCTAAGTGCCACTCACCTCCTTCAGAGCTCAAAGGTAGTTCTTTCCACAAAGACTGGGCATGCAAAATGGCTGAGCAGGTAAAGCACTGCCTCACTGGCCCTGATAAGTTTAATCTCTGGAACCCAAATAAAGGGAGAAGACAAGAACAGACTACACAAAGGTTGTCTTCTCACCTTCAGACACACTACAGGGCTCACGTGAGCTCCATTCCATTCTCATCATACACACACGACAATAATTAAAATAATTTTTAAAGAGGATTAAGAGTTGGCATAGGTGTCTGAGGAGACAGCTTAGTCAATAAAATGCTTATTACACAAGATAAGAATCTGAGTTGAATCTCTAGAACTGACATTGAACCAAGCTCTTATGTGTGATGTATGCATATAAACGCTACACGGGGGAGAGAGAGGCAGGTAGACTCCCGGGTCTCACTGGCCTGCCAGCTTCATCTATTTGGCAAGCTCCATTCCAGTGAGAAAGTTTGTTTCAAAAAACAAGGCGAGATGGCTCATCAGGTAAAGGTGCTTGAAGAAAAGTCTGGAGACCAGGGTTCAAATCCCCAAGCCCACATTGTGAAAGGAGAGAACCAGCCTACTCTTGAAAGTTGAGAACTTCCACATGCGTGACATTCCATGAGTGTTTGCAGGTGTGCGTGTGAGTGCACACACACACACACACACACACACACACACAGAGAGAGAGAGAGAGAGAGAGAGAGAGAGAGAGAGAGAGAGAGAGAGCACATATTTTTTAAAAAGCCCTAAGTTTCCATGGCCAAGCATCTGACATTGCTATTACAGAAACAGGGGGTATCAATCAAAAGTCTGTGCTTTGACAGGACAGTACACTATGGCAATAATATTGTATTACTCGGTTTTGAAGCCATTTTGGTACAAAACATCATCATGCTTGATTGACTTCATGAGGTAAGAAAGAGAGATGATCAGTTTAAAGGCACAAGATATTCTCCTGAAATGAGAGATTGTCCAATCCTTATTTAATGTCTTCATGTGCTACACACCATCTTCAACATTAAGATCGCTGTTAAGAGTAAAATGACTCTGTAAGACCTGGTATGGCAGAAGGACAGACTTAGGAACACACAGCCCCATGAAACGGTGTCTATCACCACAGAAGTCCACACCCCGGTTTGAGGAATAGACATGGGAACTGCTTCAGTTCCTGGTAGACATCATGTTGCCACCCTTTGGAATAAATGCCACAGGTGGAGAGGACATATTTGGGGACAGAGAGCGAAGGGATCTGTCAGGGGTGGAGGTATTAGTGACAGGAGGTGGAGAAGGAAGAAAATAGAGAAATCAGTTTGAGAAGTAGGCTCCATGGGGATCCTGTGGGGTAAGGCATGCAGCTCTCTTTAGCAAGACTCCCTTCTGCAGGCTCATTAGCCCACATCTCTGCTGCTCAGCCACTTTCCAGATATGGACTCCAATTTGGGATCCACTTACGTCGCTCTCTTTGCCTTTCAAGGAATTTCCCTCTTTCTCCCTTTACCCCCATCCATTTTCAAGGGTTTCATGGTCACAAGAGGAACAGTCCATTGCATCAAACCAAGGCTCTTGGGAGCCAATATCAATCATTTCAGGACAAGTAGCTCTTAGCCCGGTGCTCAAGGGGCTGTTGCTGATGGTCTCCTTGCGGAGCAATCAGGAGACACTCACATCTTAGACACTGAGGGGGACACAGAGGAACAAAGTGAAGACAAAGAAGGGGCTGCATGTGGCTTCCTAGTCCCTTCCCCTGGAGCTCCAGTGTCAGTAAAGGAGAGTGAGGGGAAGAAAACGAGGAAAGGAGGAAAAGGGAAAGATGAGGGAGGGGCAGATCACAAAACTGAGAGAAGCCCCAAGATGTAGTAGCAGAATCAGGACCCTCTAGGGATGGGGGAAGGCAGTTCAGTCAAACAGAACAGATCAGTTCCCACTTCCTAATCTGTGGTTGCACTGTGATGAGAATCTGTGAATCCAAAAAGCAAGAGAAGCTTTCAGCAGGTGTCCAGCATGGCTCCTTCAGTGCTGGACTCCTGCCTGGTCCAGCTCCAATCACGTCTACTTGACAAAAGTGATAGATAGTATCTCAGGAAGGATCAAGCTTCTCCATGAAGCTGTCTGCTCAATCTTTTTTTCCTACTAAAAAAATCATTTTTATCTACTTTATGAAAGTGAATCATAATGTTGATCCGTAGGTGGTGTGCCTTTTCCAGAAATAAAACCAACTCAATCCAGTGTGTGTGTGTGTGTGTGTGTGTGTGTGTGTGTGTGTGTGTGTGTGTGTTTTCTAGGTTAAATTCATTTAATGAAATAAAATTGTTCCTTTTATTTCTTCTATCCTCCTACCTTGTTTTCCCCCTTTCTCACTTTTATTCATTCATTATTCACTCACTCATCAGTGCGGAGTTACTGAATGAGCGCACCTGCCAGAGGGCTGCCTAGACCAGGAGGATGATTTCCAGCCGGAGAGACCAGGAGCAGATGTTTAAACAACATGACCCAGGGGGTTAGGAATCAGAAAGGAAGGTAAACCCAGGTTCAAGTCCAGCTAAGTTGCTTGAGGTTAAGAGACCACTCAGAAGAAAGAGAGGAAAACACAGGAGACCCGAGGAGGCCTACCCCAGTAGAATCAGGGCCTTGAATTGCAGGGAAGGGGCTTCCCTTTAGCGGATGGGCCTTGGGAGGCCCTGTGAGGGGAGAGGAGGGGGCAGGTAGATTCGGTGGCTTAGAGGGATCCTGCGTGGTTAGTACGATCTAAATAAACATCTCGGTCTAAGAACACACATGCATTTGGAGCTTTCCTCAGTAATAAGCTGAAGGCCACTGAGTCATCTTCTTTAATTAGCTTGGTTCTCTATCCCGGGTGAGAAATCCTTCTTCTTCAAGTGAAACTGTGTTTGTTTAAAGAAGATTCCTTGTCTTGGGGGCCTTTTTAGCATTTTAAGGGATGAGTGCTCAGGCTTGTTTACCGGCTGAGTTTCACTTAATCACCTTGGCATCTGATTAATCGGTATCACTTTTCATTAAGGACTTTCCTTGTGGATCTTCCTCCTAATCCTTCACATGACCCCACCCACCCACACCCCACCCACACACTTCCTTGACCATGGCTGTAGTTGTGCCTGGATCCTTGACCACTGAAACAGCGTAGGTTGTTACTCTCTGTGTTTCCTCTTTTTTTTTTCTCATCTGCTGCAATCCATTCTACAACGTGTTTTAATGTTCTGAAAGCTTCCTGTTAGTTCTATTCCTCCAGCTAAATTCCCCACAAGTGAAACAAAGCATAAAATAAATGTAACCCGATCGTCAACATAATTAAAGTGTGCATACCTTCCTGTACATGTGTGCCTGCCCGTACTGCACCAACCTCGACTTGAGCCACCTTTGTGCCTCACTGTGGTCACTCTCCTTTATGCCTAGAAAATATTCTCTCTTGAGATCTAGTCTCAGGCCCTTGAGCTACTGAGAGCATGCCCTTGGACCCTTCACGGAGTTGTCGGGGTCAATGTCTCTGCAGTCATTTCTACTTCTTCTGCTGGAAGGCACTCTGATATAGGCCTCGTAAGTCGGGAAAGCCAGATGGCCTTGGAAAAATTCCTGGTTGAGGAGTGGATGCTGGTGAGATGGTCCAGTGGGTAAAAGTGCCTGCTGTCCAAATGAAGACCTGAGTTTGAACCTCCAACCCCCGTAAAAGTATGACCACATACATGCCTGTAGCTCAACACTGAAGTGACGCAAGAGACATGAGGATCACTAAGACTTGGTGGCTGTCAGTCTAGCTCTAGGTTGGGCAAGAGACCCTATCTCAAGGGAAGACTGTGAAGACTAACAGAGGACGGCCAATGTCCTCCTCTGGCTTCCATGCATGGGCATAGATGCTTTCCCACCTCCCTACCCATACATAAACCAAAAAACAAATATACAAAAAATGAAATAATTTTTAAATACCTATGATTCTCCCTAGCCCTTAATTTCCTCATTTATAAACTGGACTGAGAGCATTTGGACCAGCTGATCCCTAACGGGTGCTACTTTCACATGACAAAACCCACTTAAAGTCCCCTGCCTGTCCTTCCCTGGCTGACTTCCCTGACGAGAATGCTCATACTCTGGACTCAGTGTTCAGAAATATCCCAAACTAAGTTCATAGCAGAAACACAAGCTAACCAAGAGTCTTCTGTTTGGATACCCATGTCCAAAGATAATGAAGCCAACGAAGTGTCAGTTACCTCTGCCCGACAAATAAAAATGCTAACATTCCACATGTCTCATACTTCCTTAGAGCCTGTGGGTTATGTCTGGGAGCAGGAGTACACAGGCAGGTTCACGTGCAGGCAGCGTGACCTGTGCATCAGGCTTGAGACTACACCGGTGAATATCGAGACAAGACTCGAGTCTACAGGATGTTCATGCAACATTTATGATTTCCAAATAGCCTACATGGACCATCCTACTCGACCCTCACAGGAGCCACATGAGGAGAGTGTCATCAGACGTCAGGGAGGTCTTCCATATGACAGACACCATTACCTGTGTCTAGGATGCATTAAGGGCACAGACTGGAGGTCCCTTCCTACATGGAGCTTGTAGGTATCCTAGAAGAGTAGAATCTATTGTAGTGGGATGAAGAGGAAAATCCTCAGAGGGGGAAGTTCCCATGCAATGCACAATCTCAGGAGAAGCACACTGGTGAAGATGAATAGTTAGTCATACCAAGCTCCATTTATTAGTCAATAAATATGTACCAAGTGCTTCTGAATGCCAAAGCTGTGTGCCCAGTGGTTTCCATCATTATCCTACTTCATCTTTAGGCTAACCCTGCTAGGCAGGTATTATTATTTCCATTTTTCAAATGAGGAAATTAAGATTCAGAGTTCTAGTAACTTTCACAAGTTCCCTCTGCTAGCTGGAGATGAAGCACCAAAGAGTGAAACTCATCCCGTTGGTTAGAAGTAAGGGAGAGCTTTCAAGAAAGTCTCAAATACAAAGTAGACATTCACCAAACTGGGAGAGAATGAAGTTCTCATCTGCACCAGGTCAATGCCATAATATTGCAAAACTGTGCTGTGGAATTCTGCTGGGAAAGTAAGAGACTTAAAGAGCAGGTCGAGAGGCCTGTAGGATGGGAAATTGAGCAGAGGTTACTGGGGCAGAAGGGCCTTCTCAGTCAAATGTTCTTAGAACTTCCAGATATTTTTTACAAATATAAGATCTATACATAGCACACTGGGACAAGTGGACAAGGCTGCAGCTTACGCTCACTGTCCCCAACCCTGTGACAATTGATGTCTGTACTCCTTACAATTCATTTCGTGCCCTACAGGCTGTGAAGTTCTACAGTGAGCAATGACAAGCCATTGGGAGCTTCCAAGCAGGGTAAGGATATCATTAAAATGGCAGAGTGGGAAGTGAGTGCAGGGAAAGATAGCAAGATAAGAAGAACTGTAAGAATGGGGCATGGGCTCATAGCAAGATAACAAGAAGAACTGGAAGAATGGGGCATGGGCTCATAGCAAGATAACAAGAAGAACTGGAAGAATGGGGCCTAGGCTCATAGCAAGATAACAAGAAGAACTGGAAGAGTGGGGCCTAGGCTCAGGGAGTGCTGAAAGCACAGAGCACGTGCACGGGCTAGGGAGGGGTGTGGGGGTCACACTGAGATCCCTTGGTGACAGTTGGAGTGGAGTGAGGGTGTAGGTTTAGCTGAGGAATGTTTCAAGATTTCTGAAGAAAAGAGAGACTTAGAATCCACTAACAAAATATCTCTATCTGTATATAAAATTCCAGTTCCACATTTAAAAGACTATAGTGCCAATACTTCCCAAGCCAGAGTGGACACTTCCCATCACTTAGTCCATCAACAGACACATTTGAGGAAGGAAAAACAGACCTACATACATAGATAGATAGATAGATAGATAGATAGATAGATAGATAGATAGATAGATAGATAAGCGTGGGAAAAAAACACTGCATGGGGAGTTTGCACACAGGAGGCTAATAGACAGAGTATAGTTATTGTGATCTGATGTCTGACACCCTCCATACATCTGCTGTCACCTACTGCAGAAGATGCGTCCCCTCCTACAGAGCGAAGCCCTAAAATGTTACCAAAGGAGACAGGAGAGGCAGACGTAGTTTTTTTCTAATAGAATTCTATCTCTCCTTTATTGTTCCTTCCTGCAGGGGAATAAGATGTGGTAAAATTGGCCTGTCATTGTTTTTTGCTTAAAAAAAACAAAAAAGGAATAGAAACATTTAAATACCACGAAACTCCCTATTGTCAAATGACTGAACACCCACGGCATAGCTCCGCTGGCAGCCATGTAACCAATTCAGAACATTAGGCTCTGCGGTGGGTAACTGTTTAGCTATCAGAAATAGGATGGCAGGGCAACTTTGGCTAGCGATGGCGGCTGAAGTATTGGCCAGTGAGAGAGTGCAAGCTTTGCTTCTCTGACTCTTTTGCACAAAGGGATGTCACTTTTCAAAGTAGCCCATGTTTCTAAGAGTAAAGGGTTTGTTTGTCTGTTGAGAACCATCCCAAATCTCCATCTTCTGAGCATGGCCACTGGCCAAAGCTTTTCCTAAAATACAACCCACCCTTCTCTCCTTCCCTGTGTGGATTTTTACAGAACAAATTAGAATCCTAAAGTCTCATGGTCCTCACTATGAGTTCCTACTACTATTTTGGGCGAAAAGACTCAGGATTAGATGAACATGTAGAGTTTCCCCAAACATGTAATAGAACCTATTTTTAGTGATATTCTCTTCCTCTCCCCCCTTCTCCCTCTCTCTTGCCCCTTCTCTCTGTCTCTGACTCTCCCGCCCCCTTCTCTCTTGCTCTCTTGCTCGCTCTCTCGCCGTGTGTGTGTGTGTGTGTGTGTGTGTGTGTGTGTGTGTGTGTGTGTGTGTGTGTGTGTTGGGTGTGTGTGTGTGTTGGGCTTCCCTTTTTGTTTAGGCTTTGGTCACCTACTCAGACTATCAAGTCCTCTCGAATCTGAAGCCCATCTTTTACTTTTCATAATATTTGTCATTTCTCTTCTAACAAAGGATCCAGAAAAAATACAAAAACAAATAAGGTATTAACAGGATTGTTACATAAATAAAAAGCAGGTGCCAAGAAAGCAGAGGATTCTTCATACATAGCCATCATGTGGCAGCTTTAGCACCTGGAAAGCTGTATTGTGTGAGGCCAAGGGCTAAGGAGGGTTTGACATCAGCCAAGTCTGAGTTTGACTGTAATAAATCATTTTATATTTCTCAGCCTCAAAATCCTCCATAATATAATAGAAAGAATGACATCTATTTCATTATAGTTACTGAGGGGATTAAATGAGATAATATAGAGAGACTTTCTAATACCATGTCTGACACATTTCTATCCTCTACGAGTTAAATATATTATCATTGTAATTTATTATTGTTATTGTTGTTATTATTATTGATTTTATGACGTACTTATCAACTGCTCCATTGTTTGTTTTCCTTATCTTGACATGCTAGCTCTAAACTGGAAAAAGCAGGCTAAAGAACGTTCAGAGAATAGTGAAGTGTGGAGTAGAGTTGGGTTAGGAAATGCTCATCCCTTCGTGATTATCAGCATCCTGCCTTCCAATCAATAGTAAGGTCACTGAGAAGAGACTGGGGTCAGATGACAGAGACATGGCAAACAGTAATGACAATTGTAAAGCCCCTCCCCACTAGTCATTCTCACCCAAACTCCTCTGCTGTACTGGTAAGAGTTTGATACTTGCTTGTATGTTACGGTTTGATTCTGAAATGTTCCCCAGAGGCTCATGTTTAAACTCTCGGTCCTCAGCTAGCAGTAATATTGCAGCAGCTTTGGGAGGGAGGTCCGACTGGCAAAAGGAATCTACTCTAGGCTTTTAAAGGTCATTCCTGTGCCTGGTTCTTGTCTTGCTTTCTAGTCTCTGTGATATGGAGAGCCTTAGCCACACTCTCTCACTGTCATGGTCTGAGCGGCCCCACCGTGCCTGCCATGATGGACTGAAACCCTCTTCAACCTTGAGCCAAGTGAATCTTTCCTCCCCAAAGTTGCTTCTGTCGGTTGTTCTGTCACAGAAACACAAAGTTAACTAACACGGAGGCCTTTAATCAGCGTGTGTGTTCACGAGTAGGCATGTCCTCATGCATGTACAGACACGTGTGTTAACAGTAAGGTTTCCTTACGGATCATTCTTTGGTCTCAAAGTGTCTACTATGCCACTTGCCCCTATGGTTTGGGTTTAGAAAGGTCTGAGACAGGTGAAGGTCTCAGTAGACACTGACAGTGAAGAAAGGCTCAGGAGTTACAAGCTCAGAAGGACAATTCCAAATACACATAGGTCAGGGTGAGCATTAGCATCCACATCAAGATGACACTATGGTCACTTTTACTGTCTGCTGTACAGTTCTGATCAAGGAAGGGGATCTCACTGGCCAAAAGGTCAGAGATGTCATGACCTAAAATATTAGATTATCATTTTGTGGATACAGCTCTTCTTACTATAACATCTCTCTCTCTCTCTCTCTCTCTCTCTCTCTCTCTCTCACACACACACACACACACACACACACACACACACACACACACACACACTGGTGGGCTTGGGTTTGTTTACTCTCAAATCTAAAAAAAAAATGTTATGAAGTAGCATATTTATGACCACATTTCACCTTCAAAGATCCATTCCTGTATGGCTGTGGGCAGGGTGGGTGTGCTCTCTGGTCTCTGGTTATGTTTACTACAGGTATGTATTTTTCACAGCCTACTTCAATAAGGGTTGAACCTCCACTCTAACCCATCACTCACCAGACATAATGGAAAAGAAAGGTTATTAGGATAGGGAGAAGTGGACCTATTTAGAAATAGTTCTTTGGGGTGATCCAATCTTCGTTGTTCTCAGTCCAGTCCACTGGCAAACACCAAACACAAATCAACAGTTGCAGTTCAGTCTCCCTGGTGGACACCGCATGAATCAGCAAGGGCAATTCAATCCAGAAGAAACCGCAAGGCTCACCAATTGGCCTAAGTCCAAGGAAGTGGCAAGAAACCACAGGGACCACATCAGAAGTTCTTGGGTGAGTTTCTCTCTATGAACTCACCACAGCAAAGCTCAGCAATGCAATGTAAGGTGAACCAATACATGTGTGTCATCAACGAAGACTGGTGAGATGGAGCAAAGTGAACTTCCTGTGGGGTCACAAGTATATTCTTTCTAAACAACACACATCCTTTCACATTGTCTGGTATAGCAAAATATCATTCGGCTTTCCAGAGAAACCAGAACTTTCCACTTCCGTTTACTCTGTATTTTTCACATCTGATCCAAAGAAAGTACGTGTGCCTTCATCTTGTTCTCTATAAGTCAGCAGTTTTCCTGGTGACTTTGTGTCTATCAATTGTCTGATGACTGACTCCTCTTTTGTCGAGCATGGAAACACATCTCTATGAAGAGCCTTGCTGGGGATACCTTCATAGTTCCGTCTTTATTTTGGAGTTGGTTTCCTTGGAGAAACTTCTAGAGTGCAGAATTGCCAGTTCAGAAGCTAGGAGCTTTTTCACAGCTCCTGTGACTCACCAAGCTTAAGAGCTTGGCTTTATCGAGCCAAGATTTTCCACAAAACTCTTGTGAGTCTAATGTCATGCATTAGTGCCAGAGGCTGCAGAGAGTCACAGAATGAGTAAGTGTAGGTGTGTATGAGCTAAGGAGGTGTTAAGGTGAAAGCAAACCCTGGGGAGAGCAGGGACAGAGATATGAGGGAGGAGACAAGGGAGGTTAGGAAGAAGGCCCAAGGTTTGCAGATACCAATCCCTACTTTGTGACCACATGTGACTCTCGGCGTGTAAATGCTTTCTGGATGTTGGAGAAGGAGAGTATTTTGCCTGGCTATCTCTATCTTACTGAGCACTTACATATCCAGGAATCTCCCTAGACCTCTTCCTAACGGATAGGCTTCTGCCATGTGAGCTTTGCTTTGGGGCCATCACTTCCCAGCTGGAAGAGCAGCGCCCTCACAGCCATAGCAGATCCTTAGAGACCCTTTTCTGACCCCAGTCAATTCTGATCTCCCCTTGTCCTCCATTCAGTTCCTGAATTACACTGACACCTACTTTGTCATTTCTTTTTCTTGGATCCCAAAATTCTGCCATTCATGTCATTACCTATAGAAGTATAACATTTAATAAATGCTACACATTCCTCACTGCTGCCCCAGTGTTCTGGGTTCCTGAATGAAAGACACACACACACACACACACACACACACTGCCTTTATATTCTGATATGCCTTAATCAGTTCAATGGCTGGGTTACTTCCTAACCTCCACATGTCTAATCTACCTCCCTCTGATAATCCTGAGTTATTACTTACTAAATCCTACATTCCATCTTGGCTGCCCTGGACACAGTCAGGCAACCCTCTTAGGCTGCTCTTCCCCAGCTCCTACATGGTGCCTATGCTCTCTGTCCCGCACCTTCTCAGATGTGGTGTCTCCTCTCCTCTACCTCTTCTGGCATGGCAGATTTACTTTTCTCTTCCTCTCTGTCCCTAGCCTGGGAATCCTAAAAGTCCTAGCCTCTGTCTGCCCTGCCCAGCCATTGGCTGCCAGTACCTTTATTTACCAATCAGAACCAAGTGGGGGCGGGTTCCCAGAAGCTATATGAGTGCAGATGTTCTCAGGCAAACAGTCTTGGGGGACACAAATTAACATGAGAATAAAAGCAGAAAACAACTACTGACACATTTGAGTCTGACAGTGGGTTGGTATCTGAGCTATGCCACCTACATGGCACACTGAATGGCCCTTGGCAAATAAATTCCCTCTGTGGGTTTTCTTTCTCCTGAAAAAAATGAGGAATGACTCTGGACTTGGCACTAGCACAGGCTCTATGAATGGTTTTACAATAATAGCCAGTGTGGTCTAACCTGTGCCTAAGCCAACAACAAAGAGAATGAAACTGGAACAAAGAAACATCTCGTGTCTTCTTCGGTTGACAGGGATATGTTGTGGATAACACTATCCATGGAAAGAAGCAGTTATGAGGCTGCCTTGGAGATACATGTAACAGCTCTGGGTTGATATCTGGTTGCTACTCTGTTATTCCAGCCGCCCCCAATCCCCTTCTCTTCCTTTCTTCTATTTGGATAATCACTGGTCTATACCACGGCAGAAAGATATACTACATCTCTCCGGGAGGCCCCTCCTTGGAGTGGACAAAGGGATAAACTAGATCTAGCAGACCCCAAGGCAATCGCTTGGCCAAGCCTTTTATAAATCAAGGAGGGTAAACAAAACCATTGGTGGCTGACACACAGGAAAGCCCCAGCGACCAGGGAAAGCAATCTGGATGCAGCTTTTGATAAATCAACCTGGCCTTACATCTCAAAGCCCCAGCAGGGGGTCTGTCTGCAAGACAGACTCAGGACCGGTGAGCTGGTGCTCCCCAGAGCAGAGGTGAGAGCCAGGGCAGGATCGGCATGATCAGAAGGAATAGGGGGACAGCCAAGGAGCTGTGAATAAAACAGCTAATTGTACCTGAGGTTTTATATTTCATTAAATCCTATTTTAACTGCATGCCTTTTCATCGTGAGTGGGTGGTTACTGCTGAGAGGGTTATTATGCTTAACTATTTTAACAAGAGTTTTGTTATGCGTAAGGGAGAGCAAATTGGCTAGGAAAGTGTGCAAGCTCCATTTCTCTACTGACTTTACAGCCCTGATCAAGTTTGCAAGGAAGACTAGGGTATGAAAGTCTGAGCAGAGAATAAAGGAGTGTTGGGCAAAGGTTGCTGGGAGGACGGGATGTATTAATTAGACTGCAGAAACTGCATCAGCAAGACACCATGAGGAAGCGAAGAACCCACCAGAAGTAGGTTCTGTGGACATGGTGAAGGTGAACGTTCTGGGTAAAAAGAATCCATGCCTTTGTTTGTTTGTCATCCTGTCTGAATGCTTGTCCAGTTTGGGCAGAAGTCACCCAACTCTCTACTAGTTGGTAGCAAAAAATGAAAATGAATGCAAAATATCAGTAGACAGTAGAGAGTTCGCACATCAATCAAGAGCTCCTCCTCCGGATGCTCCCAACATACTGTCCTCACATCTGGTAGAATAACCCTTTGTTACAATTACCAATTAGTACTTGATATTAGCACTTCCCTGTTCTTCTTACTCTCAACCCCCATGAAGGCAGGGAGGTCATTGGAGCAAATGTGTTTTCAACACCAAAGATGGTGCCCGATCCCTCAGACATTCAATAAACATCCACTTTTAGCAAATTACAACCAATATATTTATGACTGTGTACTCTAGACCAGACTGCTTGGGTTTTACCCCAGCCACTGACGGCACATGACTTATCCAGCCTGTGCCTCTAATTCCTGCAGTACAAGAGAGCTATAAGGATGGCTCTGTGAGAGTTCTGATAGTAACAGACACAGTGTTCGGGTGGTGTCAGCTTTCTAGCATCTCCATCCCCAGCAGCACCACTATCATGGCGGTCCTCATCAGAGCGAGCCACTAAACTCTCCCTGTTTCCTCTTCTTTTTTTTTTTTTTTTTTTTTTTTCGGAGCTGGGGACTGAACCCAGGGCCTTGCGCTTCCTAGGCAAGCGCTCTACTAAACTAAATCCCAACCCAACCCCCCCCTGTTTCCTCTTCTTAATGCAAGTACTTGCTCACTAAGATCCTATTTGGCCTTGGCATCTTTGCTTTTCCTGGTGTTCTGTCTTAATCACTTCGTTTATTGGTTACAGAAACTTCTAAGTCCCAAAAGTAGCTTTCTCTGTCATCAATACTCTGGATACCCAGTGGTTAGTCTCTCTCTCTCTCTCTCTCTCTCTCTCTCTCTGTGTGTGTGTGTGTGTGTGTGTGTGTGTGTGTGTGTGTGTGTGTGTGTGTGCGTGCGTGTGCACACATGCTCCTGTGTGTGCACGCACATGTGTACACATAAAAGAGTTACAATTAGCCAAAGGAAAATAAGCCAGAAAATTAATTCCTATGCAACGGCATCACATACTATATTTCTGAGACAGATATCTTTGCCTGCCTTGCTGTTTGAGGTTAAACACATGAGAGCTTTTAGCCATTAGCATATCTGGCAAAGAGTTAAGGAAACGTCTGATGAGAAAGTGGCCAGCCCCACTTAGCTCCATGTCACAGAGCCTTCTAACCTTTGTGGATGGGTGAGCAGAATAATGCAAAGTAAGAAACTGGGGGAGGCAACAGAAGTTGGAATGAGGTGCAGGAGAAAGGCAACCATGAAACCACCAAGAGTTCAGAACTGGTAACACAGACGCGGAAACAAAAATATGCTGTCACTCTAGGGAATGGTGTTCACTGAACATGGCCTTTTAGGTGAAAAGTGAGCACATGGGAAGACCACACCCACATAGGTGTGTTCACAAAGTCCTTCTGAAAGAACCACTGGAAATGGAGGAGGGAGATTCCTTTATGGAGAAAACACAAGTGGCCCCAGATGTGGAGAGGAGTTATTGTGGAATCTCCCTATGTCTTTCGGAACCACGTGGGTATAGTACTCATATCAAAGGAAGGAGAGAGGAGAGAGAGAGAGAGAGAGAGAGAGAGAGAGAGAGAGAGTGAGAGAGAGAGAGAGTGTTTCCTGGAGATTGAACCTAGGTTCTTGAACTCACTAGAGAAACACTCTTTCAGAAACACCAACCTTTCAAAGAGGATTTTAAAAATAGTCATCTGAAAGAGTGAACAGGGGATGGGGTGTGAGTTTGGACCTACATTTGGTCCTGCTTTTATCAGTACCAAGCTGTGTGGTTTACAGGAAGCCTCTTAACTTTCAAGGTCTCTTCCACTGAAGTGAAAGAAATGAGCTTAGTTTTCTACACAGCCCCAATTCTGATTCTCAGCGCTCTTCCTTTGAAGACAGCAGTGTTGTAGCCAAGCATCTACTGGCCCTGTGCAGAGTGCAGCAAAGCCCTTCCTTAGACATAGACCCTATGGTCTTCCTTCTGGATGTCATAGGCTCCCATGAGTGACTGACAGGATAAAAAAATCATCTGGGAAATGTGAGGAAGGGCTCAGAAGAAGATAGCACCAAGAGGTTAGGTTTGCATAAACAAGGAGTCAGTGAAGACAAAACATATGATCAAATGTTCAGAGGATGAAGGCACACTGAGTGTGGTGGGGGCTAGGGGAATGGGTGCATAGGATGAGTTAAGAAGTTTTTCTCAGTCATTTTCCACCAGTCAAAAAAACTCCATTGCAATTGCTGGACATTTCCTTGGGTCTGGCAACAACACAGGCACTTCCAGGGTTCCCAAGGGTTCCCAAGGACATCTGCAGCATGGGATAGCATGGGTAGCATCAGAGAGCAAAGTTAGGCTTTGAGCCCTGATTGGTGAGAACAAAAGGGGAGAGAATTGGGAAAGAAAGGAAGGCAGAGTCACTGAAAGCCACAATGGAGAAATGAAGAAAAAGGGCAGGGACTTAGGTTTGCAGCAAAGCCACAAAACAAACAAACAAAACAAAACAAAAAAACCCAAAAAACCCTTCTACCCCACTATCTATGAGTTTTAATATTAAAAGCAAAGCAAGCTAATTCTGTGGTATCCTTCCAAAGGAAAGCACACTTAGTCAAAGACACCAAGAAGCCACAGTCCTTGGGCTGCCTTGCCATCCACATCACATCCACAAAATCCCAGAAGTAACAAAGCCAATAGATCTCAAGGTACCTGTGACAAAGACCAGGGGCCAGAAGGGCAAGATCTGGTATAGGAAGTGTTCGCTCGCATGGCCTGAGGCTAGAGACCTTAGCATGGGAGCAGCCAGCACTCAGGATTCCCCAGTCCCACAGCAGAACTAGGCAAGAAATGGCAAAAGAACCAGAACACCTCCTGGAGAAGACTAGCTGGAAGACTTCTTTAGGCAGCCTGATGTAAGAGCCCCTTTAGCACTGAAGGACCCCGAGTCTATAGAGTGGTTGGGGTTCTCATGAGAGGAAGATCAGACTGTTTTGTAAGGATCCCTGTGGCTGAGGTCTTGGGAATAGAACTTTCCAAGCAGAGTTTCACACGGTGCTCTAGTACAGAACCAGACTAAAGCACTGTTATAAGAGGGTGACTGAAGGTCTCCCGTGGCAGGGAAGAAACAGGGCTAAATGGCATCTGATGCCTCACTGGTAGGGGCTGGGGATAAGCAGGATCACCAATGGCTTCGGTGAAGCTTGAGAAAGCCAAAAGAAGTCACATACCCCGTATGTCCTTGTCTTAGTCACTGTTCTATTGCTGTGAAGTGGCACTATGACCACGACAACTATTGTAAGAGGAAGCATTTAACTGGGGCTTGCTTACAGCCTGAGAGGTTTAGTCCAATTGTCATCATGGTCGGGAGCATGGTAGCATGCAGGCAGGAGCTGAAGCAGTAACTAAGAGCTACATCCTGACCCATAGACAGAGTAGGAAAGACACCGGGCCTGGCTTGAGCTTTTGAAACCTAAAATTCCTAGTGACACATTTCCTCCAAGACCTCACCTCCTAATCTTTCTAATCCTGTTTCACTCCCTGGTGACTAAACATTCAAAATATGAGCTTATGAGGGCTACTCCTATTCAAACTACCCTGTCCCCCACAGGCTTGCAGCAATGCAAATGTTTGTATTCAGTCTGACTTCAAAAGTCGCCCTACTCTATCACAGTTTCAACACCGTAATAGTCTCTCTTCTGAGCCTCATGGTGATCTCTTGACCGTAACCTTCTGCAAAATCAAAATGAGAAAGCAGATCACATGCTTCCAACATACAATGGCACAGAATATACATTGCCGCTCCTAAGGGAAGAAAGGGAACATAGAAAGGAATTACTGAACCACAGTAAGGACGAAAGTCATCAGGGCAGACTCCAAACTGTGCATCTCTATGTCTGATATCAAAGTGCTCATCAGAGCTCCAACTCCCATCAACTTTATTAGCAACACATTTCTCCGTTTCCGGCTTGTTCCACACCTGGGACGCAGCTCTTCTTGACATGCGCCCCACAGCTCTGGCATCTACAACAGCTTGGTGTCTCCAACAATATCCAGGCTTCACCCTCACAGCTTCATGTAATGGCCTCTCTGGGCCTCCACGCAGAGAAGACCCTGACACGTGGCTGGCCTCAGGCATCTTCAAGTCACCGTCTTGTAACAGTTCTCCTTAGTCTCGGAGAAGGATTCCAGAGACCCTTTCTTGTACCCTTAACTCTAAAGCCAGAACCACAGGGCTGAAGCTACCCAGTTCTGCTGCCGGCTGGGGCTGGAGTTTGGCCTCCTCCTTCAGTGAAGTCAGCGTCAGCCTTCCGTTGTTGGTTTCCGGCACTGCTGAAGCTTTCTTTTAATTCATTTGTTTACACGCTGGAAGCTTAGCTGGGTGGGACCTTGCCCAGAGAACACCATTATCCCTTTTAGCATCAGGCTTTTCTTTTACCTTCCTATCTCTTTGAGCGCCGCCGACTTAGCTCCATTCTATTTCCTGGTTCTCCTTTTGTCCTAACTGTACATTTTGTATTCTTTTTCCGGGCCCCACTTGCTCCTTTTCACCGTAGATCTGCATAAGAATGACCACAAATAACAACAGGACACAGTCAATACCAGGCTACCCAGAAATCTCATCTTCCAATTCCATTAAGCCAAAACTCTTCTATTTAGCCTCTGGCAAGTTTTTAGGACAAGGACAGAAAACAGCTACATTATTTGCCAAAAGATTACAAGAGCAGCCTCTGGGCCACATACTACTATTCATCCCATCTGAAACTCCTTGACCCGGGCCCTCAAAGTTCAAATGCCCCCCAACCCCCAGCATCGTCTTCCATACTCCTTCTAGGATGGCCAGGTAACCCCTGCTTAAAACACCTAACCGGTTTTCTAATCCAAAGTCCCAATGTCTTCCAACTCTTTCAACAAACAGCAAGGCCAGGCCTATCACAGCAATCCCTAAGTCCCTGCTACCAACTTCTGTCTCAGTCACTGTTCTGTGGCTGTGAAGAGACACCATGAAACAAGGCAACTATTGCAAGAGAAAGCATTTAATTGGGGGCTTGCATACAGTTTCACAGATTTAGCCATTATTATCACGGTGGGGGACATGGTGGCACGCAGGCAGACCCTGGAGCAGTGGCTGAGAGCTATATCCTTATCTGTAGGCAGAGAGTGGGAGAGACAACGGATCCGCCTTGGACTTTCGAAACCTCACCACAACCATTAAGATGTCATGCACCTGTAATCTCTTCTCTTAGGGGCCAAGGCGAGAGAATTAGGAGTCCAAAGCCAGACTGAGCTACAACAACAAAATCATGTATCAACATCAAATAGAAGTCAGGATCTTAGTTTAGGGGAGAAAAGAACTTTTACTTGTGGTGGTGGTCCAGGATGAGGATTGAGTCCTAGGAAGACGCTACTGCTCTGCCCACGACACACGGCATTACACCGGATGTAGGTGCCAGGTGTGGAGTCCTAGATCCTGGGCTGATAAAGAGGCAAAGGAACTTTTCTTCTAAGGTTATTGTGGGAGGTCATAGTGCTAAACTTTTGTTAATTGGTGGCGAGGGTGTGACGGTGAGCTTATGCACGATCTTGTGGATTTGTTTGGCTGTCTAAGAAAATCCACCAGGAAGAAACAGTTAAGTCATGTGAGCCACGGTGTGGGAGGAACGAGGGGATGGAGCTGAGCTCTCTGAAAGCTGTGTGGCTTCAAGGAAGTGACTTGAGCTCTCTGTGGTCTCTCTGAAGAAATAAAAACACTATTTTTCTCAGGTGGATTAAACACTTAGAACATTGATGAAACTTATTTTAGTGTAAAAACATTTGAAGCCTTCCCTATGAATTAGGAAGGAAGGAAGGATGATGATGATGATGATAACGATGACAATGGAGACAATGATTGTAATGGTGGTGGTAGTGATATCTATTATAGTGTTATTTAAAGAAGCAATATACAAGGGAGAAAACCTGAACATTGGAAAGACTTAGAACTCACTTTGATTCTGTTCCAAGCTGTTAGTTCAGCAAAATCCCTTCCCTAAGGGGTTAGAGATGGAAATAAGGCAAAATGTGTCTTATTCTGTGTTTGGCATGCAATACAGTTTCTAGGCATATTATTTCCTTTCGCCTCTTCTCCTGTATCAATGTGTGTCATCAGTATGTCTGGACAGTGAGATGAAAGGCAGGGACATAAATATGAATGAGATGTCGTTTGTTTCTGTCCTCAAAAGGCCCAGAGTCCTCAGGAAAGACCTGGACATACACCAGGACACTGGGCTATGACAAGAACTATCTCTGTGACATCAGCACAAGGTGGAAGAGTATCGGATAGAAGAGACAGAAGGACCAATCATCAGAAAGAATCAAGGGAAGCATCCCTTAGGAGGCAATGGAATTTGGAAGGAGAATTTTGCTGGGCTGACTGAAGAGGCAGAGGCATCTCAGTCAGTCTGGGGGACATGCTAGGCATGCAGTCATCAAGAGAGACACTAGTCTTTGCTTGGAGTCACGTTCTCTGCTTCTTTGTCAAGATCTATGGAGGCCTGAGCAGGATATCTCCACTAGCTTGTACCTGCTGTGCATTTGGAGAACGGACAGGGAAACAGGGTAAAGGTGAAGCTTGGTCAGCCCACAGTGGCATGTGTACACCTCAAGAAGGAAAGAGTCAGGAAAGTAAAGCTCATAACAGCAGAACCATCCAGAATAACTTTTGACAAAGCAGAACATTGTGCTAGCCCAGAGTAAGGATGCTCGGATGCTTGCTCTGGATGCTTTAACAGTAACTGCATCCAGGCCCCTAGGCTACCACCCAGGCTAGAAGAGGTCCCAGAATTCCCAGGGTCTTTGGTCTAAGCCAGGAGTATTAGAATAGGAGGTTTTTGTTGAAAGTACAGTACACTGGCACCCTCAGAACTTCCTGCCAAAGCCAAAAACTGACCAAATTCACAGCTGAGTCTCAGCATTGTCCAGAAGCAACAATTTGTTCCCCAGGCATATGAAAGGATAGATGAGCCAGGTAATGGTGGCACCTGCCTTTAATCCCAGCATTCTGGAGGCTGAGGCAGGTAGATCTCTGAGTTTGAGGCCAGCCTGGTCTACAGTGCAAGTTTCAGGACAGCCAAAGCTACACAGAGAAACCCTGTCTTGAAAAACAAAAGGAGAAATAGAAGGAGGAGGAGAGGAAGAAGGGGAGGAGGAGGAGGAAGTGGAAGAAGAGGTGGTGGCCTTCGGGTATGAGTAGCTGTGTACTTGAGTGTGAGCATAGACATCCATACACATGTGTGCATTGTGTGCATATATACATGATTGAGAATGAATGCATTATGGGTAATATACAGTTGTATGGTTGTGTATATTTGAATACTGTGTATATATACACACAATGTATAATATGTACTGTATGTATATGCAAGATTTCAGCATGCATATTTGCATGTATATTCAAATGTGTCACATTTTGTATTATTTGTGCAGTTGTGTGAATTGTGTAGGGCATGGGTATATATAGCATGTGCTTGTGTATGTGGACATGTGTGCTATGTGCATATGTGCAGTGTGTGTGGCTGTGTGGATGAGTGGGAGATGAGGGGCTCAGAGACCATCTTCCCCAGAGCCTAGATACAAGGATTTGCTTCATGGAAGGGAAGCCTCCTAGGTCAGTGGGAATAGAATATTTACCCTTGCCCTCTGCCTTCTTCGGAGAAACCTACTGGTCATTTCACAGATCTGGCTGAATCCCACAAAAGTTGTGAATTCCTCTCTGTTCCCAAGTCCTTCGTCCTCCAGTCTCCTGTTGCAGAATTCTGATACTGCACCAACTGGGATGTCTGTCTTCTGCTCTGGTTCATTTACCCATTGCATCTACCCTCAGAAATGTCTAGGAATCCTTTTATCCCAAAGGTAAGGAACTCAGAGGGCTCCCTGTCTCAGTGATGTTTAGAAAGTACGTGTAGAGTCCTTCTGTGTCACGCCAGGGCAGCCATGGGAGCAGGATCACAGCCCTGATCCAGAGGCTGAAAACTGCAAGACCCTGTGAGACAGTAAAAACTTTCCGGGCTTTGGGATCTGAGCCTTGAACCCAGATAACCACTGCCCAGCTGTGGCACCTTGGGCAAGCACTGCCTCCCTCACATCACTTAGAAAATGGAGCCAGTGGTACCTAGAAACCACGTTCAGCCCCCTCTCCACCACCGAAAGTTTGAGCAGAATATTTAAAAGGCAGCATCAAAAGTTTAAAAGTGTCTGGGAGTTATTGAAAGTCTTGAGTACTTCGTGGAGGGTTGATGGAGTCTCTTGTCTAGGAACATTGTCCCCTTTCCTTCCTCCCCTTCCCTTCACAACCAGGAAGAACTACTTTTGCCTGACTAAACACCTCCAGAGAAAGGGGCTGGGACACTTGAGAGGTTTCTGCCAGGCATGGTGGCAGAAGAGAGGATCTGTCCCTTGAGTCCATCCTGCCACAAGTCCAGTAAGTTCTCCCAGCAACTGGGCCCATAGCCCTTACTAAAAGAATTCATACACATGCAAATCGGAAACCATACTCATTCATACCCACCAGCAAGGATGTGCACACACAGAACATACAGCCCATCACAGGCACTTTCCTACTTAGGACACATTCCAGCAGCGGCAGCACATCACCCACAGGCAGCTTCACGAATTGAAGACTTGGCACAAACGCCGGTTCATATATAAACAGTTCACATCCTACACACACCCCTGCACGACACGGCACTCACACTTGTTCAAGTGAAGTGCCCACGCTGCACAGTCCCTTCTCTCTCCTGCCCATTTCACACGCCCAGGCATCCCCTCACATTTCTTTGCACACGGCTTGCACATAAACACAGTATTTTTACTACTCTCCATCTCTTCCGCAAGCCGGTACAACCGACCACATCTGTGCTCTCTCCCCTTTCCCCTGCAACTTCAACAAGAGGCTTCCCGCTCGGTGTGCAGCGGCCACAGTGGCCAGGAATTAAAATGCAGCAAGGAGGAGCCGGGAGCGTCAGCACCGCGTCTCCAGGAGCGCACAGCGCTCGCCTCGGCCGCCGCCGCCCCTCCCGCCCGGAGCCGCGGGGCCAGCGAGCGCAGTAGCAGGTGCTCAGAGCCCAGCAGCGCCAGCCTCGCGCGGCTGCTGCCCAAGTTCGCCCGGGGCCCGAAGAGGGCCGGGCCATCAAGAAAGGAGCACAGCCGCCGCCACTGCCACCGCCATCGTGGACTTGGAGTCTCCTGAGGAGAGGAGCCCACGGAGCTGCGAGCTTCTATCAGCAGCGAGTCCCGATCAGCCCTAGGAGGTGTTGCTTGGGCTCCGCAGTTCCCAGCTCCCGGCTCCCAGGGAAGATAAGAGGCAAGGAACAGCACAGTCGGGATTTTCTAAAGACGATCCGTGTCGAGGGGAAAAGCGATAGTTTCCTGGGACCAGCAACCTGGTGGGGCCCGGCAGCGAGTGGCTTTCCGCAGGACGCCCTGAGAAGCCCCCGGCCCCAGACGACAGTAGACACCCCGCGGGACTCAGGAACTGGACTTGGGGAAGCCTAGGGACGTCTCAGCGGAAAGCAGTTCCGGCAGCCGTGAGAAAGAAGGGTCCTGGAGGAAAGGGAAGGAGGAAGTCGCCACTCCGCGACCACTCACCCCAGTACACACCCACCCCACCCGCCGAGCCTGGAGCTACGGAGAGCCTCTGGGGGCGCTCGTTCCTTGGCGCCTTCCCTCGCATGTCCCAGCACCACTGGGCTAAGGTCCAGACTACTGGGATCCCCGAGACTGGCCAAACCAGGCATGGTGGCCCAGTGGTCTCTCTCTCAGGATCAGCGTAAAAACTGGGGTTAGTCGGCGCAGGGGGGACTCAGCTCAGGGTCCCCCGAGGTCCTGGACCAGGATAGGTCGGCGGGCACAGCGCCCAGGGATTGGAGAGGCGGCTCCCAATGGGGCCCCTCCGGAGGTAGTGCCCAGTGACTCTCGTCCTTCTGGAAGACTCGGGGCCAGCAGAGCCTGGGGGCGGCGGGGACACTCAGGAGAGGCCAGAGCTAGGGGCGGCAGGCCGAGGCGGCACTCAGTCCCGGGCGAGCGCCCGCGGAGGCGGCGGCGGCGACGCCGGGCGGGCATGCCGCGCCACCGGAGCTCCTGTCGGGCGCAGGCTTCCAAGGCGCAGGCTGCGCGTGGCTGCTGCTGCTCCCACTGCTGCTGCGGACTCCCATGGCGGCTCCGCCCGGCCGGGGCCGCCGCCGCTGTCGCCAGCCTCGGGCTGAATGAATGAGCCGGAGCGGCGGAGCCCGGCTGCCCGCGACCGCGCTCAGCGGCCCGGGACGCTTCCGTATGGCCCGCGAGCAGCCGGCGCCCGTGGCGGTGGCGGCAGCTAGGCAGCCCGGAGGAGACCGGAGCGGCGATCCGGCGCTGCAGGGGCCAGGGGTCGCCCGCAGGGGGCGGCCGTCCCTGAGTCGCACTAAATTGCACGGGCTGCGGCACATGTGCGCGGGGCGCACGGCGGCGGGAGGCTCTTTCCAGCGACGGGCGCTGTGGGTGCTGGCCTTCTGCACGTCCCTCGGCTTGCTGCTGTCCTGGTCCTCGAACCGCCTGCTCTACTGGCTCAGCTTCCCGTCACACACACGAGTGCACCGTGAGTGGAGCCGCCAGCTGCCGTTCCCCGCCGTCACCGTGTGCAACAACAACCCCCTGCGCTTCCCGCGCCTCTCCAAGGGGGACCTCTACTACGCGGGCCACTGGCTAGGGCTGCTGCTTCCCAACCGCACCGCGCGCCCGCTGGTCAGCGAGCTGCTGCGGGGCGACGAGCCGCGCCGCCAGTGGTTCCGCAAACTGGCCGACTTCCGCCTCTTCCTGCCGCCGCGCCACTTCGAGGGCATCAGCGCTGCCTTCATGGACCGTTTGGGCCACCAGCTGGAGGATATGCTGCTCTCCTGCAAGTACCGGGGCGAGCTCTGTGGCCCGCACAACTTCTCCTCAGTGAGTTGCCCTCCGCGCGCACCCGCCCCTTCTGACCCCGCGCTTCCCAGGAGTCCTGAGGCTCTTAGGTGGGCCCTAGGGACTGGACACCAGGCCCCTGTGAGTGTCACCACTTCTTGACTGGGTGTCACCTCTTCTCAGTGCCCAAACAGAACCCACTGTCCCCTGAGTCTTCAGTTGGTGGGAAACTCGGGCTTGGCTCTGTCTAGGAAGTCACCTTAATGCTGTTAGAGTCTCCTTGTACAGTTCCTTCCGGTGTCAGCTCTCAAACTCCTCCCTCTACTATCTGTGGTCCATTCTCTGAATAGTGGTCCCTCCACACAAGGTTCATGGGACTTAAAGCTATGTATGTGCTTTATAGAATTGTCTTAAATCAGGGACTTGTCCTCTTTGGGGAGAACCAATACAAAAATCCCTTCAAAAAATGGGCTAACAAGGTGTTTTAGGAACTCTGCTTAGGATCCTAAACACCTTATGATTTCAGAGTTCCACACGAAGTCTAGGAGAAAACTCCGAGGACATCAATGACCACCAAAGTTAGGGACCACTTTTTTAAGGCAGTGGTACCCTTCTGCGGATTGGAAATAAATAAATAAAACACTCCAAGAGTATACCCACCCACCTTGCTCCTTTGTAAGGTGTTAATGTGGATCTCCCCAGCTGAAAGAATATCCTTAGGTGGGAAAGTTGCTGTGGGGTCAGAAATGCAAACATCCAGGGCCAGGAGAAGCTGTG